>NC_086450.1:413474281-413799559 GCF_028390025.1 Pseudophryne corroboree
GGCTCGGTGAGACCGATTCTAAATCTAAAATCTTGAACACTTACATACAGAGGTTCAAATTCAAGATTCAGTCACTCAGAGCAGTGATTGCGAACCTGGAAGAAGGGGACTACATGATGTCTCGGGACATCAAGGATGCTTACCTTCATGTCCCAATTTACCTTTCTCACCAAGGGTACCTCAGGTTTGTGGTACAGAACTGTCACTATCAGTTCAGACGCTGCCGTATGGATGGTCCACGGCACCCCGGGTCTTTACCAAGGTAATGGCCGAAATGATGATACTCCTTCGAAGGAAGGGAATTTTAGTTATCCCTTACTTGGACGATTCCCTGATAAGGGTAAGATCCAGGGAACAGTTGGAGGTCGGTGTAGCACTATCTCAGGTAGTGTTGCGGCAGCACGATTGGATTCTCAATATTCCAAAATCGCAGCTGATTCCGACGACTCGTCTTCTGTTCCTAGGGGATGATCCTGGACACAGTCCAGAAAAAGGTGTTTCTCCCGGAGGAGAAAGTCAGGGAGTTATCCGAGCTAGTCGGGAACCTCCTATAACCGAGCCAAGTCTCAGTACATCAATGAAAGGGTTCTGGGAAAAATGGTGGCTTCCTACGAAGCAATCCCATTCGGCAGATTCCACGCAAGAACTTTCCAGTGGGACCTGCTGGACAAATGGTCCGGGTCGCATCTTCAGATGCATCAGCGGATAACCCTGTCACCAAGGACAAGGGTGTCTCTCCTGTGGTGGTTGCAGTGTGCTCATCTTCTAGAGGGCCGCAGATTCGGCATACAGGACTGGGTCCTGGTGACCACGGATGCCAGCCTGCGAGGCTGGGGGGGCAGTTACACAGGGAAGGAATTTCCAGGGCTTATGGTCAAGCCTGGAGACATCACTTCACATAAATATCCTGAAGCTAAGGGCCATTTACAATGCTCTAAGCTTAGCAAGACCTCTGCTTCAAGGTCAGCCGGGGTTGATCCAGTCGGACAACATCACGGCAGTCACCCACGTAAACAGACAGGGTGGCACAAGAAGCAGGAGGTCAATGGCAGAAACTGCAAGGATTCTTCGCTGGGCGGAAAATCATGTGATAGCACTGTCAGCAGTATTCATTCCGGGAGTGGACAACTGGGAAGCAGACTTCCTCAGCAGATACGACCTCCACCCGGGAGAGTGGGGACTTCACCCAGAAGTCTTCCACATGATTATAAACCGTTGGGAAAAACTCGACAGGTATTGCGCCAGGTCAAGGGACCCTCAGGCAATAGCTGTAGACGCTCTGGTAACACCATGGGTGTACCAGTCAGTGTATGTGTTCCCTCCTCTGCCATCTCATACCCAAGGTACTGAGAATTATAAGATGGAGAGGAGTAAGCACTGTATTAGTGGCTCCGGATTGGCCAAGAAGGACTTGGTAACCGGAACTTCAAGAGATGCTCACGGAGGATCCGTGGCCTCTACCTCTAAGAAGGGACCTGCTCCAGCAAGGACCCTGTCTGTTCCAAGACTTACCGCGACTGTGTTTGACGGCATGGCGGTTGAGCGCCGGATCCTGAAGGAAAAAGGCATTCCGGATGAAGTCATCCCTATCCTGATCAAAGCCAGGAAGGATGTAACTGAAAAACATTATCACCGCATTTGGCGAAAATATGTTGCGTGGTGCGAGGCCAGTAAGGCCCGACGGAGGAAATTCAAATGGGTCGATTACTACATTTCCTGCAAACAGGAGTTCTATGGGCCTGAAATTGGGGTCCATTAAGGTTCAAATTTCGGCCCTGTCAATTTTCTTCCAAAAAGAACTAACTTCAGTCCCTGAAGTTCAGACGTTTGTAAAAGGGGTACTGCATATACAGCCTCCTTTTGTGCCTCCAGTGGCACCTTGGGATCTCAATGTAGTTTTTTGGGTTCCAAAAGTCACATTGGTTTGAACCACTTAAATCTGTGGAGTTAAAATATCTCACATGGAAAGTGGTCATGCTGTTGGCCCTGGCCTGTGCCAGGCGCGCGTCAGAATTGGCGGCTTTATCCTGTAAAAGCCCTTATCTGATTTTCCATTCGGACAGGGCGGAATTGAGGACTCGTCCTCAGTTTCTCCCTAAGGTGGTTTCAGCGTTTCACCTGAACCAACCTATGGTGGTGCCTGCGGCTACTAGGGACTTGGAGGACTCCAAGTTGCTAGACGTTGTCAGGGCCCTGAAAATATGTTTCCAGGACGGCTGGAGTCAGAAAATCTGACTCGCTGTTATCCTGTATGCACCCAACAAGCTGGGTGCTCCTGCTTCTAAGCAGACTATTGCTCGCTGGATTTGTAGTACAATTCAGCTTGCACATTCTGTGGCAGGCCTGCCACAGCCAAAATCTGTAAATGCCCATTCCACAAGGAAGGTGGGCTCATCTTGGGCGGCTGCCCGAGGGGTCTCGGCTTTACAACTTTGCCGAGCAGCTACTTGGTCAGGGGCAAACACGTTTGCTAAATTCTACAAATTTGATACCCTGGCTGAGGAGGACCTGGAGTTCTCTCATTCGGTGCTGCAGAGTCATCCGCACTCTCCCACCCGTTTGGGAGCTTTGGTATAATCCCCATGGTCCTTACGGAGTCCCCAGCATCCACTTAGGACGTTAGAGAAAATAAGAATTTACTTACCGATAATTCTATTTCTCATAGTCCGTAGTGGATGCTGGGCGCCCATCCCAAGTGCGGATTGTCTGCAATACTTGTACATAGTTATTGTTACAAAAATCGGGTTATTATTGTTGTGAGCCATCTTTTTAGAGGCTCCTCTATTATCATGCTGTTAACTGGGTTCAGATCACAGGTTGTACGGTGTGATTGGTGTGGCTGGTATGTGTCTTACCCGGGATTCAATATCCTTCCTTATTGTGTACGCTCGTCCGGGCACAGTATCCTAACTGAGGCTTGGAGGAGGGTCATAGGGGGAGGAGCCAGTGCACACCAGGTAGTCCTAAAGCTTTTACTTTTGTGCCCAGTCTCCTGCGGAGCCGCTATTCCCCATGGTCCTTACGGAGTCCCCAGCATCCACTACGGACTATGAGAAATAGAATTATCGGTAAGTAAATTCTTATTTTTCATTGTAATTATTTTTAACAGTAGAGTAGGACCTGCAGTAAAGTGGGGTCCCTTGCCGAGGGCTGCAGGCTTAAATGCATTGATCAATACATGAACTAAAACTCCACTGTTTATTATTGTGAGTTTATATAGTGTTAGTTTATAGGACTGCTGTTTGAAACATAATTGCTACAGACAAGCAAAAAAAAATTCTGTACACCAACTTGTCGTGAATAATTTTTCTGCTATGTGCCACTGAAGTTTTTGTACTGAGATTTCCTTCTGTGGACACTGTTAATCAGATGAATGCCACATAGGTCCATTTAGAAGGATCCACAAACTGTATTGATACTAGACCCATTGAAGAAGTCCTTTGGATGAAACGCGTTGGGCTGTTATCTACAGGTCTTGTTGATCTCAGAAGGAGATCAAACCAGAAGCATATATTGTCTACAATTCTGTTTTATCAGTACAATTGCTTTTTATGTCAAAAGTTTTTATTGTGATGAACTATGTATTGTTGACATTAAAAAAGTTGGAAAATCTTATTCAAAGAGAGACAGATTCCTAAGGGAGATAATAGATAGTGTGTCTGTTTGGGTGTGACACCCAAACAGACACACTATCTATTATCTCCCTTAGGAATCTGTCTCTCTTTGCATATCCTCTATTCCTATATAGTACCCTATCTAACAGGGGGTAGGTTCCTCCTGAGGTGGAGCTCAGACGTTTTAGCGCAAAGTAGGATATCAGTGTTTTTTATTTATATATATATATATATATATATATATATATATATTTAAAAAAAACCCGGTTAATATAGTGAGTTCAGAGCCCCTGTTTTTTTTATATATATATATATATAAAATATTGTTTCTCTTATGTCCTAGAGCAGAGGTTCTCAAACTCGGTCCTCGGGAGCCCACACAGTGCATGTTTTGCAGGTAACCCAGCAGGTGCACAGGTGTATTAATTACTCACTGACACATTTTAAAAGGTCCACAGGTGGAGCTAATTATTTCACTTGCGATTCTGTGAGGAGACCTGCAAAACATGCACTGTGTGGGCCCCCGAGGACCGAGTTTGACAACCTCAGTCCTAGAGGATACTGGGAATCCATTTAGTACACTGGGGTATAGATGGGACTACTAGGAGCCGTGGGCACTTTAAGAATTTGATCGTTTGCGCTGGCTCCTCCCTCTATGCCTCTCCTACCAGACTCCGTTTACAAAATGTGCCCGGAGGAGCCGGTCACGCTTATGGAAGCTCCTGAAGAGTTTTCTGCATTTATTTTATCTGTTATTTTCAGGCAGGACTTGATGGCACCAGAATGCCTGCTTCGTGGGACTTAATGGGGGGAACGGCCCAACCTCTTGAGGGGTTAATGGTCCCGTTCCCCGCTGACAGGACACTAGCTCCTGAGGGAACTCTTTGCAAGCCCCACCACGGCGAGTGTACATTCCCGCAGCACGCCACCACCCCTAACAGAGCCAGAAGAGTGGCGAGTACTAAGTCGGTGTCACGGTTAGCGGGTTGCCGGCCATTATGGTGGCATGAGGGTACGGATACGCATGGCTTCTAACCGGAGCGGACTGCGTCTCCAGACTCCGTACACAATGCAGACGCACAGCTTCTGAGGGGGCGAACTGCATCTCAGTACACTGTACACAGTACCCACACTGGCAAACACAGACTTAAAACGGATCTGACTCCATTTTAAGCACTAAATTACCTCAGCCAGTATAAAAAAAGCGGGAAGCCCGTGCGCCATGGAGGGGGCAGAGCTTTACTATGAGCGGATCCAGCAGCTCACCAGCGCCATTTTCCCTCTGCAGTGGACACAGACGCTGACTGACAGGGATGTGCAGCTCCTCCGGAGAGACTTCAGATTACCTCAGCGGTATCAGGGGGTCATAGCAGGGGGGTAGCGATTACTAGTGTACTGAGTCCTCAATCTGGGTACTTAGACCCGGCTGAGCTTGGCATTAGCGATAAGGCGCTGTGTGCTGGCTCCATACTATCTGTGTCTCCCTGGAAGGGCTTTTTGTGGGTTAATTGTGCTTTTAACCTTTTACTGTGTGTGTGTGCTGTCACATTTACAATATGTCAGGCAAAGAGTGTGTTTCATGTACGGCAGAGTGTTCCTCTTCCCCAGGGAGCTCACTACTGTGTACTCAGTATAGTGCACCTTCCCAAGCTAGCGGGGCTGAACCAGCATGACTGGATTCCATTAAAGGAATGATTTCCAGTATTTCTACTAAATTATCCTGCAATGAGAAAGAGACGCAATGCTTAAGACAGTCTGTGGATGAGTTTATGAACAGAGGCTGAGTGCCCAAACCAGCGTCTCAGACCCCTACCATTTGTCCACAAAAATGTACTCTGGCCCAGATCCTGCAGTCTGGCTTTGATGATGAAGGGTCAGACATGGAGGAGGGTGAGGTGGATTTGGCGGGGGGGCGGGGGGGGGGGATGCTGCTCTGTCACAGGGAATAGAGGCTCTTATAGAAGCTATCAGAGACGTTCTGCAAATTCCGGATGACGTGACAGAGGAGTGTGAGGAATCTTATTTTAATGTGAAAAAAAGAAGTCCTCAGTCACTTTTCCTGTGTCAAAGGAACTGAATATCCTGTTTGAAGAACTGTGGGTTAATCCTGATAGGAAGTTTGAAATCCCTAAGAGGTTACTCTCATCCTTTCTTTTTCCTCCTGAGGATAGGAAAAAATGGGAAAATCTACTGATATTGGATGCATCAGTAGCCAGGCTGGCACGGAAAATAGTATTACCTGTCCATGGTACACAGCTGCTGGGGTGGCCCAGAGACCCACTATAGCATGTGCGTGGATCACTAAAGCCATTGATAAATGGTCAGGTAACCTAATTGTGGGGTTAGATTCCTTATCTAGGGAGAGATTGTTTTACTCCTGCAACATATACAGGACTCTGCGAACTTTATGGTGGAAGCCATAAAAGAAATAGGCTTGCTTAATGCACGCACCACTGCTATGGCAGTGTCAGCACGCAGGGGCTTATGGCTACGCCAGTGGACTGCTGATGCGGACTCCAGGAAAGGCGTGGAAGGCCTATCATTTACAGGAGAGGCCTTATTTGGAGATGAACTGGATAAATGGATCTCCAAAGCTACTGCGGGTAAGTCCACATATCTTCCTTCCGCAGCTCCCCCAGCCATGAATGCCTACTCAGCTTCTAATTTGCAGTCCTTTCGGACAGCCAAGTCCTTTCGGACAGACTGCTGACAACAGCCTCCCTGCTTCGTGGGACTAAGGGGGGGAGTAGTGTCCGCCCTGTGGGGTCTGAGCCACTATCTTCGCTGACAGGACACTGAGCTCCTGAGGGGATCGAACGTTCCCTGCCACAGGGGATCGCTCACCCCGGCAGCATGCCGCCACCCCCTTACAGAGCCAGAAGATCAGTGGCGAGTCAGTCACCGGCGGCCCCCCTAGCAAGCGGGGAGCCGGTGTGAAGATGGTACATAGTGCGGCGCTGTGAGGGGCGCCCTGAGCCAGCGCCTACACCCTACACTGACCTCTAAGCCTGTCAGGGTCCCAGGATCGTTGCCAGCATGATTCCTCAGGTCAGTATAATCTCCAGAAGAGCGTGAAGACAGCGCCATTAAGGGGGCAGAGCTTCTCAGAGCGGACCCAGCAGCGTTCAGCGCCATTTTCCTGCCTGCAGAAACGCTGTCAGTGAAGAGCAGTCCCTATATATCAACTCCAGCTATTTCTTACGGTACCAGGGGGTTGTAGAAGGGGGGGAGGCTGTGTACAGACTGTGTAATCTATTAAGGTGCACAGTCAGCGCTGGTTGGGGTCTCCCTATACCTTGAAAGCGCTGTGTCTGGGTTGGCTCCAATCTCTGTGTCTCTCTTGCCATTTTTGGGTGTGAAACTCTGTCTATCCTCCCCTGTGTGGAGTGTCTGGGGGTCTCCATTTAGCTATGTCCAGGGACACTGTGTCATATGCTGCAGAGGATATGTCCTCTCAGGATGATCTCATTCCATGTAATCAGGATTGCACTGTTTTAGCGCAGATACCAGCAAGGGAGCCTGAATGGGTATCCTCTAGCAAATCTATGATTTCTCAGATTTCTACTGGGGTTGCACAGAATGAATCTGCAACTCAGGTTTTACAGAACTCTATGGCAGTTTGGTCTGGTTCTGTTACCTCAGGGTCCCCCTCTGTAGGTTCCCACAAACGTGCTCTTGCCCAGATTATGCAAGATGACACGGGATACCGATTCTGACACGGCAGGCGGTGATGAGGATGTGCTCGGGGGGGCCGCATCTCTTGCTAAAGGGGTGCAGTTGATGATAGCGGCTATTAGGGATGTGTTGAATATTGCTGATACAACACCTGAGCAGGTTGAGGAGGCTTACTTCACTGACAATAAGAAAGCCTCGCTAACCTTTCCTGTGTCCAAGGAATTAAATGCTATTTTTGAGAAAGCATGGGAAAACCCGGAGAAAAAATCCCTAGAAAGGTTCTGATTGCTTTCCCCTTCCCTGAGGAGGATAGGAAAAAATCGGAAAACCCACCCATAGTGGACGCGTCTGTATCCAGACTCTCGAAAAAGGTGGTTTTACCTGTTCCAGGATCTACCGCCTTAAAGGAGCCGGCTGATCGCAAAATTGATACTATGCTCAAATCCATATACACGGCTTCAGGGGCGATTCTACGTCCCACTATTGCCTGTGCATGGATTTCCAAAGCTATAGTAAAGTGGTCAGGCACATTACTTGAGGATTTGGATACAATGGATAAAAGTGATGTTGAATTGTTTTTACGTAACATTCAGGATTCTGCAGGATTTATTGTGGAACCCATGAAAGACCTGGGTTCCATGGCTGCAGGGATATCTTCCATATCTGTCTCAGCTCGTAGGAGACTTTGGCTGTGCCAGTGGTCTGCCGATGTGGAATCCAGGAGAGGTGTGGAGACCCTACCCTACACAGGTCATGCTCTCTTTGGGGAAGCGTTGGATGCGTTACTCTCCACGGCTACAGCGTGTAAGTCACCTTTTCTTCCCTCAGCTGCACCTGCTACGAAGAAACCTTTTTCTTCAGCTGCATCACAGTCCTTTCGGGTTGCTAAAACAAGAAAGGCCAAACCGTCCAACACCTTCTTTAGAGGAGGTCGACCAAAATCCAAGAAACCTGCTGCTGCGGGTTCCCAGGAACAGAAGCCTGCTTCAGGTACGCCAAAGTCCTCCGCATGGCGGTGGACCGCGCAGCCTGGAGGTAGGGCCTGTGGGGGCGAGACTTAGACATTTCAGTCATGTCTGAGTGTCGTCCGGCCCGGATCCCTGGGTACAAGATATTGTGTCCCAGGGGTACCGGCTGGAATTTCAAGATCTCCCTCCTCACCGGTTCTTCAAATCAGGCTTGCCAGCTTTGCCGGCAGACAGGGCTACCCTACAGGGAGCCACCCAGAAGTTGATGGAGGCACAGGTTATTGTACCAGTTCCTCCCCAGATACAAAACAAGGGTTACTATTCGAACCTTTTCGTGGTACCGAAACCGGATGGTTCGGTCAGGCCCATTCTGAACTTTAAAATCACTAAACCCCTTTCTGTGGGAGCTCAAGTTCAAAATGGAGTCTCTAAGGGCGGTGATATCAGGTCTGGAGGAGGGGGAATTCCTGGTATCCCTGGATATCAAGGATGCGTACCTCCACATTCTGATTTGGCTGCCGCATCAAGCTTATCTCCGATTCGCACTGTTGGACTGTCATTTTAAATTCCAGACCCTGCCATTCGGCCTCTCCACAGCACCGAGGGTATTCACCAAGGTGATGGCGGAAATGATGGTTCTCCTCCGCAGACAGGGGGTGAACATAATTCCAAATCTGGACGATCTGCTGATAAAGGTATCGTCCAAGGAGAAGCTATTACAGTCCATATCTCTCACGACCCAGCTTCTCAGGGAACATGGTTGGATCCTGAATCTTCCAAAATCACCAAACAGGAGGTTGTCACTGCATGGAAGTGCAGAGGGTGTTAACTCCAGATGAAAAAGCGTTGGTGATACAAACAATGGACCGGGATGTCCTGAAGCAAGCCCGGGTGTCGGTTCATCAGTGCATTCGCCTTCTGGGGAAGATGGTGGCCTCTTACGAGGCTCTGCAGTACGGGAGATTTCATGCTCGGTCCTTCCAACTGGATCTCCTGGACAAATGGTCGGGATCTCATCTACACATGCACCAGAGAATACGTCTGTTGCCAAAGGCCAGGATCTCACTCCTCTGGTGGCTGCAATTACCTCACCTTCTGGAGGGCCGCAGGTTCGGGATTCAGGACTGGATCCTTCTAACCACGGATGCAAATCTCCGGTGTTGGGCCAGTCACTCAAGGGGAAACCTTCCAAGGAAGGTGGTCAAGTCTGGAAGCCGGCCTGCCGATAAACATTCTGGAACTAAGAGCCGTCTACAGCTGTCTTCTCCAAGCGGCCCATCTTCTGAGAAATCGGGCCATTCAAGTGCAGTCGGACAATGTAACGACAGTGGCTTACATAAACAGACAGGGCGGAACGAAGAGCAGAGCTGCAATGTCAGAGGTAACAAGAATCATCCTCTGGGTGGAAAAACACGCGTTGGCGCTGTCGGCAATCTTCATTCCAGGAGTAGACAACTGGGAAGCGGACTTCCTCAGCAGACACGATCTCCATCCAGGAGAGTGGAGTCTCCATCCGCAGGTGTTCAAGGAGGTAACAGATCTTTGGGGCATACCCAAAATAGACATGATGGCCTCTCGTCTCAACAACTATATTGTTCCAGGTCGAGGGACCCGCAAGCAGTGGCGGTGGACGCCCTAGTGACTCCGTGGGTGTTCCAGTCGGTGTACATGTTTCCTCCACTTCCACTCATTCCAAGAGTGCTAAAACTCATAAGGAGAAAAATAGTTCAGGCAATCCTCATTGCTCCGGACTGGCCAAGGCGGGCTTGGTATGCGTATCTTCTGGATCTACTGCTAGAAGAGCCGAGGCCTCTTCCTCTTCGGGAGGACCTGCTGCAGCAGGGGCCGTTCGCTTATCAAGACTTACCGCGGCTACGTTTGACGGCATGGAGGTTGAACGCCAGATATTAGCTCGGAAGGGCATTCCAAACAAGGTTATTGCTTCCCTGATACAGGCTAGGAAAGGAGTAATGTCAAAGCATTACCATCGCATTTGGAAAAAAATATGCATCTTGGTGTGAATCCAAGAAGTTTCCTACGGTGGAGTTTCAACTCAGACGTTTTCTCCTCTTCCTGCAAGCAGGTGTGAATATGGGCCTGAGGTTGGGATATGTGAAGATCCAGATTTCGGCCCTATACATTTTCTTCCAGAAACAATTGGCTGCCCTCCCTGAGGTTCAGACTTTTTTGAAGGGAGTTCTGCACATCCAACCTCTTTTTGTGCCGCCTACGGCACCCTGGGATCTTAACGTGGTGTTGCAGTTCCTCCAGTCGGACTGGTTTGAGCCTCTATAGGAGGTTGAGGTCAAGTTTCTCACGTGGAAGGCTGTCACTTTGTTGGCCTTGGCTTCTGCTAGACGTGTGTCGGAGTTGGGGGCTTTGTCATGTAAAAGCCCATACTTGATCTTCCATGAAGATAGAGCTGAGCTCCAGACACGTCCGCAGTTCCTTCCGAAGGTTGTGTCGGCATTTCATATCAACTAACCTATTGTGGTGCCAGTTGCTACTGACTCCTCAGTTTCATCATAGTCCATGGATGTTGTAAGGGCTCTGAAAATCTATGTGAAGAGGACTGCTCGTCACCGAAAATCGGACTCTCTGTTTGTCCTGTATGATCCCAAGAAACTTGGGTGTCCTGCTTCTACGCAGGCAATCTCTTGCTGGAACAGGTTCACTATCCAGCATGAGTATTCTACGGCAGGATTGCCGTGTCCTACGTCTGTTAAGGCCCACTGTACTCGTAAGGTGGGTTCTTCCTGGGCGGCTGCCCGGGGTGTTTTGGCTTTACAGCTTTGCCGAGCGGCTACTTGGGTTGGGATCGAACATGTTTGCAAAGTTCTACAAGTTCGATACTTTGGCCTCTGAGGATCTGATGTTTGGTCAATCAGTTCTGCAGGAGCCTCTGCGCTCTACCTCCCGTTCTGGGAGCTTTGGTACATCCCCATGGTACTAATGTGGACCCCAGCATCCTCTAGGACGTAAGAGAAAATAGGATTTTAATTACCTACCAATAAATCCTTTTCTCGTAGTCTGTAGAGGATGCTGGGCGCCCGACCAGCGCTTCGTGATCCTGCAGTGGTTACTTAGTTCAGTACTGCTTAGTTCTTGGTAAGTACTGTTTTGTTACTTGGTAAGTAATGTTGGGGGTCATTCCGAGTTGATCGTTGCAGGGCTACGATCATGTCCATAGACATGCGGGGGGACGCCCAGCTCAGGGCTATCCTGCCCCGCATGTCAGTGCCGGCTTCCCCCCCGCAGAAGTGCAAAAGCATCGCACAGCGGTGATGCTTTTGCACTTTAGGAGTAGCTCCCGGCCAGCGCAGCTTTAGCGTGCTGGCCAGGAGCTACTCGCCGTCACGCACCCCGCACGGTCCGGCCGCGCCTGCGTTGGCCGGACCGCGCCCACGAAACGGCGGTTGGGGAGCAGTCACCCAAGGGGTGCAGTTTCAGGGAAGATGGTCAAGTCAGGAAGTTTTCCTTCTAATTAACATTCTGGACCTCAGGGCTATATACAACGCCCTTCTGCAGGCCTCGTATCTTCTTCGAGATCAGGCCATTCAGGTCCAGTCGGACAATGTGACGGCGGTAACGTACATAAACCAACTGGGGGGAACGAAAAGCAGAGCAGCAATGTCAGAGGTGACAAGAATTCTCCTCTGGGCAGAAAAACACGCTGTGGCGTTGTCAGCGGTCTTCATTCCGGGAGTAGACAACTGGGAAGCAGACACGACCTGCACCCAGGGGGGTGGGGCCATCACCCGGAGGTGTGCAGGTGCTTGACACGTCGGTGGGGATATCCACGAATCGACATGATGGCCTCTCATCTCAACAAGAAGCTCTAGCGGAATTGTTCCAGGTCGAGAGACCCACAGGCAGTGGCGGTAGACGCTCTGATGACTCCATGGGTCTATCAGATGGTGTACGTGGTTCCTCCACTTCCTCTGATCCCAAGAATTCTCAAAAGAATAAAAAGGGAAAAGGTTCAAGCAATACTCATTGCTCCAAACTGGCCAAGAAGGGCCTGGTACGCGGACCTTCTAGAGATGCTAATCGAAGATCCGTGGCCTCTACCTCTTCGCGAGGATCTTCTGCAATAGGACCCGTTCGTCTATCAAGACTTACCGCTGCTATGTTTAACGGCATGGAAGTTGAACGGCTGATTCTAGCCCGGAGAGGGATCTCTGACAAGGTCATCCCGACTATGATCCAAACCAGAATGGGGTAACGTCTAAACATTACCACCGTATTTGGAATAAATACGTCTCTTGGTGTGACAGCAAAAAATATTCTGCGGTGGAATTTTATTTGGGACGCTTACTGCTTTTTCTGCAGTTAGGTGTGGATGTGGGCCTACATCTGGGCTCCATAAAAGTCCAGATTTTGGCCTTGTCCATTTTCTTTCAGAAACAATTGGCTTCTCTCCCTGAGGTCCAGACGTTCTTGAAAGGTGTTCTGCACATCCAACCAGCCTATGTGCCTCCCACGGCACCTTGGGATCTCAATTTGGTGCTGCAGTTCCTCCAATTGGACTGGTTTGAACCGTTACAGGAGGTAGACGTAAAATATCTTCCGTGGAACACAGTCACACTGTTGATCTTGGCCCAGTGTGTCGGAGCTGGGAGCCTTGTCTCACAAGAGCCCCTATTTAATTTTCCATGAAGACAGAGCTGAACACAGAACTCGTCAGCAATTTCTTCCTAAACTGGTATCTGCTGGTATCAACCAACCTATTGTGGTTCCGGTTGTTGCCAACACCTCTGCTTCTTCAAAGTCTTTGGATGTTGTGAGGGCTTTGAAGGTGTATGTAAAGCGAATAGCTCATCACAAATCGGACTCGCTGTTTGTTCTTTATGATCCCAATAAAATTGGATGTCCTGCTTCAAAGCAGTCCATTGCACGCTGGATCAGGCTCACTATCCAGCATGCTTTTTCCACAACAGGTTTGCCGTTTCCAAAATCTGTACAGGCCCACTCTACTAGGTCGGTGGGTTCTTCTTGGGCGGCTGCCCGGGGGGGTCTGCCGAGCAGCTACTTGGTCAGGTTCGAACACGTTTGCTAAGTTCTACAAGTTCGATACTTTGGCCTCTGAGGGCCTTCACAATCAGTTCTGCAGGAACCTCAGCACTCTCCCACCCGGTTTGGGAGCTTTGGTACTTCCCCATGGTACTAAATGGATTCCCAGTATCCTCTAGGACGTAAGAGAAAATTGTATTTTGATTACCTACCAGTAAATCCTTTTCTTGTAGTCTGTAGAGCAGGCTTTTTCAACCAGTGTGCCGTGGCACACTAGTGTGCCGTGACCAGTTGCAAGGTGTGCCGCGGAGTCACAGCAGCTTCCTGCACCTTCAGAGTGAACTGTTGGCCTGGGCTCTTCTTAGAGGATCATTCATGCTCCAGCTGTGACCTGTGCCTTGATGACGCGGCGGTGTGATATCATAGGTCACGGCCGCCGCAACTCACCACCCAGCCAGCCCACCCGTGTGCATACACATCTTCCAATTCCCGCCTGCATCCACAGCTTTCCTTGCCCACCCACGTCTACACTTGCCCGCCCGCCAGCTGCTCAGTATTCGCAGCAATCCACTATGAACAACTCCCGCCACTGAGGGACAGGGAGGAGGACAGCTGACCAGTAGGGGCTAATATTTGTTATGTTATTTCTCCTGTGGGAAGCATTAGGATTTATGGATTCATGGCGGGAACAATGTGAATAATTCATGTGGGGAGCAATAGGATTTATGTGGGGAGAAATGTGATTGATTTATGTGTGTGCAACATGATTTATGTGGGGAGCAATGTGATTGATTTATGTGGGGAGCAATAGGATTTATGTAAAGAGCAACATGATTTATGTGGGGAGCAATGTCATTGTTTTCTCTAACGTCCTAGTGGATGCTGGGGACTCCGTCAGGACCATGGGGAATAGCGGCTCCGCAGGAGACAGGGCACAAAAGCAAGCTTTTAGGATCACATGGTGTGTACTGGCTCCTCCCCCTATGACCCTCCTCCAAGCCTCAGTTAGGTTTTTGTGCCCGGCCGAGAAGGGTGCAATCTAGGTGGCTCTCTTAAAGAGTTGCTTAGAAAAAGTTTTTAGGTTCTTTATTTTCAGTGAGTCCTGCTGGCAACAGGCTCACTGCATCGAGGGACTTAGGGGAGAGATTTTCAACTCACCTGCGTGCAGGATGGATTGGATTCTTAGGCTACTGGACATAGCTCCAGAGGGAGTCGGAACACAGGGCTCGCCCTGGGGTTCGTCCCGGAGCCGCGCCGCCGACCCCCCTTGCAGATGCTGAAGATGAAGAGGTCCGGAACCAGGCGGCAGAAGACTCTCAGTCTTCATCAGGTAGCGCACAGCACTGCAGCTGTGCGCCATTGTTGTCAGCACACTTCACACAGCGGTCACGGAGGGTGCAGGGCGCTGGGGGGGGGCGCCCTGGGCAGCAATGTATAATACCTGTATGGCGAAAAATACATCACATATAGCCCTTGAGGCTATATGGATGTATTTAACCCCTGCCAGATATCTAAAACTCCGGAGAAGAAGCCCGCCGAAAAGGGGGCGGGGCCTATTCTCCTCAGCACACAGCGCCATTTTCCCTCACAGAAAGGCTGGTGGGAAGGCTCCCATGATCTCCCCTGCACTGCACTACAGAAACAGGGTTAAAACAGAGAGGGGGGGCACTGATTTGGCGATATGTATATATATATTAAAATGCTATAAAAGGAACACTTATATAAAGGTTGTCCCTGGATAATTATAGCGTTTTGGTGTGTGCTGGCAAACTCTCCCTCTGTCTCCCCAAAGGGCTAGTGGGTCCTGTCCTCTATCAGAGCATTCCCTATGTGTGTGCTGTATGTCGGTACGTGTGTGTCGACATGTATGAGGAAAATATTGGTGAGGAGGCGGAGCAAATTGCCTGTAATGGTGATGTCACTCTCTAGGGAGTCGACACCGGAATGGATGGCTTATTTATGGAAATTACGTGACAATGTCAACACGCTGCAAGCCGGTTGACGACATGAGAGGGCCGGCGAACAAATTAGTATCTGTCCAGGCGTCTCAAACACCGTCAGGGGCTGTAAAATGCCCATTTACCTCAGTCGGTCGACACAGACCCAGACACGGACACTGATTTCAGTGTCGACGGTGAAGAAACAAACGTATTTTCTTTTAGGGCCACACGTTAAGGGCAATGAAGGAGGTGTTACATATTTCTGATACTCCAAGTACCACAAAAAAGGGTATTATGTGTGAGGTGAAAAAACTACCTGTAGTTTTTCCTGAATCAGATAAATTAAATGAAGTGTGTGATGATGCGTGGGTTTCCCCCGATAGAAAATTATTGGCGGTATACCCTTTCCCGCCAGAAGTTAAGGCGCGGTGGGAAACACCCCTCAGGGTGGATAAGGCGCTCACACGCTTATCAGAACAAGTGGCGGTACCATCTACGGATAGGGCCGTACTTAAGGAGCCAGCTGATAGGAGGCTGAAAAATATCCTAAAAAGTATACACACACACATGCTGGTGTTATACTGCGACCAGCGATCGCCTCAGCCTGGATGTGCAGAGCTGAGGTGGCTTGGTCGGATTCCCTGACTAAAAATATTGATACCTTTGACAGGGACAGTATTTTATTGACTATAGAGCATTTAAAGGATGCATTTCTATATATGCGAGATGCGCAGAGGGATATTTGCACTCTGGCATCAAGAGTAAATGCGATGTCCATATCTGCAAGAAGATGTTTATGGACACGACAGTGGTCAGGTGATGCAGATTCCAAACGGCACAAAGATGTATTGCCGTATAAAGGGGAGGAGTTATTTGGGGTCGGTCCATGGGACCTGGTGGCCAGGGCAACTGCTGGAAAATCCACCGTTTTTTACCCTAAGTCACATCTCTGCAGAAAAAGACACCGTCTTTTCAGCCTCAGTCCTTTCGTCCCTATAAGAGTCATATCTGCCCAGGGATAGAGGAAAGGGAAGAAGACTGCAGCAGGCAGCCCATTCCCAGGAACAGAAGCCCTCCACCGCTTCTACCAAGTTCTCAGCATGACGCTGGGACCGTACAGGACCCCTGGATCCTACAAGTAGTATCCAAGGGGTACAGATTGGAATGTCGAGAGGTTTCCCCCCTCGCAGGTTCCTGTAGTCTGCTGTACCAATGTCTCCCTCCGACAGGGAGGCAGTATTGAAAACAATTCACAAGCTGTATTCCCAGCAGGTGATAATAAAATTACCCCTCCGACAACAAGGAAAGGGGTATTACTCCACACTATATGGTGGTACTGAAGGCTAGGTGAGACCTATTCTAAATCTGAAAAATTTGAACACTTGCAAGGGTTCAAATCCAGATGGAGTCACTCAGAGCAGTGATAGCAAAGAACAAGGGGACTATATGGTGTCCCGGGACATCAGGGATGCTTACCTCCATGTCCCAAAATTTGCCTTTTCTCACCAAGGGTACCTCAGGTTCGTGGTACAGAACTGTCACTATCAGTTTCAAGACGATGCCGTTGGATTGTCCAAGGCACCCCGGGTCCTTACCAAGGTAATGACCGAAAGGAGGATTCGTCTTCAAAGAAAATGGACGACCTCCTGATAAGAACAAGGTCCAGAGAACAGTTGGAGGTCGGAGTAGCACTATCTCAAGTAGTTCTACGACAGCACGGGTGGATTCTAAATATTCCAAAACCGCAGTTGTTCCGACGACACGATTGCTGGTCCTAGGGATGATTCTGGACACAGTCCAGGAAAAGGTGTTTCTCCCAGAGGAGAAAGCCAGGGAGTTATCCGAGCTAATCGGGATCCTCCTAAAACCAGGAAAAGTGTCAGTGCATCATGGCACAAGAGTCCTGGTAAAAATGGTGGCTTATTACGAAGCGCTTCCATTCGGCAGATTTCACGCAAGAACTCTTCAGTGGGATCTGCTGGACAAATGGTCCGGATCGCATCTTCAGATGCATCAGCGGATAACCCTATATCCAAGGACAAGGGTGTCTCTCCTGTGGTGATTACAGAGTGCTCATCTTCTAGAGGGCCGCAGATTCGGCATTCAGGATTGGATGCTGGTGACCACGGAGGCCAGCCTGAGAGGCTGGGGAGCAGTCACACAAGGAGTGTGATCAAGTCTGGAGAATTCTCTCCACATAAATATACTGGAGCTAAGAGCAAATTTATAATGCTCTAAGCTTAGCAAGACCTCTGCTTCAAGGTCAGCCGGTATTGATCCAGTGGGATAACATCACGGCAGTCGCCCACGTAAACAGAAAGGGCGGCACAAGAAGCAGGAGGGCAGTGGCAAAACTGCAAGGATTTTTCGCTAGGCGGAAAATCATGTGATAGCACTGTCAGCAGTGTTCATTCCGGGAGTGGACGACTGGGAAGCAGACTTCCTCAGCAGGCACGACCTCCACCCGGGAGAGTGGGAACTTCATCGGGAAGTTTTCCGCATGATTGTGAACCGTTGGGAAAGACCAAAGGTGGACATGATGGCGTCCCGCCCGAACAAAAAATGGGACAGGTATTGCGCCAGGTCACGAGACCTTCAGGCGATAGCTGTGGACGTCCTGGTAACACCGTGGGTGTAACAGTCGGTGTATGTGTTCCCTCCTCTGCTTCTCATAACCAAGGTATTGAGAATTATAAGACATAGAGGAGTAAGAACTATACTCGTGGCTCCGGATTGGCCAAGAGGGACTTGGTAACCGGAACTTCAAGAGATGCTCACAGAGGACTAATGGCCTCGGGAGCTAAGAAGGGATTTGCTTTCAGCAAGTACCATGTCTGTTCCAAGAGGAACCGTGGCATCGGCCTTTAAGAAAGGACCTGCTCCAGCAGGGACCTTGTCTGTTCCAAGACTTACCGCGACTGCGTTTGACGGCATGGCGGTTTGAACGCCGGATCCTAAGGGAAAAGGCATTCCGGAAGAGGTCATACCTACCCTGGTCAAAGCCAGGAAGGAGGTGACCGCACAACGTTATCACCACATGTGGTAAAAATATGTTGCGTGGGTGAGGCCAGGAAGGCCCCACGAAAAAATTTCAACTAGGTCGATTTCTGCACTTCCTGCAAACAGGAGTGTCTAGGAGCCTCAAATTGGGGTCCATTAAGGTTCAAGTTTCGGCCCTATAGATTTTCTTCCAGAAAGAATTGGCTTCAGTTCCTGAAGTCCAGACGTTTGTCAAGGGAGTATTGCATATACAGCCCTTGTGTGCCTCCAGTGGCACCGTGGGATCTCAACGTAGTGTTGGGATTCCTCAAATCATATTGGTTTGAACCACTCAAATCTGTGGATTTGAAATATCTCACATGGAAAGTGACCATGCTGTTGGCCCTGGCCTCGGCCAGGCGATTGTCAAAATTGGCGGCTTTGTCTTACAAAAGCCCATATTTGATTTTCCATTCGGACAGGGCAGAACTGCGGACTCGTCCCCAGTTTCTTCCTAAGGTGGTGTCAGCGTTTGACCTGAAACAACCTATTGTGGTGCCTGCGGCTACTAGGGACTTGGAGGACTCCAAGTTGCTAGACGTTGTCAGGGCCCTGAAAATATATATATATATATATATATAATTCCAGGACGGCTGGAGTCAGAAAGTCTGACTTGCTGTTTATATTGTAGGCACCCAAAAAGCTGGGTGCTCCTGCTTCTAAGCAGACTATTGCTCGTTGGATTTGTAGTACAATTCAGCTTGCACATTCTGTGGCAGGCCTGCCACAGCCAAAATCTGTAAATGCCCATTCCACAAGGAAGGTGGGCTCATCTTGGGCGGCTGCCCGAGGGGTCTCGGCTTTACAACTTTGCCGAGCAGCTACTTGGTCAGGGGCAAACACGTTTGCAAAATTCTACAAATTTGATACCCTGGCTGAGGAGGACCTGGAGTTCTCTCATTCGGCGCTGCAGAGTCATCCGCACTCTCCCGCCCGTTTGGGAGCTTTGGTATAATCCCCATGGTCCTGACGGAGTCCCCAGCATCCACTAGGACGTTAGAGAAAATAAGATTTTACTTACCGATAAATCTATTTCTCATAGTCCGTAGTGGATGCTGGGCGCCCATCCCAAGTGCGGATTGTCTGCATTACTTGTACATAGTTATTGTTACAAAAAATCGGGTTATTATTGTTGTGAGCCATCTTTTTTAGAGGCTACTTCATTGTTATCATACTGTTAACTGGGTTCAAATCACAAGTTGTACGGTGTGATTGGTGTGGCTGGTATGAGTCTTACCCGGGATTCAAGAGCCTTCCTTATTGTGTACGCTCGTCCGGGCACAGTACCTAACTGAGGCTTGGAGGAGGGTCATAGGGGGAGGAGCCAGTACACACCATGTGATCCTAAAAGCTTGCTTTTGTGCCCTGTCTCCTGCGGAGCCGCTATTCCCCATGGTCCTGACGGAGTCCCCAGCATCCACTACGGACTATGAGAAATAGATTTATCGGTAAGTAAAATCTTATTTTTTCAGTGTAGGCCAATGTATGTGTGGATTTTTATTACTGTGAGGGCCAATGCGTTTTTTGTTGTTTTTATTCTGTGGGGTAACGGATGGTGTGCCTTGGCAATTTTAAAATATTGTTCAGTGTGCCGCGAGTAAAAAAAGGTTGAAAATCACTGCTGTAGAGGATACTGGGCGCCCGTCCGGTGCTTCGTACTTCCTGCAATGTTACTTGGTTAAGTATTGTTGTTTGGTTCAGCTGTTGCTGTTCCTGTTTTCAAGTTTGGTTAGCTTCGCTTTCCTCTTGTTTGTTTGTCCTGGTTTGGAATCTCACCACTATCCTGTTATATCCTTCTCTCAAAGTATGTCCGTCTCCTCGGGCACAGTTTCCTAGACTGAGTCTGGTAGGAGGGGCATAGAGGGAGGAGCCAGCGCACACTATTAAATTCTTAAAGTGCCCATGGCTCCTAGTGGACCCATCTATACCCCATGGTACTAAATGGATTCCCAGTATCCTCTACAGACTACGAGAAAAGGATTTACCGGTAGGTAATTAAAATCCTATTTTCTAGCCATAGTATGGAAAATTATTACATATGTTCAGATTTTTGTAATTGTTAGGAGCCTACTTTAAAATTAGTTAAGATAATTGATATTTACTATAACAGTAAGGCATGAGCACAAACAATAACCTTAAGATAATACATGAAGGTGGGGGATAAGCCATCTATAGGATGCAGTCACAATGCCGGCTGAAGGGATACCAGCATTTGAAATACCGATGCCGGAATACTGACACCCATCAGAATCCCGACGGCAGAAATGCGAAAGGGCTGAGAGACTGGCAGTTGGCATACTGACAGTAAGTATACCCCGCGGGTTAGGTTTAGGGCCGAGGGATGATGGGGAAGGGGAAGGGAGCTTTAGGTTTAGGCCCCAGACGGGGGGATAGGGTTAGGCTGGTGGGAGGGTTAGGGTTAGGCACCCCCGGGGAGGTTAGGGTCAGGCTGCGGGGAAGGGAGGGTTAGGTTTAGGCAGCGGGAAAGGTGACTTCTGTTTAGGCACCTCTGGGGGGGTGGTTAGGGTCAGGCACTAAGGGGGGAGGTTAGGGTAGGCTGCAGTAACAGAGGGTTAGGGGAGGGGGGAGAACACTTCAAACACACCCCTGTCAGGATTTCAACCTTCAGGATCCCGGCGGCGGTATTACGACTGCCGGGATCCCAATCACCGGCGGTCGTAAGATACTGAATCCCTGTCTATCAGAGACCTTTATTTTGCCTTGTTCCACAGAAATAGGGGTTGATACCTCTAAGAGTTTTCATTCTGAGAGTCCAGTTTATTCTTTTGTACTGTAGGCACATTATTTATTTTACAATGTAGACCAATATATATTTGATTTGTGTAGACACATATTTTATCTGTGTAAAAGCGTCTTGTCTTCCTCCCAGGAAACTGCTCACAGACTGGATTATGATAATGCAGAAGGGGGGACATTAGAGAATGGATCTCTGCGTCTAATCTCGGAAATTCAGGTCAGTAAGTCTGTCACACCTCGTGGTTTTTGTCAGTTTTGCCGCACCAGGCCACAGTTCACGTGTCATCACTAGAATCTGCCCATAATATTAGCACCCAGAATGGCACTGCGGGATGTAACAATCTACACCGGAGCCCGTCCCTGTTCAGCGTGGTATCGGTGCTGCTGGGCAGTCCTGCTAACCACACGTGTGTGGCGGCCATTGCCAGAACCTCAGCCGGATAATTATGCGAAGTACAGTATAGCCAATAGGCTACAACGGGCTATCGCCATCTTCAGATGACGGCCGCTGCAGGGGCCAATCTCCGAGATGCTTTGCATTCTGAAAGTCTGTAAATATGGCAGCATGGCATCCCACATAGAAACCTATAGGGACTGTGGCTGCTGTCAGGAATGGAGGGATCGGAGCTACAGTATCTGCTGCCGGTTCTCTGTGACACATTAGTGTGATACTAAATATTTGCAGTTACCGCCCGAAAATGGGTGTTTTCGGGTAGTAAGCGACAAATATTCAATGATAAATGGGCCCCTTTTTGAGAAAGTCCTCTCTGGGTCTTGCAGGACAAGTGTATTGAAGTATTTGTAGTCGCAGTATTGCTTTGGTAACGGACGGTGCTGGGGTTCTGCTTGCAGGACAGCTGCGGAGGAGGCTGCACAGTAGATCTGTGCTCCGTGTGGTGGGAATTCTCCGGTTGTACCGACCTCTGCGTTGTGTCAGCAAGTGAGTCTTCTGTCTGTCTTTGGAGACCCCTGGCAGAAGGAAAATGGGATTGTGCTCACACCTGGAATTTTATAGAGGTAAGTTGGTCAGAACAATAAGTAATATATCGGTATATGCGGAATATTAGCTGTACACAGGAGCGTTGTCTTTTGTGTGCGGGACCAGACACCTGACCCTTGTGTTTTGATTCTAGATGCCAGTTATCCAGATTCTTCCTTTATCCCAAGAGAAGAACATTGCGTGTGTTGCTCTGGGGAATCTAGACATTTTGGAAATTTGGTAAGATCACAACTCAAACAAAACTGCGTTGAAATGAGAACTATTTGTAAAGATACAATAGTGACACCTGCAGATTATAAAGTGCAACTACCAAAAATACTGCGCATAACAACCTTTGCTATCATAACATACTGTTCTGTTAGTATAACTCCCCATGTCTTCAACCAGTGTGAGCGGCTGCACCATGGTGTAAGATCACATTACTACTGTCTGTCTGTACAGTAATAATATATATTACCACAGGTGCACTTGCTACATTAGTACAACATGGAGGTTATCACAGTAGTTCGAGTGTGCACTCATCACGTTAACATCAGCGCTGTTCAACATCTGTGTAAGTTGGTGGTACTGCCACTTTGGATATACCTGTTTTGCTCTGTAATGTTGCACAGGGTGCTGTTTTCACATCCAGAGAGCCAGAGGTGGGAGAAGCAGCTGGTCAAATGCGGGAACATCAAGACTGCCCAGGGCTTGTCCAGGTACCGGGTGGTCTGCAGCAGCGGAGTGGCAGATGGTCAAGTGGTGGAACTCTGGCAGCTGTCAGAGGGAGGAAGGTGAGGGAGTCACTTTCACACATATGTACAGTATGTATTTAGAATATATCTATCTGTTATCAGAGAATGAGAACCAGCATAAAAGGGCTATTCAGTTTTGTGTGCATTTAGAGAAAAGGCGCAGCGTAACAACCAACATCGTCGACTTTGCCTAACACCCCATAGAGACGGGCAGAAAAATGGTAGGAGATGTTGGACAAATGTTATATATCATAAACTTCACAACCTAACATCGCACAAAATTGTTATTCCCTCCAAAGAGCCCAAATGATAAATCCTCATTTTTAATTATTTCACATAGCAAATTGACCCAGCAGTTAATTTCAGTCTGTGATAGGCTGTGAGACTGTTGGGTGCGAGCTGACTCCTGCAAGCTCTTCTTGTGGCCAACCCGCACTGTGAATTACATTTGCAATTCAATGCCAAACTTGCATAGATTTTTCAGAGGGAATTCTCATTTTGTGTGCACAGTTCCTGAGCAGGTGAAGAGGTAGGGAAATATCTTTGAGGTAAAAATGTCAGGACACAATACAGAACCTCTGGTACTCCCTTTCCATTGAATAATCATACACTTGAAGGGTTCAAATAGCCTAATGCCAGCTCCAATATGCAATTGCTGGGGAGCTGGTCAGCACATATAAACATACATGTGGTGGTGTTGTATGTAATATATGTGCTGGTTGCCTTATCCGGGGATCAGCAGCAGCTGCTGTGTATATCACTGACCTGCCGCTGCTGCACGGGAGACATCACTCCGCTTGTCATGCCAGTGTACATAGAGCCTGTAACAATCCCAGGTGATGTGCCGCCGAACATCACCGTAATGTGCAACTGCGCACGTATTTGCCTGATGCGGTTGGCGGAAGTTGGCTACAACTGATCCCATTACAGCAGCTGATTATTCCTGTACGGGCAGGAGCATTCATTGCTTACATATGACGCCGCTGTACACAGCGGGCTCTACTCACACACAGGTGGGGTCATTAATGTAATTGGGCATATGTGTTGATGACATTTAGGCTACACAAACCACTGCCCTGGGCAACATTATTACCCCAGAGGAAAGTCTATTACATACGGGAACTAAACTCTAGGTTATATTGCTATGTGAATTAGTTTAATAAAGAGGACATAGGTGGTCATTCCGAGTTGATCGCTAGCTGCATTTGTTCGCAGCGATCACGCTAAAAAACCTCAGTTCTGCGCATGCGGGATGTACTGGCACAACGAACGATGCAGTTTTGCACAGGGTCTAGCGATGTATTTCAGTCGCACTGCTTGCCGCAGTGTGATTGACATGAAGTGGGCGTTTCTGGGTGGCAACTGACTGTTTTCAGGGAGTGTTCGGAAAAACGCAGGCGTGGCAGGGCGAATGCAGGGCGGGTGTGTGACGTCAAATCCGGAACTGAACAGTCTGAAGTGATCGCAAGCGCTGAGTAGGTTTTGAGCTACTCTGAAACTGCACAAAAAATGTTTGCAGGTGCTCTGCGATAAAAACGTTTGCACTTCTGCTAAGCTAAAATACACTCCCAGTGGGCGGCGGCATAGCGTTTGCACGGCTGCTAAAAACTGCTAGTGAGCGATCAACTCGTAATGACCCCCATAGTACATAGACTCCATGTGTTGGTGGAAATCCTTCCCACTCTGTGGACAAGGGTAAGCCCTATATTAATATGTTTGGATTATGCACAAGATCTCTATTGTGTATTACAGATGTGTCGTCTTACATCTTTGCTCTATGTGCTACAAGTCGCGTTACACATAACGCGTGAGTGCCGTGAGACTCGGTAGCGCAGAGCATCTTTTTTTTGCATTTTTTTCTGACTTAGATGCAACGTAATGTAATAGGACGCACAAGCAGCTTCTGCTGATTAAAATAATATGCAGCATGCCCATATTCTGTTTGGGACTGCGACTGGATTTGCATACAAAATGCTCTGCTACAGTGGTTTCATGGAAACACTAACGTGGCGGATGCAGATACAGACGCAATTTTGTATTTTCGCGGGAAAAACGCAAAAAGACATTTGGCGCTATTGAGTCCTGTCACGGCATGGCGCGACTTCAAGGGCTGTTTAGCCAGACTGGAGCAAGGATGTAAGAGGACACATCTGTATTTGCTGCCCTTAATGTTTTTAAAGGAAATCACAGTAAAATCTCCTTATTTGTGGGTGATATGTGGCGCTCGTGCAGTTTGTGGGCTACAGTTGCCGTGTTGCCCCGTTGCAGTATAGTCAGGGAACAGCTGAGATGTCACATCTCTGGTTCAGTATAGAGGCTGGCAGTAACTTGTTTGTATCTTCCTGCAGTACGGTGGGGTCTCTTACACTGATGGCCCCCACAGGCAGCTTTCTAGCCTTCTCTGAGGTGGAGGGAGAGAGGAACGCTCTTGTTGGATCCACAGTGGACAATAATCTGGTCGTCTGGTGAGCCTGGCCTTTTATCGATATACCCATACAAGTTTCTGCTGTTTATTTCAGGGGAATGAAACCTGCAGCACTTCAGATGCTGAGCAACTACACATCTCAGCATGCCCTGCCACAGTTTTGCTGTTAGGGCATGGAAAACTGTGTCAGGGCATGTTAGAGTGTGTAGTTTCCCAGTAACTTGAGTGGCACAGGTAGCCTACTCCTGATTTATTGTATGGACGAGTGGTCATTGATGTGCTTCTTGTTTGGCTTTACAGGAACTCCGTGACTGGACATCTGTTGAGTGTTATTTATATTGGGGATCTCTGCTCCGACGTCATTTCTCTCCATGCAACATCTGACTCGGTGAGCAGCCTCCCCTATGCCCCCGTCCTCCACTCTACTCCCATTCCTTCCCTCTGCTCCCAATTTCTCCCCTCTACTCCCGTCCTTCCCCTCTGCCCCCGTGCTCTCCACTACTCCCGTCCACCCCACTGTTCCCATCATTCCTACTGCTCTCGTCTTCCGCTCTGCTCCCGTCCTTCCCCTCTGCCCCATCCTTCCCCTATGCTCCCGTGCTCTCCACTACTCCTGTCCACCCCACTGCTCCTATCCCCACCCTCTGATCCCATCATTCCTACTGCTCTCGTCTTCCGCTCTGCTCCCGTCCTTCCCCTCTGCCCCATCCTTCCCCTATGCTCCCGTGCTCTCCACTACTCCCGTCCACCCCACTGTTCCCATCATTCCTACTGCTCTCGTCTTCCGCTCTGCTCCTGTCCTTCCCCTCTGCCTCATCCTTCCCCTATGCTCCCGTGCTCTCCACTACTCCTGTCCACCCCACTGCTCCCATCCTCACCCTCTGATCCCATCATTCCTACTGCTTTCGTCTTCCACTCTGCTCCCGTCCTCCCCTCTGCTCCCAATTTCTCCCCTCTGCTCCCGTCCTTCCCCCCTGCTCCCGTCCTCCCCTCTGCTCCCAATTTCTCCCCTCTGCTCCTGTCCTTCCCCTCTGCCCCAGTGCTCGCCACTGCTCCCGTCCACCCCACTGCTCTCGTCCTCCGCACTGCTCCCATCCTCACCCTCTGATCCCATCATTCCTATTGCTCTCGTCTTCCGCTCTGCTCCTGTCCTTCCCCTCTGCCCCAGTGCTCGCCACTGCTCCCGTCCACCCCACTGCTCTCGTCCTCCGCACTGCTCCCATCCTCACCCTCTGATCCCATCATTCCTATTGCTCTCGTCTTCCGCTTTGCTCCCGTCTTTCCCCTCTGCCCCAATCCTTTTGCCCCAGTGCTCGCCACTGCTCCCGTCTACCCCACTGCTCTCGTCCTCCGCACTGCTCACATCCTCACCCTCTGATCCCATCATTCCTACTGCTCTCGTCTTCCCCTCTGCCCCCGTCCTTCCCCTCTGCCCCAGTCCTCACCACTTCTCCCATCATTCCTACTGCTCCCATTCCTCCCCACTTCTCTCTATTTGTAGAAAGAGAAGACTAACCGAGTATTATTCTGTTGTTCCTTTCCTGCCAGGGTCTGTTGTTTTTGGTCGTGGGCAGCCTATTCAGCAAAGACTGCGAGGCCACTGGCAGCTGTATATTCAGCCTTATCACTGCCAATGCCCGGGAAGGTGCCAGTGCTCTCATTATGTCCTATATCATCCCAGGGAGACTCAATAGCAGGTACCAAGTTTTTGTGGACTTTATTTGCAGCGTAAACTGTCATACAAAGTTAGATTATCTGTATATGTGTACTGTACGTCTACACGCTGAAACCTATTCAGCTAGCATTCTTTTGAGAATTTTTTAAGGTCTCTTTTATATGTGAATTTACGTAATGCATAGGAGTAGGTTGTAAGATTAAAATATGAAAGACAGGGGCAGTTTAAGAGATGACAGGGCCTGTGTGCAGACGCCGTACAGGCTCCCTCCTCTCTGGCAGAGTCTACTGCACATGTTCAGGTCTCCTGGAATGTGGCGCTGACCCTATTTCCTGGAGATTTCTGCTGCTCTGCAGCTTCGGCCAACATAGGACTCTGTAGAGGTAGAATATAATTATATGGGTGCAGTGTGGGCCCCACTGGAGCCAAGAGCCTATATACATGGCATTATACTGTAGGTACACCAATGATGAAAGCAGAGTTTAGTATAAAGTCATGTGTGCTATTCTGTATGTTTTCTATTAACTGGTATTCATGCAGCTGATATTTATGGTGAATAAACTGATTTTAATTTTTCTCTGACGTCCTAAGTGGATGCTGGGGACTCCGTCAGGACCATGGGGATTAGCGGCTCCGCAGGAGACAGGGCACAAAAGTAAAAGCTTTAGGATCAGGTGGTGTGCACTGGCTCCTCCCCCTATGACCCTCCTCCAAGCCTCAGTTAGATTTTTGTGCCCGGCCGAGAAGGGTGCAATCTATGAGGCTCTCCTAAAGAGCTGCTTAGAGTAAAAGTTTTTTAGGTTTTTTATTTTCAGTGAGTCCTGCTGGCAACAGGCTCACTGCTACGAGGGACTTAGGGGAGAGAAGTGAACTCACCTGCGTGCAGGATGGATTGGCTTCTTAGGCTACTGGACACCATTAGCTCCAGAGGGAGTCGGAACACAGGTCTCACCCTGGGGTTCGTCCCGGAGCCGCGCCGCCGACCCCCCTTGCAGATGCCGAAAAGTGAAGGTCCAGAAACGGCGGCAGAAGACTCTTCAGTCTTCATAAGGTAGCGCACAGCACTGCAGCTGTGCGCCATTGTTGTCAGCACACTTCATAGCAGCGGTCACTGAGGGTGCATGGCGCTGGGGGGGGGGGCGCCCTGGGCAGCAATGATAGTACCTTATTCTGGCTAAAAATACATCACATATAGCCCCTGGGGGCTATATGGATGTATTTAACCCCTGCCAGGTCTCAGAAAAACGGGAGAAGAAGCCCGCCGAAAAGTGGGCGGGGCCTATTCTCCTCAGCACACAGCGCCATTTTCCCTCACAGAAATGCTGGTGGGAAGGCTCCCAGGCTCTCCCCTGCACTGCACTACAGAAACAGGGTTAAAACAGAGAGGGGGGGCACTTATTTGGCGATATGTATATATATATTAAAATGCTATAAGGGAAAAACACTTACATAAAGGTTGTCCCTGTATAATTATAGCGTTTTTGGTGTGTGCTGGCAAACTCTCCCTCTGTCTCCCCAAAGGGCTAGTGGGGTCCTGTCCTCTATCAGAGCATTCCCTGTGTGTGTGCTGTGTGTCGGTACGTGTGTGTCGACATGTATGAGGACGATGTTGGTGAGGAGGCGGAGCAATTGCCTGAAATGGTGATGTCACTCTCTAGGGAGTCGACACCGGAATGGATGGCTTATTTAAGGAATTACGTGATAATGTCAACACGCTGCAAGGTCGGTTGACGACATGAGACGGCCGGCAAACAAATTAGTACCTGTCCAGGCGTCTCAAACACCGTCAGGGGCTGTAAAACGCTCATTTACCTCAGTCGGTCGACACAGACACGGACACTGACTCCAGTGTCGACGGTGAAGAAACAAACGTATTTTCCTTTAGGGCCACACGTTACATGTTAAGGGCAATGAAGGAGGTGTTACATATTTCTGATACTACAAGTACCACAAGAAGGGTATTATGTGGGGTGTGAAAAAACTACCTGTAGTTTTTCCTGAATCAGATAAATTAAATGAAGTGTGTGATGATGCGTGGGTTTCCCCCGATAGAAAATTATTGGAGGTATACCCTTTCCCGCCAGAAGTTAGGGCGCGTTGGGAAACACCCTTTAGGGTGGATAAGGCGCTCACACGCTTATCAAAACAAGTGGCGGTACCGTCTCCAGATAGGGCCGCCCTCAAGGAGCCAGCTGAGAGGCTGGAAAATATCCTAAAAAAGTATATACACACATACTGGTGTTATACTGCGACCAGCGATCGCCTCAGCCTGGATGTGCAGCGCTGGGGTGGCTTGGTCGGATTCCCTGACTGAAAATATTGATACCCTTGACAGGGACAGTATTTTATTGACTATAGAGCATTTAAAGGATGCATTTCTATATATGCGAGATGCACAGAGGGATATTTGCACTCTGGCATCAAGAGTAAGTGCGATGTCCATATCTGCCAGAAGATGTTTATGGACACGACAGTGGTCAGGTGATGCAGATTCCAAACGGCACATGGAAGTATTGCCGTATAAAGGGGAGGAGTTATTTGGGGTCGGTCCATCGGACCTGGTGGCCTCGGCAACAGCTGGAAAATCCACCTTTTTTACCCCAAATCACATCTCAGCAGAAAAAGACACCGTCTTTTCAGCCTCAGTCCTTTCGTCCCCATAAGGGCAAGCGGGCAAAAGGCCAGTCATATCTGCCCAGGGATAGAGGAAAGGGAAGAAGACTGCAGCAGGCAGCCCATTCCCAGGAACAGAAGCCTTCCACAGCTTCTGCCAAGTCCTCAGCATGACGCTGGGGCCGTACAAGCGGACTCAAGTGCGGTGGGGGGTCGTCTCAAGAGTTTCAGCGCGTAGTGGGCTCACTCGCAAGTGGACCCCTGGATCCTACAAGTAGTATCCCAGGGGTACAGACTGGAGATTCGAGACGTCTCCCCCTCGCAGGCTCCTGATGTCTGCTTTACCAACGTCTTCCTCCGACAGGGAGGCAGTATTGGAAACAATTCACAAGCTGTATTCCCAGCAGGTGATAATCAAAGTACCCCTCCTACAACAAGGAAAGGGGTATTATTCCACACTATATTGTGGTACTGAAGCCAGACGGCTCGGTGAGACCTATTCTAAATGGGAAATCTTTGAACACTTACATACAAAGGTTCAAATCAAGATGGAGTCACTCAGAGCAGTGATAGCGAACCAGGAAGAAGGGGACTATATGGTGTCCCTGGACATCAAGGATGCTTACCTCCATGTCCAAAATTGCCCTTCTCACCAAGGGTACCTCAGGTTCGTGGTACGGAACTGTCACTATCAGTTTCAGACGCTGCCGTTTGGATTGTCCACGGCACCCCGGGTCTTTACCAAAGTAATGGCCGAAATTATGATCTTCTTCAAAGAAAAGGCGTCTTAATTATCCCTTACTTGGACGATCTCCTGATAAGGGCAAGGTCCAGAGAACAGTTGGAAGTCGGAGTAGCACTATCTCAAGTAGTTCTACGACAGCACGGGTGGATTCTAAATATCCAAAATCGCAGTCGTTTCCGACGACACGTCTGCTGTTCCTAGGGATGGTTCTGGACACAGTCCAGAAAAAGGTGTTTCTCCCGGAGGAGAAAGCCAGGGAGTTATCCGAGCTAGTCAGGAACCTCCTAAAACCAGGAAAAGTGTCAGTGCATCATTGCACAAGAGTCCTGGGAAAAATGGTGGCTTATTACGAAGCAATTCCATTCGGCAGATTCCACGCAAGAACTTTTCAGTGGGATCTGCTGGACAAATGGTCCGGATCGCATTTTCAGATGCATCAGCGGATAACCCTATCTCCAAGGACAAGGGTGTCTCTCCTGTGGTGGTTACAGAGTGCTCATCTTCTAGAGGGCCGCAGATTCGGCATTCAGGATTGGATGCTGGTGACCACGGAGGCCAGCCTGAGAGGCTGGGGAGCAGTCACACAGGGAAAAAATTTCCAGGGAGTGTGATCAAGTCTGGAGATTTTTCTCCACATAAATATACTGGAGCTAAGGGCAATTTACAATGCTCTAAGCTTAGCAAGACCTCTGCTTCAAGGTCAGCCGGTATTGATCCAGTGGGACAACATCACGGCAGTCGCCCACGTAAACAGACAGGGCGGCACAAGAAGCAGGAGGGCAATGGCAGAAACTGCAAGGATTTTTTGCTGGGCGGAAAATCATGTGATAGCACTGTCAGCAGTGTTCATTCCGGGAGTGGACAACTGGGAAGCAGACTTCCTCAGCAGGCACAACCTCCACCCGGGAGAGTGGGGACTTCATCGGGAAGTCTTCCACATGATTGTGAACCGTTGGAAAAGACCAAAGGTGGACATGATGGCGTTCCGCCTGAACAAAAATCTGGACAAGTATTGCGCCAGGTCAAAAGACCCTCAGGCAATAGCTGTGGACGTTCTGGTAACACCGTGGGTGTACCAGTCGGTGTATGTCTTCCCTCCTCTGCTTCTCATACCCAAGGTATTGAGAATTATAAGACGTAGAGGAGTAAGAACTATACTCGTGGCTCCGGATTGGCCAAGAAGGACTTGGTACCCGGAACTTCAATAGATGCTCACAGAGGACTCATGGCCTCTGCCGCTAAGAAGGGACTTGCTTCAGCAAGTACCATGTCTGTTCCAAGACTTACCGCGGCTGCGTTTGACGGCATGGCGGTTGAACGCCGGATCCTAAGGGAAAAAGGCATTCCGGAAGAGGTCATTCCTACCCTGGTCATAGCCAGGAAGGAGGTGACCGCACAACATTATCACCACATGTGGCGAAAATATGTTGCGTGGTGTGAGGCCAGGAAGGCCCCATGAAGAAATTTCAACTCGGTCGTTTCCTGCATTTCCTGAAAACAGGAGTGTCTATGGCCTCAAATTGGGGTCTATTAAGGTTCAAATTTCGGCCCTGTCGATTTTCTTCCAGAAAGAATTGGCTTCAGTTCCTGAAGTCCAGAAGTTTGTCAAGGGAGTACTGCATATACAACCCCCTTTTGTGCCTCCAGTGGCACTGTGGGATCTCAACGTAGTTCTGGGATTCCTAAAATCACATTGGTTTAAACCGCTCAAATCTGTGGATTTGAAATATCTCACAGGGAAAGTGACCATGCTGTTGGCCCTGGCCTCGGCCAGGCGAGTGTCAGAATTGGCGGCGTTTGTCTCAAAAAAGCCCATATCTGATTGTCCATTCGGACAGGGCAGAGCTGCGGACTCATCCCCAGTTTCTCCCTAAGGTGGTGTCAGTGTTTCACCCGAACCAGCTTATTGTGGTACCTGCGGCTACTAGGGACTTGGAGGACTCCAAGTTGCTAGATGTTGTCAGGGCCCTGAAAATATGGTTTCCAGGACGGCTGGAGTCAGGAAAACTGACTTGCTGTTATCCTGTATGCACCCAACAAACTGGGTGCTCTTGCTTCTAAGCAGACGATTGCTAGTTGGATGTGTAGTACAATTCAGCTTGCACATTCTGTGGCAGGCCTGCCACAGCCAAAATATGTAAATGCCCATTCCACAAGGAAGGTGGGCTCATCTTGGGCGGCTGCCCGAGGGGTCTCGGCTTTACAACTTTGCCGAGCTGATACTTGGTCAGGGGCACACCCTGACTGAGGAGGACCTGGAGTTCTCTCATTCGGTGCTGCAGAGTCATCCGCACTCTCCCGCCCGTTTGGGAGCTTTGGTATAATCCCCATGGTCCTGACGGAGTCCCCAGCATCCACTTAGGACGTCAGAGAAAATAAGAATTTACTTACCGATAATTCTATTTCTCGTAGTCCGTAGTGGATGCTGGGCGCCCATCCCAAGTGCGGATTGTCTGCAAAACTTGTACATAGTTATTGTTACAAAAATCGGGTTATTATTGTTGTGAGCCATCTTTTCAGATGCTCCGCTGTTATCATGCTGTTAACTGGGTTCAGATCACAGGTTGTACAGTGTGATTGGTGTGGCTGGTATGAGTCTTACCCGGGATTCAAAATCCTTCCTTATTGTGTACGCTCGTCCGGGCACAGTATCCTAACTGAGGCTTGGAGGAGGGTCATAGGGGGAGGAGCCAGTGCACACCACCTGATCCTAAAGCTTTTACTTTTGTGCCCTGTCTCCTGCGGAGCCGCTAATCCCCATGGTCCTGACGGAGTCCCCAGCATCCACTACGGACTACGAGAAATAGAATTATCGGTAAGTAAATTCTTATTTTTTGTATGGATCTAGGTACCTAGAAGGAGATGTGAAAGAGCAAAGCGCAGCAGCAGTATTGACTTGTGGAAGCATTGCACTATGGGATTTACCCAGAAGTCATTGCTCTACCATGCTCGCCCCCAGCTCAGATACACCATGGAGCCTGGTACGATGGTGCCACAGACCTTCGTGTTTGCTGACGGGACGGAAAGATGGAACTATCTTTGTCTATGAGTATACAGCCCACCAATCAAACAAAACAAGAGATGACCTTGGAGAAGTCGTGTAATGGAGGAAAATTGCTGGGCTTGCTAGATCAAGTGTGAGATAAACCCAATGGAATGCACACAGATGACCAGGGAAACTAAGAAAGACATAAATAATGCTTAGTATTCCTGTCACCTACAAAGAGTGGAGGCAGCCATTTTGTGCATTGGTAAAGTATTGCCAGACTGCAGCCTTTCCCTTCACTGGGAGCAAATCTCAGTAATTGAGGTCTGATGCATGTAGTGCCCCATACCTCAATGATATCTGACTTCTAGAGGGGAGAGCTTGCTAAATATTGCATCAGTTCATACTATGGCTGCTTCTACTGTGTATAGGCATTACTTTTACAGTCTTTACAGTTACTGCCATATAAAATTGATGCTATCGGCAGAAATGTCCTGTTCCTGATACATTGGGGCAGATGTATTAACGTGGAGAATGGATAAAGCAGTGATAAGTGCAAGGTGATAATGCACCAACCAATCACCTCCTAACTGTCATTTTTCAAATCCGTAATGATTGGCTGGTGCGTTATCACCTTGCACTTATCACTGCTTTATCCCTTCTCCAGGTTAATACATCTGCCCCAATGTGGTTGCTGATAGGAAATGCATAAGCCATTAGAACAGGCCTGGCCAACCTGTGGCAGGTGTGAAACTACACATCCCAGCATGCCTTGCCACAGTTTTAGCAATTCTTAATAGCATAACAATGGTATGGCATGCTGAGACAAGTTTCACAACAGCCGGAGAGCCACAGGTTGGCCAGGCCTACATTAAAATTACCAAATATATATATATAAATGGCACTCGGTGCTGTAACAGTTGGAAATATGTTGTCTTAAAAACAGTTATGTTCCAAATATTATTATTTATTAAAGGACAATCAGACCTAAAATACATGTAGTAAAAACACAAAATAAGCTGCTCTTAACAATAAAAACAAAAATGAAAATTTAAATATATTTTATTTATTTATTTTTCATAAGATTCAGGAACATAGTTTTGAAAGAGCTGTCATGAGAACATTGGACTTCCTTCTTATAGCTATATTGCTTATGTAAAGCAACATCAGGCAATTAAGTGTATATTGTAGTGTTCTGCATGTATATGGGACAGTTATGTGATGCTACTGTGTCCGGCAGTATCCCTATGTCATCACTGAGGAGAGTCTGCCATTGCTTATAGAGGCCATGTCTGTGCTCTCATGCGGAGTAGTCTGAGAGGAATCCTACTCACATGTGACCTTTTCTAACAGTATAGTAAATGACGGCTTTGGTTTGCTGTAGCTGCCACGCACTGCATGCTGGGAGATAATGAACTAAAGAATAGAAGTAAAATATACATTTTTAATGGCAATCTCTTTTAATTACGGTTTCTCTTACGTCCTAGAGGATGCTGGGGACTCCAAAAGGACCATGGGGTATAGACGGGATCCGCAGGAGACATGGGCACACTATAAGACTTTGAATGGGTGTGAACTGGCTCCTCCCTCTATGCCCCTCCTACAGACCTCAGTTAGATTGTGTGCCCAGAGAGACTGGACACACACTAGGGGAGCTCTCCTGAGTTTCTCTGAAAAGACTTTATGTTAGGTTTTTTATTTTCAGAGAGACCTGCTGGCTACAGGCTCACTGCTTCGTGGGGAGAGAAGTCAGACCTACTTCTTCTGAGTTAAGGGCTCTGCTTCTTAGGCTACTGGACACCATTAGCTCCAGAGGGTTCGATCACTTGGTGCGCCTAGCTGCTTGTACCCGGAGCCGCGCCATCAACCCCCTCACAGAAGCCAGAAGAAAGAAGCCGGGTGAGTATACAGAAGACAGAAGACTTCAGTGACGGCAGAAGACTTCAGTAACGGAGGTACAGCGCAGTCAATTGGTGCTATATATATATTATTTCTCTAACGTCCTAGTGGATGCTGGGGACTCCGTAAGGACCATGGGGAATAGCGGCTCCGCAGGAGACTGGGCACAGCTAAGAAAGAATTAGGACTACCTGGTGTGCACTGGCTCCTCCCACTATGACCCTCCTCCAGTTAGAATCCTGTGCCCGGCCGAGCTGGATGCACACTAGGGGCTCTCCTGAGCTCCTAGAAAGAAAGTATATGTTAGGTTTTTTATTTTACAGTGAGATCTGCTGGCAACAGACTCACTGCAGCGAGGGACTAAGGGGAGAAGAAGCGAACCTACCTAACTGGTGGTAGCTTGGGCTTCTTAGGCTACTGGACACCATTAGCTCCAGAGGGATCGACCGCATGGAACCGGCCATTGGTGTTCGGTCCCGGAGCCGCGCCGCCGGCCCCCTTACAGAGCCAGAAGCAAGAAGAAATCCGGAAAATCGGCGGCAGAAGACATCAGTCTTCACCAAGGTAGCGCACAGCACTGCAGCTGTGCGCCATTGCTCCTCATACACACTTCACACTCCGGTCACTGAGGGTGCAGGGCGCTGGGGGGGGGGGGGCGCGCCCTGAGAAGCAATAAATACACCTTGGCTGGCAAATATATCACAATATATAGCCCCAGAGGCTATATATGTGATAAATACCCCTGCCAGAATCCATAAAAAAGCGGGAGAAAAGTCAGCGAAAAAGAGGCGGAGCTATCTCCCTCAGCACACTGGCGCCATTTTCTCTTCACAGTGCAGCTGGAAGACAGCTCCCCAGGCTCTCCCCTGTAGTTTTCAGGCTCAAAGGGTTAAAACGAGAGGGGGGGGCACTAAATTTAGGTGCAATATTGTTTATACAAGCAGCTATTGGGGGAAAAATCACTCAGTTATAGTGTTATTCCCTGCATTATATAGCGCTCTGGTGTGTGCTGGCATACTCTCTCTCTGTCTCCCCAAAGGACTTTGTGGGGTCCTGTCCTCAGTCAGAGCATTCCCTGTGTGTGTGCTGTGTGTCGGTACGGCTGTGTCGACATGTGGGATGAGGAAGGTCACGTGGAGGTGGAGCAGAGGCCGATAAATGGGATGTCGTCCCCTGTGGGGCCGACACCAGAGTGGATGGATAGGTGGAAGGTATTAAACGACAATATCAACTCCTTACAAGGCTGGATGACGTAAAACAGCTGTGGGACAGCCGGCTTCTCAGCCCGCGCCTGCCCAGGCGTCTCAAAGGCCATCAGGGGCTCAAAAAAGGAGCCTGCTGATAAAAAGCAGGAGACTATCCTGAAGTCTGTATATACACACTCAGGTTATATACTGAGACCTGCAATCGCCTCAGCATAAATAGTGCTGCTGCAGCGTGGTCTGATACCCTGTCAGATAATATTAATACTCTAAGACAGGGAAAATAGTTTGCTAACATAGAGCATATTAAAGACGTTGTCTTATATATAAAGGATGCACAGAGGGATATTTGCCGGCTGGCATCCAGAATTAATGCAATGTCCATTCTGCCAGGAGGGTATTAGAAACCCGGCAGTGGACAGGTGATGCTGCCTATAAAAGGCACATGGAGACAGGTGCGGTAGGGGCGCGTCTCGGGAACTTCAGGGACCAGTGGGTTTGCCCACAGGTGGATCCCTAGGTTCTGCAAATAGTATCACAGGGATACAGGCTGGAGTTCGAGGCGACTCCCCCTCGCCGTTACCTCACCTCAGCCTTGCCTGCTGCCCTCGGAGAAAGGTAGTACTGGCGGCAATTCACAAGCTGCACTTCCAGCAGGTGAAATCTAGGTACCCCTCCTTCAACAAGGCCGGGGTTACTATTCCAAAATGTTGTGGTACCGAAACCAGACGGTTCGGTGAGACCCATTCTAAAATTGAAAGCTTTGAACACTTATATATGAAGGTTCAAGTTCGAAATGGAATCGCTCAGGGCGATTATTGCAAGCCTGGAGGGTATCACTGGACATCAAGGATGCTTACCTGCATGTCCCTATTTACCCTTTTCACCAGGAGTACCTCAAAATTGGGGTACAGGATTGTCATTACCAATTCCAGACGTTGCCGTTGGTCTGTCCCCGGCACCGAGATATTTACCAAGGTAATGGCCGAAATAATTATCCCGTACTTGGACGATCTCCTTATAAAGGCGAGGTCCAGGGAGCAGTTGTTCGGCGGAGTAGCACTATCTCGGGAAGTGCTACAACAGCACGGCTGAATTCTGAATATTTCAAAGTCGCAGCTGGTTCCTACGACGCGTCTACTGTTCCTGAGTATGGTTCTGGACACAGAACAGGATAAAAAGGGTTTCTCCCGGAGGAGATGTCCAAGGAGTTGTCGTCTCTAGACAGAGACCTCCTAATACGTATACAGGTGTCGGTGCATCAATGCACGCGAGCCCTGGGAAGGATGGTAGCTTCTTACGAAGAAATTCCATTCGCCAGGTCCCATTCAAGGATTTTCCAGTGGGATCTGTTGGACATGTGGTCCGGGTCGCATCTTCAGATGCATCGGCGGATAACCCTGTCTCCAAGGGCCAGGGTGTCGTTGTTTGTGGTGGCTGCAGAGTGCTCATCTTCTAGGGGGCCGCAGATTCGGCATACAGGACTGGGTCCTGGTGACCACGGATGCCAGCCTTCGAGGCTGGGGGGCAGTCACACAGGGAAGAAACTTCCAAGGCTATGGAAAAGTCAGGAGACTTCCCTTCACATAAATATTCTGGAACTAAGGGCCATTTACAATGCCCTAAGTCAGGCTAGACCCCTGCTTCAACACCGGCCGGTGCTGATCCAGTCAGACAACATCACGGCGGTCGCTCATGTACACGACAGGGCGGCACAAGAAGCAGGATGGCGATGGCAGAAGCCACAAGGATTCTCCGATGGGCGGAAAATCATGTGTTAGCACTGTCAGCAGTGTTCATTCCCGGAGTGGACAACTGAGAAGCAGACTTTCTCAGAAGACACGACCTCCACCCGGGAGAGTGGGGACTTCATCCAGAGGTCTTCCAAATGATTGTACACCGTTGGACAAGGCCACAGGTGGACATGATGGCGTCCCGCCTCAACTAAAAGTTACAAAGATATTGCGCCAGGTCAAGGACCCTCAGGCGATAGCTGTGGACGCTCTGGTAACCTCGTGGGTGTACCAGTCGGTGTATGTGTTCCCTTCTCTGCCTCTCTTACCCAGGGTAATGAGAATAATAAGAAGGAGAGGAGTAAGAACTATACTCATTGTTCCGGGTTGGCCAAGAAGAGCTTGGTAACCAGAACTCCAAGAAATGATCTCAGAGGACCTATGGCCTCTGCCGCTCAGACAGGACCTGCTGCAGCAGGGGGCCTGTCTGTTTCAAGACGTACCGCGGCTGCGTTGACGGCATGGCGGTTGAACGCCGGATCCTGAAGGAAAAGGGAATTCCGGAGGAAGTTATCCCTACGCTATTTAAAGCTAGGAAAGAAGTGAACGCTAACCATTATCACCGCATCTGGCGGAAATATGTTGCGTACTGTGAGGCCAGGAAGGCCCCAAAGGAGAAATTTCAGCTAGGTCGATTTCTGCACTTCCTACAGTCAAAGGTGACTATGGGCCTACAATTGGGTTCCATTAAGGTCCAGATTTCGGCTCTATCGATTTTCTTCCAAAATGGAACTGGCTTCACTGCCTGAAGTTCAGACATTGTCATGGGAGTGCTGCATATTCAGCCTCCTTTTGTGCCTCCAGTGGCACCGTGGGACCTCAACGTGGTGTTGGGTTTCCTAAAGTCACATTGGTTTGAGTCACTCAAAACCGTGGATTTAAAATATCTCACGTGGAAAGTGGTCATGCTTTTGGCCTTGGCTTCGGCAAGGCGGGTGGCAAAATTGGCGGCTTTGTCATGCAAAAGCCCCTATTGGATTTTCCATATGGATAGGGCAGAATTGAGGACTAGTCCCCAGTTTCTTCCTAAGGTGGTATCAGCTTTTCACTTGAACCAACCTATCGTGGTGCCTGCGGCTACTAGGGACTTGGAGGACTCCAAGTTACTGGACGTAGTCAGGGCCTTGAAAATTTATGTTTCCAGGTTGGCTGGAGTCAGGAAGACTGACTCGCTGTTTATCCTGTATGCACCAAACAAGATGGGTGCTCCTGCTTCAAAGCAGACTATTGCTCGCTGGATTTGTAGCACAATTCAGCTTGCGCATTCTGTGGCTGGCCTGCCGCAGCCTAAATCTGTAAAAGCCCATTCCACGAGGAAAGTGGGCTCTTCTTGGGCGGCTGCCCGAGGGGTCTCGGCTTTACAACTTTGCCGAGCTGCTACTTGGTCAGGGGCAAACACGTTTGCAAAATTCTACAAATTTGATACCCTGGCTGAGGAGGACCTTGAGTTCTCTCATTCGGTGCTGCAGAGTCATCCGCACTCTCCCGCCCGGTTGGGAGCTTTGGTATAATCCCCATGGTCCTTACGGAGTCCCCAGCATCCACTAGGACGTTAGAGAAAATAAGATTTTACTCACCGGTAAATCTATTTCTCGTAGTCCGTAGTGGATGCTGGGCGCCCGTCCCAAGTGCGGACTGTCTGCAATACTTGTATATAGTTATTGTTAACTAAAAGGGTTATGGTTGAGCCATCTGTTGAGAGGCTCTGTTATGTTCATACTGTTAACTGGGTATATTATCACGAGTTATACGGTGTGATTGGTGTGGCTGGTATGAGTCTTACCCGGGATTCAAAATCCTTTCCTTATTGTGTCAGCTCTTCCGGGCACAGTATCCTTACTGAAGTCTGGAGGAGGGTCATAGTGGGAGGAGCCAGTGCACACCAGGTAGTCCTAATTCTTTCTTAGCTGTGCCCAGTCTCCTGCGGAGCCGCTATTCCCCATGGTCCTTACGGAGTCCCCAGCATCCACTACGGACTACGAGAAATAGATTTACCGGTGAGTAAAATCTTATTTTTTTCAGTAGTATATGGGTGCTGGGGTGTGAGCTGGTATACTCCCTCTGTGTTCTCTCTAACAGGCTTCCCTGTGGGTCTGTCCCCTATTGCCAGTGTGTGTGTGTCGGTACAGTGTGTCGACATGTGCTCCTCCCCGGAGGAAGTTACTGGGGGCGCAGAGAAGGATTTGGGAGTGACTCTGTCGGCACTGCCGACTGCTGATTCGGTGAATATGTTGAGTACATTGAATGCAAATGTGGCGTTATTGTCTAAGAGGCTGGATAAATCTGATTCTCAGACACAAACGTGGAGAAAATCCATGGAGGACGCCTTGTCTCAGGTACAGGCCCCCTCAGGGTCACAGAAACGTTAATTTACCCAGATGGCAGATACAAATACCGACACGGACTCTGATTCCAGTGTTGACTTTAGTGAGGCCAGATTACATCCAAAATTGGTTAAGAGTATTCAGTACATGATTGTGGCAATTAAAGATGTTTTACATATTTCTGAAGTGCCTGCTGTTCCAGATACTAGGGTTTGTTTGTATAAGGGAAAAAAGCCTGAGGTGACGTTTCCCCCCTCTCATGAACTGAACGCTCTTTGTGAAAAAGCCTGGGAATCGCCTGACAAAAGGTGGCAGGTTCCCAAGAGAATTTTTATGGCATATCCCTCTGACCACAGGGAAAAGTGGGAGTCATCTCCCAATGTGGACAAGGCTCTGTCCCGGCTGTCCAAGAAAGTGGCGCTTCCGTCTCCTGACACTGCTGCCCTCAAGGATCCTGCGGATCATAAGCAGGAAACCACATTAAAGGCCATTTATGTCACTACGGGTGCACTCCTCAGACCTGCCGTGGCGTTGGCATGGGTGAGTAGTGCTATTGCTAAGTGGGCTGATAATTTGGCATCGACATGGATACCCTAGATAGGGATAACATTCTTTTGACTCTCGGTTATATCAGGGACGCTGCAGCTTACCTAAAGGATGCGGCGAGGGATATTGGCCTCTTGGGATCAAGGGCCAATGCCATGGCAGTCTCGGCCAGGAGAGCGCTGTGGATTCATCAGTGGAATGCTGATGCCGACTCCAAGAAAGCTATGGAAGCTCTCCCTTATAAAGGTAGTGTCTTGTTTGGTGACGGCCTCGCTGACCTGGTGTCTACCGCTACTGCGGGTAAGTAATCTTTTCTTCCTTATGTTCCCGCACAACAGAAAAAGGCACCCCATTATCAGATACAGTCCTTTTGGCCTAATAAATACAAAAAAGGAAGGGGCTCGTCCTTCCTTGTTTCAAAAGGTAGAAGAAAGGGGAAAAAGGTCGCCTGCTGTGTCTGGCTCCCAGGACCAAAAGTCCTCCCCGGCCTCTGCCAAGTCCACCGCATGACGCTGGGGCTCCCCTACGGGAGTCCGTGCCGGTGGGGGTCCGTCTCCGACTCTTCAGTCAGGTCTGGTTTCGCTCGGGCCTAGATCCTTGGGTCTTAGACATAGTGTCCCAAGGGTACAAACTGGAGTTTCAGGAGATGCCCCCCTACCGATTTTTCAAATCAGCCTTGCCAGTTTCTATCCAACGCCATCATGTCTAATTGAGGAATTCACCAAAGACTTGTCACGTTTGTGAAAACTTCTTGATGAAGACCCCACTCTCCTGGATGGAGATCGTGTCTGCTGAGGAAGTTTATTTCTCTGTTGTCTACACCCGGAACGAAGACCGCTAATAGAGCGTTTACATGCCTTTCCGCCCAGCGGAAAACTTTTGCGGCTTCTGCCATTGCCGCTTTGCTCCTCGTTCTGCCCTAGCAGCTTACTTACGCCACTGCCGTTAAGTCGTCCAACAGAATTAAGACAGGCAGATCGCGAAGATGTTCCGTTGTAAATAGCTCCTAATTCAAGAATGCTTATTTCCCCTGGAAAGACTGCTCCCCAGCCTTGAAGACTTGTATCCATGGACACCAGGATCTATTCCTGGATCCCGAACCTTCGTCCCTCTATGAGGTGAGAACTGTGCAGCCACCACAAGAGAGATATTCTGGTTCTGGAAAATAGGATTACTTTCCGGTGCATGTGCAGGTTAACCCGGACCACATGTCCAACTGGTCCCGCTAAAACCACTCTGGCATTTAACCAGCTCACCGAATGGCCTCGTAGGCCACAACCATCTTCTTTATCAACGGAACGTATTGATGGATTTACACTGTTGCAAATTTGATCTGACTCTGGATCCTCAGATCTCTTTCCACTGGAAAAACCAAACTCTCAACAGTTCTGTACCTAACCTTATTCCCAACTCCGGTCTCCGTGTCGTTGGGATCAACAGTGATTCTGGCAAGTTCAGGAGCCAACCACTGAGTTGAAGAACTGTCGGAGAGAAAACAACGATTTGTACCACTTGTTTCTTGACCTCGCCGTAGTCAGGAGAGCGTCCCAGTACAGAATAATAATGGCTCTTACTATTGAAGGAAACCATCATACTGCCATCACTCCGGTGAAATGGCAATGACAATCCTGAATAGCAAACCCAGGTAAGCTTAATGCGGAAGAAACCGCACTTAAACCCTCTTTCTCATACGTCCTAGAGGATGCTGGGGACTCCAAAAGGACCATGGGGTATCGACGGGATCCGCAGGAGACATGGGCACACTATAAGACTTTGAATGGGTGTGAACTGGCTCCTCCCTCTATGCCCCTCCTCCAGACTCCAGTTAGACTCTGTGCCCAGAGAGACTGGACACACACTAGGGGAGCTCTCCTGAGTTTCTCTGAAAAGACTTTATGTTAGGTTTATTATTTTCAGGGAGACCTGCTGGCTACAGGCTCCCTGTATCGTGGGAGTGAGGGGAGAGAAGCAGACCTACTTCTTCTGAGTTCAAGGGCTCTACTTCTTAGGCTACTGGACACCATTAGCTCCAGAGGGTCTGATCACTTGGTTCGCCTAGCTGCTCGTTCCCGGAGCCGCGCCGTCACCCCCCTCACAGAGCCAGAAGAAAGAAGCCGGGTGAGTATTAGAAGAACAGAAGACTTCAGTGACGGCAGAAAACTTCAGAGTCTCTGAGGTACCGCGCAGCGGTCGCGTTGCGCGCCATTGCTCCCACACACAAGCGGCACTACACGGGTGCAGGGCGCAGGGGGGGCGCCCTGGGCAGCAATTATACCTCATATATACATCCTGGCAAAGAAGTATACAGTTCGTAGGCACTGTATACAGACCCCCGCCAGTAAAAAAATGTGAAAAATTAGCGGGGCCGAAGGGCGCCGAGAATGGGGGGTGGCTTAGCCCTCACAACTCTATACAGCGCCATTTTCTCCTCACAGAGACGCTGGCCCGCCAAAAGACTGTGGAACAACTAACAGTGTAAAACGGAGGGGGGCACAGTTGCTTAGTGCACTATGGGCTCATATAAGAAGCACTATATATATATATATATATATATATATATATATATATATATATAAATATAAATGAGCGTGTGGTTAATGAGTTGTTAAAAAGTTTCTGTGTTTTCCCTGTCAGATACTGGAATCTACCCATTATAGCGATTTAGTACATGTGTGTCGACGTGTGAGTGCTCTGCCACAAACAGCTATGGGAATCCCTCTGTCGGCGTTGCCGACTCCTGATGGTACTTGATTCAGTAGATGAAGTGTCAGCATGTCGGTAGTTGTAAGCTTTTCCAAAGTAAACACTGTAACGGAAGACACAGTCGTATGTGGGTGACCCTGTCGGCACCAACTGTATTACTGGGTGTATATTAACATGATAATAAAAAATAAAAAAACCCTATACCTATATATATAGATATATATATAGATATATATGGTACGGATACATAGAGCTGTAGCTTGAGCGCAGACGTGGTAGTATTTGTGGGGGAGTGATATTAACATTATGTATATATTTCCATCAGACCCCTCAGGGTCGCAAGAATGTTATTTTGCCCGGTTACTACTCCCTGTTGTCGACGAATACAGGTTGAGTCTCCCTTATCCAAAATGCTTGGGACCAGAGGTATTTTGGATATGGGATTTTTCCGTATTTTGGAATAATTGCATACCATAATGAGATATCATGGTGATGGGACCTAAATCTAAGCACAGAATGCATTTATGTTACATATACACCTTATACACACAGCCTGAAGGTAATTTTAGCCAATATTTTTTATAACTTTGTGCATTAAACAAAGTGTGTCTACATTCACACAATTCATTTATGTTTCATATACACCTTATACACACAGCCTGAAGGTCATTTAATACTATATTTTTAATAACTTTGTGTATTAAACAAAGTTTGTGTACATTGAGCCATCAAAAAACAAAGTTTTCACTATCTCACTCTCACTCCAAAAAGTCCGTATTTCGGAATATTCCGTATTTCGGAATATTTGGATATGGGATACTCAATCTGTACTATGTTTTATGTCAACCATAATGTTTCCTGGTTAGATCCACAACAATGGCATTCAGTACATGTTCATACACATTCAGAACACATTTATGTCACTAGGTACCCTGCTGTTCCTGACAAAATACATACAGTATATGTATGATGTATATATAGAATATATGTGTATATATGTGTTTAGATATGTATATTCATATTACGATTTCTAATGAATGCTGAAGTAAAGTAATTCCTTTTCATGTGCTGGTCGCTCTGTTGATAAAGCTCTAGGTCAGCCGTGACGAGATGGTCTTAAATCTTCTCGAGGAGTACGAGTGTTTATTCTTTTCCCGCCGTGGATAGAATAAAGTGAAACTCAACCCCTGGTCTGCACGGGGCCCTGTCACAAAGGATCGTATACAGGAAGCTAAGTGATATTTTAATTATATGTTTTGATGATATTTGCATTACATACGCATGGGGGAGTGCTTGTATTCAGAAATGGTCGGTTACCTTGTTATCCGATATAATTACCCTGGGGAGAGATGGGATATTCCTTAAGTTGGGTCTTATCTAGAACATTGCAGCATGCTGCCGTGCGACTATAAGAGGTATGCACTGACTCCGAGAAATACTGGAGTATCTTCCCTATGAAGGTGAAACCTGGTTTGGGGATGGCTTTGTTAAGTTGATCTCGGCAGATACCAGTGGTAAGTCTACCTTCTTGAGCTATGTTCCCTCTCAACGGGTGGCGACGCATTTTTTGTGGGATGCAGTCATTTTGACCGGTTGGATACCGTTTTTTTCCCCTTCTTTGCAGGTAGAGGAAGGTGAAAAGGTCCGAGGTCTGCAGCCTTTTCAAGTTCGCAGAAGCAGATATCGTCCTCTGTTTCTACCACATCCACCGCATGTCGCTGGGTCTATCTTGCTGGAGCCCACACCGGTGGGAACTCGTCTAATACTCTTCAGTCAGTCCTGGAATGGACTTGACACAGTGAGTTAAGAATAGAGTCCAAAGGGGGACATACTCGAGTTTTCCAGATGATTCCCTCACTGATTTTTCAAATAGATCTTACCGATTCTCCTCTGGACGGGGAGGTAGTATGCGACGCCATACAAGAGTTGGTTCAGGATCAGGACATTGGGGGTAATTCTGAGTTGATCGCAGCAGGAATTTTGTTAGCAGTTGGGCAAAACCATGTGCACTGCAGGGGGGGGGGGGGAGATATAACGTGCAGAGAGAGTAAGATTTGGGTGGGTTATTTTGTTTCTGTGCAGGGTAAATACTGGCTGCTTTATTTTTACACTGCAATTTAGATTGCAGATTGAACACACCACACCCAAATCTAACTCTCTCTGCACATGTTAAATCTGCCTCCCCTGCAGTGCACATGGTTTTGCCCAAATGCTAACAAAATTCCTGCTGCGATCAACTCAGAATTACCCCCTTTGTCCTGCTGTCCCTGTGACAAAAAAAAAAAAAAAAGCTGTTACTCAAGCTTTTTCATGCTTCTGAGCCCGGACAGCTCGGTCAGAACAATCCCAAAAAGATTTCTACTTAAGAAGTTGAACTACAAGATGGAATCTCTCAGAGCAGGGATCTCCACCCTGTAAAAGAAGAAAAAGGGTTTAAATGCGGTTTAGTCCGCATTAAGCTTACCTGGGTTTGCTATTCAGGATTGCCGTTGCCATTTCACCGGAGTGATGGCAGTATGGTGGTTTTCCTTCTATAGTAAGAGCCATTATTATTCTGTACTGGGACGCTCTCCTGACTACGGCGAGGTCAAGAAACAAGTGGTACAAATCGTTGTTTCTATCTGACAGTTCTTCAACACAGAGATTCGCTGTTGATCCCAAAGATGCAGATGTTGGGAATAAGATTAGATACTGAACTGTTGAGAGTTTGTTTTTTCCTGTGGAAAGAGATTTGAGGATCCAGAGTCGGATTAAATTTGCAACAGTGTAAACCCATCAATACGTTCCGTTGATGAAGAAGATGGTTGCGGCCTACGAGGCCATTCGGTGAGCAGGTCAAATGCCAGAGTGTTTTTTGCGGGACCAGTTGGACATGTGGTCCGGGTCTCACCTGCACATGCACCGGAAAATAATCCTATTTTCCAGGACCGGGATATCTCTCCTGTGGTGGCTTCACAGTTCTCACCTCCTACAGGGACAATGGTTCGGGATCCAGGATTAGATCCTGGTGTCCATGGATACAAGACTCCGAGGCTGGGGAGCAGTCTTTCCAGGGGAAGAATTTCCAGGGGAAAAAGTCAAGCCGGGAAGCTTGGCTGCAATAAGCATTCTGGAATTAAGGGCTATTTACAATGGCCGTTTGCAAACGGAACATCTTCTTCGCGATCTGCCCGTCTTAATTCAGTCAGACAACTTAACAGCAGTGGCGTAAGTAAACCGCTAGGGCGGAATGAAGAACAAAGCGGCAATGGCAGAAGCCACAAGAGTTTTCCGCTGGGCGGTAAGGCATGTAAACGCTCTACTAGTGGTCTTCATTCCGGGTGTAGACAACTGGGAAACAGACTTCTTCAGCAGACACGATCTCCATCCAGGAGAGTGGAGTCTTCATCAAGTGGTTTTCACAAAAGTAACAAGTGACAAAAGTGGGGAATTCCTCAAATAGACATGATGGCGTCTCGCCTCAACAAGAAGCTTCAGAGATATGGTCCCAGGTCATTGGACCCTCAAGCAATAGCGGTAGACGCCCTGGTGACACCGTGGGTGTTTTCAGTCGGTCTATGTGTTCCCTCCATTTCCACTCTTTCCGAAGGGATAAAGATCATAAGAAGAACAAAGGTTTAGACGATCCTCATTGTTTCGGACGGGCCAAGGAGGGCTTGCTATCCAGATCTTCAAGAATTACTCATCGAAGATCCCTGGCCTCTTCCTCTACGAGAGGACCTGTTACAGCAAGGGCCGTGCGTGTATCAAGACTTACCGCGGCTGCGTTTGACGGCATGGCGATTGAACGCCATATCCTAGCCCGAAAGGGTATTCCCAGTGGAGTCATTCCCACACAGCTTCAGGCTAGAAAAGAAGTAACGGCGATGCTTTACCACCATATTTGGAGAAAATATATGTCTTGGTGTGAATCCAGGAAAGCTCCAACGAAAAAAATTTCAGCTGGGACGGTTGCGCCATTTTTTGCAAGCAGGTGTGGATGCGGGCCTAAAGTTAGGCTCCATTAGTGTACAAATTTCGACTTTATCTCTTTTCTTTCAGAAAGAATTGGCCTCCCTTCCAGAAGTTCAGACCTTCGTGAAGGGCGTGCTGCACATCCAATCTATGTCGCCAGAACGGCTCAGGTTAGGAAAGCAGAGGCTCTGTTTGTCCTGTGGGCTCCCAACAAGATTGGGGCTTCTGCTTCCAAGCAGACTATTGCACGCTGGATTGGTAATACGATTTAGCAGGCTCATTCTACGGCGGGATTGCCGTTACCGAAATCGGTGAAGGCCCATTCTACCAGAAAGGTAGGCTCATCCTGGGCGGCTGCCGAGGGGTCTCGGCTTTACAGCTTTGCCGGGCTGCTATTTGGTCGGGATCAAACACCTTCGCAAAGTTTACAAGTTTGATACTCTGGCTGTGGAGGACCTCTTGTTTGGTCAATCGGTGCTGCAGAGTCATCCGCACTCTCCCGCCCGTTCTAGAGCTTTGGTATAAACCCCATGGTTCTTGAAGCATCCCCAGCATCCTCTAGGATGTATGAGAAAATAGGATTTTGATACCTACCGGTAAATCCTTTTCTCTTAGTCCGTAGCGGATGCTGGGCGCCCGTCCCAGTGCGTACTGTATCTGCAGTCATTGGGTATGTTTACACAAATGGTGTGTTGTGGTTAATATAGTACAAAAAGGGAGAGAGAATGGGGTTGTACTGGTTAGGTGCACAGTGTAATGTAATAAAATATAACTTTTATTTGTTATTTATTAATAAAAAGACCCATATTGGGTCAACATGCGAAATATAGAGGTAAAAAAATATAGAGATTCAAGAATGTGCTCTGAGATAGAAAAGTGAAAAAGATTAAAAATTCATCTGCTCCGATGATTGCATTGGCTATTATATATGTATTGATGTATTAATGTGTGTACATCCAAAAAAGTGTCCTTCTGGACAAATAAACACTATTGTTTCTCTTATGTTCCAAACAACTGTGGCTATCTGATATTCTTCTATCAATTTATAAATGTTGTGCACTGCCAGTTTGTACACTCTTCACCAGTCACAATAAGATAAAATATCCAGCTATTGGATCATAGTTAGAATAAATTGCAGTTATGCAGCCTGTCTAGCTATCAATTGCCCCCTACATAGGTGAACTGCAGTTCTGAAAGTTGACTTAATATAGTGTATTGATGCGACTGTACTTAAACGACATAGAGGCAGCCGCACTGTGATGATATCACGCTTCCCCCTTCTGTAAGAGGTGAGTATCCAATATTCCTATATTGACCCTGTGGTGGTCATATATCCTATCACAATACAAATCGATTTTGTTGTGAGATGGAATGAATTTGGCACGACTTTATTAATGGTGTGATTATAACTGTACTCCAGTGATTGTATCAGCATTTGTCCTATTAACCGTAATTCCTGTCTCGGTAGTACTATACTTCTCAGTCCCTGCTTAATTCAAAATACAAACTGCTGTTCAAGAGAGTGCTCAGGTTTATAAATAACCTGATTATTGGCACTACATCAGCATGAAATTACTCAGCATTTATACGATCGATAGATATTACCATACTGGCCGTGCCGTACTCGTTAACATCAGTTAGAGTATGTAATTCACATGCTGCTAGTGAAGATGTTGTTGGTTAATATGTCATGAATTAATAAATTAACCTTCAAAACATCCAAGGTATGGGATGCTGTGAGTGATAACGCTGTATATTGGTACAGATGGGACAGTACCTATGCCGTACCCGCTGAAATTAATTAGAACTCCAATTATCTGATATCCCTATATGAACTATATGATAGTCTTCTGGTTTGAGTCGATACTAGACAATTTTATTGCAAAATAAAATGGGTTTAGGCACACTTTACTATGTGTAAAACTGTGCTGCCACAATTGCACCAGCGTTTGTCCTATCAGCGGTGATTCAGGATACCCGTTAATACTGAGGGGAGTGCTATAGTTTGTGAATAAACTAGATAATGGTACTACAGCAGCAAATGATTGTTAAAACTGATCAGTGGATATTCCCGTATTAGCCGTGCAGTACTGATTACCACCAGTTGGAACATGTAATTAACATGCTGCTGCTAATGAGGGTATTATTGGTTCAAGTACCAATGGACAGAACACAATGCTCCTCTAAAAGAGAGTGCTACGGTTTGCAAATAAATAGAATGTTAATACTGCATCGGCATGTAGTTACTCGGCACTAGTCTGATCAGCGGGCATTCCCGTAATAGCCGTGCAGTGCTGATTGCCAACAATTAGAACATGTGGTTAACATTCTGCTGCTAATGAGGATATTACTGGTTCGAATGACAATAGACAGGACACAATGCTCCTCTAAAGGAGAGTGCTACGGTATGCAAATAATTAAAATGTTGATACTGCATCAGCATGTAGTTACTCGGCACTAGTCTGATCAGCGGGCATTCCCGTATTAGACGTACAATGCTGATTGCCAATAGTTCAGAATATATAATTCACATACTGCTACTGACAAAGATTTTACTGGTTAAAGTAACCATTAACCTAGAAGTCAGAGCTTGCAATGGTTTCTAATTGATCAGCCTTTATCCGATCCACGGGGTATTTCCGTGATCACCATGCAGCCATCTGACAACCGCGGGTACACACTATAATTAACAAATGAACTAAATATTAATACTGCATCAGCCTGTAATTACTCGACATTAGTCTGATCAGCGGGCATTCCCGTATGGACCGTGCAGTACTAGTTGCCACTGGTTTGAAACATATAATTCATATATTGATGCTAGTAATGATTTTACTGGTTAACATGGAAGTCAGAGCTTGCAACGGTTTCTTGATTGATCAGCATTTGTCCGATCCACGGGGTATTCCCATGATCACCGTGCAGCAATCTGACAACCACGGGTACACACAATATAACATTCATCAATGTAAGAGCATCGGAGCAAAAGTGGGTGCCGATGCGCGCATTTCGCATACAGCTTTTTCTAGGCCTTCGAAGGCCTTCTAGGCCTTCGAAGGGCGTGCTGCACATCCAATCTATGTCGCCAGAACGGCTCAGGTTAGGAAAGCAGAGGCTCTGTTTGTCCTGTGGGCTCCCAACAAGATTGGGGCTTCTGCTTCCAAGCAGACTATTGCACGCTGGATTGGTAATACGATTTAGCAGGCTCATTCTACGGCGGGATTGCCGTTACCGAAATCGGTGAAGGCCCATTCTACCAGAAAGGTAGGCTCATCCTGGGCGGCTGCCGAGGGGTCTCGGCTTTACAGCTTTGCCGGGCTGCTATTTGGTCGGGATCAAACACCTTCGCAAAGTTTACAAGTTTGATACTCTGGCTGTGGAGGACCTCTTGTTTGGTCAATCGGTGCTGCAGAGTCATCCGCACTCTCCCGCCCGTTCTAGAGCTTTGGTATAAACCCCATGGTTCTTGAAGCATCCCCAGCATCCTCTAGGACGTATGAGAAAATAGGATTTTGATACCTACCGGTAAATCCTTTTCTCTTAGTCCGTAGCGGATGCTGGGCGCCCGTCCCAGTGCGTACTGTATCTGCAGTCATTGGGTATGTTTACACAAATGGTGTGTTGTGGTTAAGTCGGCCTGTTGCTGACGTTATTCAGGCCATAGCATGCATTATGCTGTTACTGGTTGTGTTTACACACATAGGTTGTGTTACGTGTTATGTCAGCGTATTGCTGCATATTCTTCATGCCGTCAGCTGGTATTCAATTGAATGCCACGTTTTGCGGCATACTGGAGGTGTGAGCTGGTAAGATGCTCACCGTGGTTTAACAATAAATTCTTTCCTCGAAATGTCCGTCTTCCTGGGCACAGCTCCTATAACTGGAGTCTGGAGGAGGGGCATAGAGGGAGGAGCCAGTTCACACCCCTTTTAAAGTCTTAAAGTGCCCATGTCTCCTGCGGATCCCGTCTATACCCCATAGTTTGTGACATGCATAGTAAATTTTAGCATAAGTTGTAAAAACCCAAAGAAAAGTGTGTCAACCATTGTTATGTCGACTTTTTGTACCTGTCGATCTATTGACTGTAGACCTTTTCACTATCATCCACCTCCCACGTAGATGTATAAGATCCCAAAGAGAGCAGATTGAGCTGAGTAGAAAAACTCAATCTGATTGTAGAAATCCCTAATCGTCTGTCCCCCTCTTATGTGCACAGCTCTGTGCATCCTACACTATATTTTTATACTTCTCAAAATCAAATATTTTGAATATGCGGGCAGATGTATTAACCTGGAGAGGGCATAAGGAAGTGATAAACCAGTGATATGTGCAAGGTGGTAAAGGCAGCAGCCAATCAGATCCTAACTGTTAATTTACATATTGGAGCTGATTGGCTGGTGTGTTTATCACCTTGCACATATCACTGGTTTATCACTTCCTTATGCCTTCTCCAGGTTAATACATCTGCCCCATGGTTCTGTAGTGTGGATAATAATCTGGGTCATACGGAGACTATTTTTGGCTTATCAGCCGTTACAGAACAGGAAGTCAGAGAATGTAGAGTAGACCTATAGATACAGGAAATTCACTAGATAGTAAGAGAGACACAAACGTGCAGAACAGGGTGATTGATTAATTTCTACAGCATTTATTGTTGATTATAATGTAAATTCCCGGAAATAAACGCAAACATTGTTTCTCATACATCTAATTGAATAACGGGGTATAGAAATGCAGGCCGAGTTTGGGCAGTTAGTACCTCTGCTCTCTCTCCAGTCGCTAGAGATGGCACACATACTATGTGTTGCCTCTGGTACCAGGTAATGGGCTGCGGGACATGGCTCCCTCTCTATGCATTGGCTGGGTCAGGACAGGAAGTTCAACAGCTGTAACCTAGCCAGTGCTGGATCCAATGAGGGGGAGGAGCCTAAAGTTGTCACAGGCGCACACACCCTCCTTCCGAGTTGGGCGGATGTGACATTGGTGTTATGCCAGTTATACGACTATCAATAACATTTATCGGTTGCCATCACCAAAGGCTTTGGGGCTCTTCCCACAGCGACTTTTTCGGTTACGCTTCCAGTAAATACACTTTAAGTTAAGAACACAGAATGTGTGAAGAGAAATGAAGTTTTAATTTCAAGAATAAGAATAACTTCAGAGCTTACAGTTACAAAAAGATAGTTACAAAGTAGATGTTTATATTTAAAAATACACACAGATTACGATTTCAGAGAGACATAAAAGGAATAAAGTTTCAGAAATTCTAGAACTTACTGAAAATACCCTAGGAGTTGCATTGGGGGGGCTTCACAGATAAAGGTGGTATGGGGCATCCTCAACGGTTGCTTGTCCCCAAAGAGTGCACGCTGGATCCTCCTAAACAGGCGTATTTATCTCAGAATCAACTACTCATGACACACACTCACCCTTACGGATTTTAACCTTTCCAAACCCACAATTAATCGGTTGTACGCAGGTATTTGAGCTTGAGCGTCTTTTGCCTGTAATCATGAGCCCATGTTGTTTATAGTAAACAGACCTCTTCACAAACAGAGTAAACCCTGTCCAATTACTTACAGACTGGCCATCTGTCATATAGTTTTACAATTTACATTTCCATACAGAATATACATGGGAAGGCGATACACAGAAAAAAATAGCATTTTCATAGCTGGTTGTACATCACAGCTCCTTCTCTATGCATTGGCTGGGTCAGGACAGGAAGTTCAACAGCTGTAACCTAGCCAGTGCTGGGTCCAAGGAGGGGGAGGAGCCTAACATTGTCAAAATGTAGTTCCTCTGTAGGGGTGTGGTTTATAGGGTCGATCACACTTAGGTCGACAGTGTCTAGGTCGACCACCAAAATGTCGACACAAGCATTAGGTCGACGTGAGCAAGGTCGACATGGCAAAAGGTTGACATGAGGTTTTTTTTTTTGGGGGTGTCGTCTTCGTAACATGACTGGGAACCCCAATTAGTGTGCCGTATTCCCTCTCCATGCTTCGGGCAAGGTACCTCGCTCCGCTACCGCTGCACTCTGCACAGGTTATTATTCCCAATTGTAGTCAACGTGGATCGTAAAGTATGAAAAAGTTTAAAAAATGAAAAAAAATTGAAAAACTTATGTCGACCTAGTGACCATGTCCACCTAGAAATCCTGTCGACTTGATGCATGTTGACCAATAGTGGTCGACCTAATGACTGTTGACTTAAGTGTGGTCGACCTAGAGACCGGATACCCTCTGTAGTATGCTATTTCTCTAACAGGAAACTCGCCTAATGCTGCCATATCCTGAGAGACCCATGGCTGTTACTTTTCTTATCTTGTTGGGTCTTGTCTGCGTTGTAGCTTTCAGTCTCTTGTTCTGGTGGGGTGACATCAGTGACATTTTCTGCATGCTCAAGATGTCGCAACAAACTTACCTATTGGACAGATTTGGCAGGTGCCCTGTGCGCAGAATGTGAGGCGGACACGTACCCTCGTGTGTGTGGAACGCCAATTTGGAAGAACAGGCCTGGGCAAAATCTTTAGCCCAGTCTATTGAAACCTTAGCTCTGAAATGTATAAGAGTTGGCCATGACACAGATCCTTGATATTTTGGACATTGGAGTAAAGGGGCATATGGGAGTCTCCACAGTGGTTTCCAAACTTTCTTAAACCACGGTGCCCTAGGGGATCAGTATGCCGGTGGTATAGCTTTATACTGTATATTATGTAGGATGAAAGCCAATGGTATAGCTTTATACTGTATATAACGTAGGATGAAAGATGGTGGTATAGCTTTATACTGTATATAACGTAGGATGAAAGCCGGTGGTATAGCTTTATACTGTATATAACGTAGCATGAAAGCCGGTGGTATAGCTTTATACTGTATATAACGTAGCATGAAAGCCGGTGGTATAGCTTTATACTGTATTTAACGTAGGATGAAAGCCGGTGGTATAGGCTTTATACTGTATATAACGTAGGATGAAAGCCGGTGGTATAGCTTTATACTGTATATAACGTAGGATGAAAGCCGGTGGTATAGGCTTTATACTGTATATAATGTAGGCTGAAAGCCGGTGGTATAGCTTTATACTGTATATAACGTAGGCTGAAAGCCGGTGGTATAGGCTTTATACTGTATATAACGTAGGATGAAAGCCGGTGGTATAGGCTTTATACTGTATATAACGTAGGATGAAAGCGGTGGTATAGCTTTATACTGTATATAACGTAGGATGAAAGCCGGTGGTATAGCTTTATACTGTATATAACGTAGGCTGAAAGCCGGCGGTATAGCTTTATACTGTATATAACGTAGGCTGAAAGCCGGTGGTATAGCTTTATACTGTATATAACGTAGGCTGAAAGCCGGTGGTATAGCTTTATACTGTATATAACGTAGGCTGAAAGCCGGTGGTATAGGCTTTATACTGTATATAACGTAGGATGAAAGCCGGTGGTATAGGCTTTATACTGTATATAACGTAGGATGAAAGCCGGTGGTATAGCTTTATACTGTATATAACGTAGGATGAAAGCCGGTGGTATAGCTTTATACTGTATATAACGTAGGATGAAAGCCGGTGGTATAGCTTTATACTGTATATAACGTAGGATGAAAGCCGGTGGTATAGGCTTTATACTGTATATAACGTAGGATGAAAGCCGGTGGTATAGCTTTATACTGTACATAACGTAGGATGAAAGCCGGTGGTATAGGCTTTGCATACAGCGTACAATTACAGCAGATGTTTCAGTTTATGCTGGATCGCTTTTTTTTAACCATGTTCTAGAATGGACAATGAGCTCTTCCACGGCCTCTGTTCTTGTATGGTCTAAATTAGAACATAAAAAAAAGAGATCAATAATGGTAATAAGCTCTACAAATGGATGATTGCTATTAGACAAATAATGAGAGAACATCTATAAAGGCACAATCATTTTTATCATATTCTCATTAGGACTTTCTATGATAAGGAATTGTAGCTGTCATTTCTCTGACGTCCTAGTGGATGCTGGGAACTCCGTAAGGACCATGGGGAATAGCTGCTCCGCAGGAGACTGGGCACAACTAAGAAAGATTTAGGACTACCTGGTGTGCACTGGCTCCTCCCTCTATGCCCCTCCTCCAGTTAGAATTGTGTGCCCGGCCGAGCTGGATGCACACTAGGGGCTCTCCTGAGCTTCTAGAAAAGAAAGTATAAATTAGGTTTTTTATTTTCAGTGAGATCTGCTGGCAACAGACTCACTGCTACGAGGGACTGAGGGGAGAAGAAGCGAACCTACCTGCTTGCAGCTAGCTTGGGCTTCTTAGGCTACTGGACACCATTAGCTCCAGAGGGATCGAACACAGGCCCAGCCTCGGTCGTCCGGTCCCGGAGCCGCGCCGCCGTCCCCCTTGCAGAGCCAGAAGCAAGAAGACGTTCCTGGAAATCGGCGGCAGAAGACTTCGGTCTTCATTAAGGTAGCGCACAGCACTGCAGCTGTGCGCCATTGCTCCCCATGCACACCACACACTCCGGTCACTGATGGGAGCAGGGCGCTGGGGCGGGGGCGCCCTGGGCTGCAATAAGAGTACCTTACTTGGCAAATTACCACATAATATAGTCATTAAGACTATATATGTGTAAAATCCCCTGCCATAACTTTCCATAAAAAAGCGGGAGAAGTCTGACGAAAAAGGGGCGGAGCTATCTCCCTCAGCACACTGGCGCCATTTTTCCCTCACAGCTCCGCTGGAAGGACGCTCCCCAGGCTCTCCCCTGCAGTTTCCAGACTCCATAGGGTAAAAAAGAGAGGGGGGGCACTAAATTTAGGCGCAATCTGTGTAATATTAGCAGCTATAGGGGAAAAATCACTGTGTGTAGTGTGAATCCCTGCATTATATAGTGCTCGGGTGTGTGCTGGCATACTCTCTCTCTGTCTCCCCAAAGGACTTTGTGGGGTCCTGTCCTCAATCAGAGCATTCCCTGTGTGTGTGCGGTGTGTCGGTACGGCTGTGTCGACATGTTTGATGAGGCTTATGTGGAAGCGGAGCAGGTGCCGATAAATGTGATGTCACCCCCTGCGGGGTCGACAACTGAATGAATGGACATGTGGATGGAATTACGTGACAGTGTCAACTCCTTACATAAAAGGTTTGACGACATAACAGATGTGGGACAGCCGACTTCCCAGCTCGTGCCTGCCCAGGCGTCTCAAAAGCCATCAGGGGCTCTAAAACGCCCGCTACCTCAGATGGCAGACACAGATGTCGACACGGATACTGACTCCAGTGTCGACGATGATGAGACTAGTGTACATTCCAATAGAGCCACCCGTTACATGATTACGGCAATGAAAAATGTGTTGCACATTTCTGATATTACCCCAGGTACCACAAAAAAGGGTATTATGTTTGGGGAGAAAAAACTACCAGTGGTTTTTCCCCCTTCGGATGAATTAAATGAAGTATGTGAAGAAGCGTGGGCTTCCCCCGATAAGAAACTGGTAATTTCTAAAAAGTTACTAATGGCGTACCCTTTCCCGCCAGAGGATAGGTCACGTTGGGAGACATCCCCTAGGGTGGATAAAGCGCTCACACGCCTGTCAAAGAAGGTGGCACTACCGTCTCCGGATACGGCTGCCCTTAAGGAACCTGCTGATAGGAAGCAGGAGGCTATCCTGAAGTCTGTATATACACACTCATGAATTATACTGAGACCGGCTATTGCTTCAGCATGGATGTGCAGTGCTGCTGCTGCGTGGTCAGATTCCCTGTCGGAAAACATTGATACCCTAGACAGGGACACTATATTGCTAACCGTAGAGCATATTAAAGACGCTGTCTTATACATGAGAGATGCACAGAGGGATATTTGCTGGCTGGCATCTAAAATAAACGCAATGTCCATTTCTGCCAGGAGAGGATTGTGGACTCGGCAATGGACAGGAGATGCAGATTCTAAAAGGCACATGGAAGTTTTGCCTTACAAGGGTGAGGAGTTGTTTGGGGATGGTCTCTCGGACCTCGTTTCCACAGCAACAGCTGGGAAGTCAGCATTTTTACCCCATGTTCCCTCACAGCCAAGAAAGCACCGTATTATCAGGTACAGTCCTTTCGGCCCCAGAAAGGCAAGCGGGTTAGAGGCGCGTCCTTTCTGCCCAGAGGCAGAGGTAGAGGGAAAAAGCTGCAACATACAGCCAGTTCCCAGGAACCAAAGTCCTCCCCCGCTTCCTCTAAGTCCACCGCATGACGCTGGGGTCTTCACAGGCGGAGCCAGGTACGGTGGGGGCCCGTCCCAAGAACTTCAGCAACCAGTGGGCTCGTTCACAGGTGGATCCCTGGATTCTACAGGTAGTATCTCAGGGGTACAAGCTGGAATTCGAGATGTCTCCCCCTCGCCGTTTCCTCAAATCTGCCTTGCCGACAGCTCCCCCGGACAGGGAGGCAGTGCTGGAGGCGATTCACAAGCTGTATTCTCAGCAGGTGATAATCAAGGTACCCCTCCTTCAACAAGAACAGGGTTACTATTCCACAATGTTTGTGGTACCGAAACCGGACGGTTCGGTGAGACCCATTTTAAATTTAAAATCTTTGAACACTTATATAAGAAGGTTCAAGTTCAAGATGGAATCGCTCAGAGCGGTGATTGCAAGCCTGGACGAGGGGGATTACATGGTGTCACTGGACATCAAGGATGCTTACCTGCATGTCCCCATTTACCCTCCTCACCAGGAGTACCTCAGATTTGTGGTATAGGACTGTCATTACCAATTCCAGACGTTGCCGTTTGGTCTGTCCACGGCACCGAGGGTATTTACCAAGGTAATGGCCGAAATGATGATACTCCTTCGGAAAAAGGGAGTTTTAATTATCCCGTACTTGGACGATCTCCTTATAAAGGCGAGGTCCAGGGAACAGTTGTTGATCGGAGTAGCACTAGCTCGGGAACAGAAAAAAGTGTTTCTCCCGGAGGAGAAGGCCAAGGAGTTATCGTCTCTAGTCAGGTGTCGGTGCACCACTGCACGCGAGTCCTGGGAAAGATGGTGGCTTCTTACGAAGCAATTCCATTCGGAAGGTTCCATGCAAGGATCTTTCAGTGGGATCTGTTGGACAAGTGGTCCGGGTCGCATCTTCAGATGCATCGGCTGATAACCCTGTCTCCAAGGGCCAGGGTGTCGCTACTGTGGTGGCTGCAGAGTGCTCATCTTCTAGAGGGCCGCAGATTCGGCATACAGGACTGGATCCTGGTGACCACGGATGCCAGCTTTCGAGGTTGGGGGGCAGTCACACAGGGAAGAAACTTCCAAGGACTATGGACAAGTCAGGAGACTTCCCTACACACAAATATTCTGGAACTAAGGGCCATTTACAATGCCCTAAGTCAGGCAAGACCCCTGCTTCAACACCAGCCGGTGCTGATCCAGTCAGACAACATCACGGCGGTCGCCCATGTAAACTGTCAGGGCGGCACAAGAAGCAGGATGGCGATGGCAGAAGCCACAAGGATTCTCCGATGGGCGGAAAATCATGTGTTAGCACTGTCAGCAGTGTTCATTCCGGGAGTGGACAACTGGGAAGCAGACTTCCTCAGCAGGCACGACTTCCACCCGGGAGAGTGGGGACTTCATCCAGAAGTCTTCCAAATGATGGTACACCGTTGGGAAAGGCCACAGGTGGACATGATGGCGTCCCGCCTCAACAAAAAGCTAAAAAGATATTGCGCCAGGTCAAGGGACCCTCAGGCGATAGCTGTGGACGCTCTAGTGACACCGTGGGTGTACCAGTCGGTTTATGTGTTCCCTCCTCTGCCTCTCATACCCAAGGTACTGAGAATAATAAGAAGTAGAGGAGTAAGAACTATACTTGTGGTTCCGGATTGGCCAAGAAGAGCTTGGTACCCAGAACTTCAAGAAATGATCTCAGAGGACCCATGGCCTCTGCCGCTCAGACAGGACCTGCTGCAGCAGGGACCCTGTCTGTTCCAAGACTTACCGCGACTGCGTTTGACGGCATGGCGGTTGAACGCCGGATCCTGAAGGAAAAGGGCATTCCGGAGGAAGTCATCCCTACGCTGATTAAAGCTAGGAAGGAGGTGACCGCAAACCATTATCACCGCATATGGCGGAAATATGTTGCGTGGTGTGAGGCCAGAAGGGCCCCAACGGAGGAATTTCAGCTGGGTCGATTTCTGCACTTCCTACAGTCAGGGGTGACTATGGGCCTCAAATTAGGTTCCATTGAGGTCCAGATTTCGGCTCTGTCGATTTTCTTCCAAAAAGAACTGGCTTCACTGCCTGAAGTTCAGACGTTTGTTAAAGGAGTGCTGCATATTCAGCCCCCTTTTGTGCCTCCAGTGGCACCTTGGGATCTCAACGTGGTGTTGGATTTCCTTAAGTCACATTGGTTTGAGCCACTTAAAACCGTGGAACTGAAATATCTCACGTGGAAAGTGGTCATGCTGTTGGCCTTGGCTTCGGCCAGGCGTGTGTCAGAATTGGCGGCTTTGTCATGTAAAAGCCCTTATCTGATTTTCCATATGGATAGTGCAGAATTGAGGACTCGTCCCCAATTTCTTCCTAAGGTGGTATCAGCTTTTCATTTGAACCAACCTATTGTGGTGCCTGCGGCTACTAAGGACTTGGAGGATTCCAAGTTGCTGGACGTAGTCAGGGCCCTGAAAATCTATGTTTCCAGGACGGTTGGAGTCAGGAAAACTGACTCGCTATTTATCCTGTATGCGCCCAACAAGCTGGGTGCTCCTGCTTCAAAGCAGTCTATTGCTCGCTGGATCTGTAGTACGATTCAACTTGCACATTCTGCGGCTGGACTGCCGCATCCTAAATCTGTAAAAGCCCATTCCACGAGGAAAGTGGGCTCTTCTTGGGCGGCTGCCCGAGGGGTCTCGGCTTTACAACTTTGCCGAGCTGCTACTTGGTCGGGTTCAAACACGTTTGCTAAGTTCTACAAGTTTGATACCCTGGCTGAGGAGGACCTTGCTTTTGCTCATTCGGTGCTGCAGAGTCATCCGCACTCTCCCGCCCGTTTGGGAGCTTTGGTATAATCCCCATGGTCCTTACGGAGTTCCCAGGATCCACTAGGACGTCAGAGAAAATAAGAATTTACTCAACGGTAATTCTATTTCTCGTAGTCCGTAGTGGATGCTGGGCGCCCATCCCAAGTGCGGATTGTCTGCAATACTTGTATATAGTTATTGCCTAACTAAAGGGTTATTGTTTAGAGCCATCTGTTGAGAGGCTCAGTTATTTTTCATACTGTTAACTGGGTATAGTATCACGAGTTATACGGTGTGATTGGTGTGGCTGGTATGAGTCTTACCCGGGATTCCAAAATCCTTTCCTTATTGTGTCAGCTCTTCCGGGCACAGTATCCTAACTGAGGTCTGGAGGAGGGGCATAGAGGGAGGAGCCAGTGCACACCAGGTAGTCCTAAATCTTTCTTAGTTGTGCCCAGTCTCCTGCGGAGCCGCTATTCCCCATGGTCCTTACGGAGTTCCCAGCATCCACTACGGACTACGAGAAATAGAATTACCGGTGAGTAAATTCTTATTTTTTTTTTATCTACATTAAAATGATGCAGCTACGTGTGCATTTTACTAAAACATATGAAAGGTAAATAATTAGCGAAGCTCTGCGATTATGTACTATACGCATTTTCCTACTGTATGGGGGAAACATTTACTACAAAGAGGGTTTGGGGTACATGAAACTCTTATTGGCAGAAATCATGCAGATACTAATAAGCAGAGCTCATTTATTGATTGGTACCCTTTCAACACTTAATATTCCAAAGTCAGTGTTACTACGCCTTATAGGTAGTGATGTGCACCGGACATTTTTCGGGTTTTGGTTTTGGATTCGGTTCCGCGGCCGTGTTTTGGATTCGGACGCGTTTTGGCAAAACCTCCCTGAAAATTTTTTGTCGGATTCGGGTGTTTTTTTACAAAAACCCCTCAAAAACAGCTTAAATCATAGAATTTGGGGGTCATTTTGATCCCATAGTATTATTAACCTCAATAACCATAATTTCCACTCATTTCCAGTCTATTCTGAAAACCTCACACCTCACAATATTATTTTTAGTCCTAAAATTTGCACCGAGGTCGCTTAATGACTAAGCTAAGCAACCCAAGTGGCCGACACAAACACCTGGCCCATCTAGGAGTGGCACTGCAGTGTCAGACAGGATGGCACTTCAAAAAAATAGTCCCCAAACAGCACATGATGCAAAGAAAAAAAGAGGCGCAATGAGGTAGCTGTGTGACTAAGCTAAGCGACCCAAGTGGCCGACACAAACACCTGGCCCATCAAGGAGTGGCACTGCAGTGTCAGACAGGATGGCACTTCAAAAAAATAGTCCCCAAACAGCACATGATGCAAAGAAAAAAAGAGGCGCAATGAGGTAGCTGTGTGACTAAGTTAAGCGACCCAAGTGGCCGACACAAACACCTGGCCCATCTAGGAGTGGCACTGCAGTGTCAGACAGGATGGCACTTCAAAAAAACAGTCCCCAAACAGCACATGATGCAAAGAAAAAAAGAGGCGCAATGAGGTAGCTGTGTGACTAAGCTAAGCGACCAAAGTGGCCGACACAAACACCTGGCCCAACTAGGAGTGGCACTTCAGTGTCAGACAGGATGGCACTTCAAAAAAATTGTCCCCAAACAGCACATGAAGCAAAGAAAAAAAGAGGCGCAATGAGGTAGCTGTGTGACTAAGCTAAGCGACCCAAGTGGCCGACACAAACACCTGGCCCATCTAAGAGTGGCACTGCAGTTTTCTAGCGAGAGGATGAGTGCTTCCATCCTCATGTGAAGCTGAACCACTAGCCATGAACATAGGCCAGGGCCTCACCCGTTCCTTGCCACTCCGTGTCATAAATGGCATTTTGGCAAGTTTACGCTTCTCCTCAGATGCTTTTAATTTTGATTTTTGGGTCATTTTACTGAACTTTTGTTTTTTGGATTTTACATGCTCTCTACTATGACATTGGGCATCGGCCTTGGCAGATGACGTTGATGGCATTTCATCGTCTCGGCCATGACTAGTGGCAGCAGCTTCAGCACGAGGTGGAAGTGGATCTTGATCTTTCCCTATTTTACTCTCCACATTTTTGTTCTCCATTTTTTAATGTGTGGAATTATATGCCATTATCAATAGCAATGGCCTACTACTATATATACTGCGCACAACTGAAATGCACCACAGGTATGGATGGATAGTATACTTGACGACACAGAGGTAGGTAGAGCAGTGGCCTACTGTACCGTACTGCTATATATTATATACTGGTGGTCAGCAAACTGTGCAAAACTGAAATGCACCACAGGTATGGATGGATAGTATACTTGACGACACAGAGGTAGGTAGAGCAGTGGCCTTCTGTACCGTACTGCTATATATTATATACTGGTGGTCAGCAAACTGTGCAAAACTGAAATGCACCACAGGTATGGATGGATATATATACTGGTGGTCAGCAAAATTATGCACTGTACTCCTACTATATACTACAATGCAGCACAGATATGGAGCGTTTTTCAGGCAGAGAACGTATAATACTGGTGGTCACTGGTCAGCAAAACTCTGCACTGTACTCCTCCTATATAATACTGGTGGTCCCCAGTCCCCACAATAGAGCAGTGTGAGCACAGATATATGCAGCACACTGAGCACAGATACGGAGCGTTTTTCAGGCAGAGAACGTATAATACTGGTGGTCACTGGTCAGCAAAACTCTGCACTGTACTCCTCCTATATAATAATGCTGGTCCCCAGTCCCCACAATAAAGCAGTGTGAGCACAGATATATGCAGCACACTGAGCACAGATATGGAGCGTTTTTCATGCAGAGAACGTATAATACTGGTGGTCACTGGTCAGCAAAACTCTGCACTGTACTCCTCCTATATAATACTGCTGGTCCCCAGTCCCCACAATAAAGCAGTGAGCACAGATATTTGCAGCCACCTGAATAAAACTGAGACGACGCCAGCCACGTCCTCTCACTATCATTTCCAATGCACGAGTGAAAAATGGCGGCAACGCGCGGCTCCTTATATAGAATCCGAATCTCGCGAGAATCCGACAGCGGGATGATGACGTTCGGGCGCACTCGGTTTAACCGAGCAAGGCGGGAAGATTCGAATCTGCCTCGGAACCGTGTAAAATGGGTGAAGTTCGGGGGGGTTCGGATTCCGACGAACCGAACCCGCTCATCACTACTTATAGGATTTCACCAAACTAAATTTGCAATCGTCCATTCAAACACCATTGCCTGCTTACTGACCTAGCCATCTGTATGCTCTCTGGCCAGGAGCAGTACTACAGTTTGGCCTACCCTCTACATGCCCACGCTGCTACCGCTAGAACACATGGTACAAGGCCTCCAGATGGGCAGAAGGGATGGCTAATAAGTACTACTGAGAACTGTACTCTGCAAATATAGTTAATTTTATAGGTTTTTATTTTGATGGGACAACACTTACAATAAGGAAAAGCAAACACATATAAGGGTACTGCTACACAGGTGTACAGAGACACCAAGGGTACGTCATAGCTACTAATGGGGATACGATTGTCTACTAGCATTCATTTATAAATGTAATCCCTAATGTCATGTAACAGAATTAATTAGATTACATAGACATACAGACAGCGGATCTCACTCAAAGGCGGTTGCTAGGATACCAGGGGCAGGGGAGTGTCTGGGTGCCAGCAGAAAGGTCTGCTTTACTGGGAGCCGCCATGTTGGAGACCAATTCTGAAGCATAGTGCAGGCTTCCTGTGTATCCGGCCAATCCAGGGAGATCTCTCCTTATAAAAGGGGGCCGGTTTATGACAGGGACGCCAGTGCTTCAAGTTACAACCCAGTTGTAGGTGCTATAGCTCTGTGCTCCCAGGATTCTTGCCGTGTCCTGGTTACCCTTGGCTCCGCTTTGGCGTCCCTTAGTTGCTTCCGCAGCCCTGCCGTTTCTTTTTTTTTTTTTTTTTTTCAAATAATTTTTATTCATGGGATCACTGATGCAAACAGATACCAACAGATAGTGGTTTTAGCAAATTACATTGCAAATATAGCATAACATTTGGTAATTATAAAGATAACTGAAAAAAACAAACAGTGACCCATTTTTGACCCAGAGAGCGGGTGGTATAAAATAGAAAAAAGGCCAGTCAGTAGCGCAGCTGACCGACTAACATTAAAGAGCAAGAGTAGAAGAAGGTCAAGAAGAAAAAAAGACAGCGAAGAAGAGAAGAAAGAAGAGGAATAGACGAGATAGAATAGGATAGAGTCCCCGGGAGGGTCCCATCAAATATGGTGCAGGGTATCACAAATTAAAGGGTGAAGGGGCATGCTGGTTTGCCAGCCATGGACTCCAAATTTTCTCGAATGACTTAAAGGAGCAGTTTATGATGCTAGTCATGTAGTCCATGCGGTAAACGTACCAGATACGGGCAATTATAGATTGCATGGAAGGCGGGATAGGGTTTTTCCAATCTGCAGCTAGTTGACATGTTGTTGCGGATACTATATGTCGTAACAATTTATTTTGAAATTTTGTTAGTGTTGGTAGGTTTAAGGGGAGGAGAATGTATTTAGGGTCAGAAGGACTAGAAATCTGCAGCAAGCTAGATATAAAGTTGATCACGTCCCTCCACATATGCGCTATTTTAGGACATGACCACCATATATGTAGGAAAGAGCCCTCTGCGCCACATCCTCTCCAGCACCTATCCGACGTATCTGGATACATTTTACTCAAGCTAGATGGTACATAGTACTATCTATATAGTAATTTATAGACATTCTCTTTGATTCTAACGCAGATGGAGCTAGACGCCGCGTTACCCCAGGCCTCAGACCATTCCTCGTCATCTAAAGCCGAGCCTAGGTTTGTTTCCCATGCTCTCTCATGAGGATCACGCTGAGAGGAAGTGTCTCCAGTGAGAATAGTATATAAGAGGGAAATTAGGCCTTTGGTTGAGTGACGTCTAAAACATATAGTCTCAAACGTGGTCAGGGGTCTACTAGAGAGGACGCGGCCTATTGAGGAGTGAAAATGTCTGAGTTGTAAACATTTATAAAAAATACTTAGAGGGAATATCAATAGTTTCTTGAATCTGAGAAAACTGTGGGAAACTAGTATCCCTGGTAATATCATTCAGATATAAGATACCTCTATTTTGCCAAGGAGCAAACAGTGATTTCTGTGTACCAGGAAAGAATGCGGGGTTATGTAATATTGGGATGATAGGGGCTGGGGCCAGGCCATACTTCCTGTTGGCAGAGTCCCAAATCGTTAGTGAGCGGGAAACTACGGGGTGGGATGCTATAGTTCTGGGGCGACAGGATTTCGAAAGCCAGAGAAGAGAGAGTAGAGAGACCCATTTCGGCGGCTTCTATAGATACCCAGACCCTTCTAGATTCGGGGTTGCACCATTGTACGCAGTGTGAGAGCTGTGTGGCTAAATAATATCTTCTAAAATCTGGAAAGCCTGGGGCGCTGTAAGAGTTTCAATCGGACACGGGGACGCTTATTCGCCCATATGAATTGCGACCTATGAAATTGTAAGAATTTAAAAACAGATGGAGGAACAAATATCGGGAGGGTCTGGAACAGGTAAAGTATCCGAGGGAGCACGTTCATCTTCACCGAGTTTACCCTACCTATCCAGAAGATAAAGAGACTAGACCAAGAAGACAAATCTGACTTAACTCGATCTAAAAGCCTAGGTAAATTAGCTTGGTAAAGTTGATGATGGTATGCGTTAGATAAATACCTAGATATTTAATCTTTTGCTTGTGCCATTGAAATGGAAAGGAATTTTCCAAAGAGAGCTTAATCGGGCCGGGGATATAAAAATTCAATACTTCCGTCTTACTCGTATTAAGTTTATAACCTGAATGTTTACAGTAGAGGTCTATCTCAGAAAGGAGCGGCTGTAACGACTGAGATGGGGATCCTAGAGATATTAGGACATCGTCAGCGTATAACGCAATTTTATGTTCCGTAGGGTCTACCCGTACTCCAGCTATATCTATATTAGCTCGGATCCTTGCTGCCAGTGGTTTCATAACCAGGGCAAATAGCAACGGGGAGAGCGGGCATCCCTGTCTGGTGCCGTTAGTGATATTGAACGCGGAAGAGGTGAGGCAATTAACAGAAACCGTGGCAGTAGGGGATCTGTAAAGCGCCGAAACACCTTCTAGGAATTTGCCAGAAAAACCCATCCTCCAGAGTACTGAGAAAGCGAAGGGCCAGGTGTCAAAAGCCTTCTCGGCATCCAATGCTAGCAACAACGAGGGTAGCTTCTGTTTATGGATAGAGTGAATCAAATCTATGGCTCTCCTGGTATTATCGGAGGCATGGCGGCCAGAAATGAAGCCCACTTGGTCCGGGTTTATTAGTTGTGTAAGTAGGGGCGCTAAGCGGTTGGCTAAGATAAAAGCGTTTATCTTAAGATCTACATTCAGCAAAGAGATCGGGCGATAGTTGGAACATCGCGTTGGATCCCGCTCTGGCTTTGGAATCACAACAATGTCAGCTTGTACAGTCGCTGGCGCAAATGATGCTCCCTCTAGAACACTATTAAAGACCGAAGTAAGGTAAGGAGCCAATTCCGTATGGAATGTTTTGTAATACTGAGCAGTAAAGCCATCCGGACCAGGGGCAGCTGACGACTGCATAGATTTGATAGCGGCAACTGTCTCTTCCAGCGATATATCCGCATTAAGAAGAGAAATCTGTTGCTTTGTCAAACCCGGCAAGGGGGCACCCAACAAATATAAACATGCTCCCTCTGGGCCATCGGAGGGGGGGGAGGGAGATTATATAAGGAGCTATAATAGTTCCGAAATTCCTCCACCATCAACTTAGGATCATAAGTGAGCGCATCTAATGTAGAAGAATGTAGTTTTTCTATCAGTCCCATAGCTCGCTTACTTCTCAACTTATTAGCTAAGAGACTATCTATTTTATCCGCTTTATCGTAAAATTTTTGACGAAGCTTCTGTAGTATAGCTACCGCTCTCCGCGATAAAAGGGTGTTTAACTGACCTCTGAGGTTATTTATCTGGGAGAGAAGAGAGTCGCACGGGGCAATTTTATGTTGGGCTAAAAGCGCAGAAATTTGAGATTCCAATGAGGAAACTTCCTGTGCTGCTTTCTTACGTATGGCTGAGGCCTTGGACATGAAATGACCACGAATAGTGGCTTTATGTGCCTCCCAAACTAGACTAGGAGAGACTTCTGAGGAGGCGTTTTCCTCAAAAAAAGATTTCAGGTTTAATTTAGTATCTGAGAGAGTGGAGGGATGCGAAAGAAGGGTGTCATCGAGTCGCCACTTAGGTGTCTTATTAGGGGTTCTATACAGTTCTAACAGGATATAAACCCCCGCATGGTCCGTCCATGAACAAGGAGTGATGCCCGCATCAGAAATCAACATTGTAAGTGATTGAGACACATGTATCATATCTATTCAAGAGTAATTGCTGATGAGGTGCGGAAAAGTGGGTGTAATCTCTAGCCGTGGAATGTTTAAAACGCCAGGTGTCTCGTAGATCAAGCTGTGTGAGGGAGGATATTAATGTGAGGGCGGCTTTAGTCGGGGATGCTTCCTTCTTAATTTTAGGGGGATTAGATTTATCTAAGAAGGGATCAATCACAGTATTAAAGTCACCGCCTAAAATGATGTGGCCCTGCGCTACTTTATTAAGCGGCAAAAAGAGTGTGCGGAAAAACGTGATTGGTCATGATTAGGGGCGTATACTGTTAGAGTTTCAGTGCGGAGTGTACCAATCACTATGAGATATCGGCCGTCAGAATCAGCTATAGTTGTGTGTACAAATGGGATGTTACGGTGGATCATTATAGCTACCCCCCTTTTCTTACAGTCAGCAGAGGCAAAAAGGTCTGGGTAAATTGCTTACCCTGAAGTTGAGAGTGTGTACCAGTGAAATGGGTCTCCTGAAGGAAAACTATATCAGCCTTCTCTCTCCGACAGGCAGATAACATCACCGTACGTTTCTTGGGAGAATTAAACCCATTAACATTTATAGAAAACAATTTAAGTGCCATGTGATACCACAGAGCGGAGGAGGATCAGTGGAAACCCATCCCGGGGAGGAAATGAAAGAAGAGAACAGCAAGAAACAAGAAGCGGATATGTAGGAGAAGAGAAAGTGACAGAGAACCCATACGGGGAAAAACCCTGAAATATAGGGTCCCAATCAAGGACTGCTAGACAAATGTTAAACATTGTACTTCTTAGTAACAAATAAACGGAGCACGGGGGTAGCGGGAACAGCAAATCAATGCAGGAGAAGCAGGTCCCTCTGGACCACAATAGTTGAGTCGGCCGAAGCCGAAGATATAGTCATGTAACCCAGAATACAGAAAAACGTACTGTGTCAAAAAAACAAGGGGGGGGGAACAAGGGATAATAAGGTGAGCAAGATAAGCCCAGCGCAATAATACAAAGCTAGGCGTAACATTTAACAAACATTACAGCCAAGTAAGCAATATCAGAACAAACATTAAAGTCTGGTAAGCGATATCAAAAACTAATAACATTCGCATTAAAGAAAATAGGATGGAGGCCAGAGTCCCCACCTGTCAACAAAGAACATAGTGTAAGGACATATATCCCTAAAACAGTGAGGACTATCTGATTAGAGCTAAGAGTGTCCGCTAAGATCAAGGGGGGTCATTAGTGCCAGTGCGATGACGAGTTACCCTCGTCCATTCAGGCGGTGGAACCTGGGGGCGTTTTGGCCCAGAGGAAGAGGCATTACCACCATCAGGTGACGATATAGGAAGAAGATCAAGTTTAGCCAACAGCTCCTGACCTTGAGTCAAAGTTTTAACGGAGTGAGTGGAGTTGTTCACTGTAACCTGTAACATAAAAGGAAATCCCCATCTGTAGCGTATTTGATGCTGATGTAGTATCCTTGTAACAGGCTGGAGGTCTCGTCGCTTTTGAATAGTAGAGGGGGCCAGATCCTGAAAAACCTGCAGTTGCATATCTCGGAAATCGATCACTGGGGAGTCTCGAACCGACATTAGGATCTGTTCTTTTGAACGATAGTAATGTAGACGAACAATCACGTCTCTGGGTGGTTGAGTCGGAGCAGGCCTTGCCCGAAGCGCTCTGTGAGCTCTATCGCAAAGACAGTCGCCATCTGAGAGATCAGGCAATACGTGCTGAAATAAATCTTTCAAGAAGGATGGTAGAGCGGAGCTAAGAATTGATTCCGTCACGTTACGTTACCGCAGGTTGTTGCGACGGGAGCGATTCTCCTGATCTTCTTGACGTTCTTTGAGATCTTCCATCTCATCGTGGAGTCTAGAGAGTTCTGAGTCAAGACGTTGCTGAGAACGGCAGAGGTCATCCGTTTTAGATTCAAGAGCGTCCGTACGATTACCGAGGGCCGTGAGATCAGACTTGAAGTCGGCAATGGCTGTGGAGAGTTCTTGTTTAAAGGCAGATTGAACCCCCTCAGCCTCGTCTCTCAAGCCACAGTTCACAAGGCTGTGCCTTTCAGCCTCGTCTCTCAAGCCACAGTTCACAAGGCTGTGCCTTTCAGCCTCGTCTCTCAAGCCACAGTTCACAAGGCCGTGCCTTTCAGCCTCATTCTTCAAGTCACAGTCCGCAGTTCATTATCTACAGCCTCGTCTTTCAAGCCACAGTCCTCAGTTCTTCGTCTTCAGCCACGTTTCATTCACAGTCCGCAGTTCATTATCTACAGCCTCGTCTTTCAAACCACAGTCCGCAGTTTTTTGTCTTCAGCCACGTCTTTAAGCCACCATTCACAAGCCGCAGTTCTTTATCCTCAGCCTCGTTCTTAAGAACTACAACTCACTGACTCCTAGCTCTGCCTTCGTCTTCCATTTATCCCTTGTCCCATGAGAAGGAACTATATCCAGCCTCCTCGTCTTCTTCATCCGCAGACAATTACTTCCTTGGGCAAGTCTCAGTTGCCGGATCCTCAAACCATGTCAAGCGTGACAGTAAGCACCTATGGATCCGACGGGTGATCAGGCCTCAGGAGGTGATGCCACCGCGGATATTTGATCCCGCTTGAGTCAGCAGGAGGCCACACAATCTCAAATTGTGCAGTTCATGCAGAATATGTCTGACCGCCTCGACTCTCTCTGTGTTGCCATGACGGCAGTGGCACCCCAAGTAGCTACGGCTAGTCCCACAATAGTGTCTCCGGCCCCGCTTCCTCTTGCGCCAGTACCGCTTCCACGCTTGCATTTGCCATCACCCAGTAAGTTCGATGGGAATCCAAAACAATGCCGCGGGTTTCTTAACCAGTGCGAAATTCAGTTTGAGCTACAGTCCGCCAATTTCCCATCAGCACGAACCAAGATAGCCTACATAATTTCTCTGCTCTCTGGGCAAGTGTTGGAATGGGCTTCACCTTTGTGGGAGAGAAAACAGATCCCATCCTTTCTAACTATTCGGAGTTCGTTGCCACCTTTCGAAGAATCTTCGACAAACCGGGCAGGACCTCTGCCGCCTCATTGGAGATCCTGCGCCTACATCAGGGCACACTTACGGTCAGTCAGTAAGTAATCCAGTTCCGTACCCTCTCCTCAGTATTCAACTGGAATGAATAAGCTCTTATTGCAGCTTTCTGGAACGGCCTCTCCGAAAAGATCAAGGATGACCTAGCAACTCAGGACGTACCAGGCAAGTTGGATAAGCTAATTTCCTTGTGTAATAAATTAGACCTGAGGTACAGAGAACGCTGCCTGGAGAGATCGCGGTCACATTGTCCCAAGCCTCGAGCCATCCCGCCGACTCGACCGCCATCTCCATCTACCGAAGAACCCATGCAGATCAATCGTTCAATGAAGAACGCCAGAGACGGCGACAAGGGAACTTATGCATGTATTGCGGTGCATCCGATCATTTTGTTAGATCCTGCAGTCAATGTCCGGGAAACGCCCGTTCCTAGCTTGTGCCGGAGAGGTTAAGTTAGGAAAATCCCCAGAATTACTTGTCAAGAAAGAGTCTGTTTTGTTAACTCACCTGGAGCTCCCTTCTTCCTCCCTTCTCATCCCTGTACTATTTGATTCCGGAGCCACCGAAAGCTTCATTACCTCAGCTCTGGTAAAACGATCTGGAATTCAAACGGTCCGTTTGGATCGTACTATTTCTATTACTGCGTTGGATGGAAGTCATATTCCTGAGGGGATTATATCCTTTCGTACTATTCCTCTCAAGATGAAGGTCGGAGTTCTTCATTCGGAAAACATCTCTTTCCTTGTAATTCCTAAAGCCTCTCATGAACTGATCGTAGGATTCCCGTGGTTGATTAAACAAAATCCCCACATAGATTGGCAAACCATGGATGTTCTCTCTAGGGGGAGAGGCTGCTTCCAGAATTGTTTGCTTATAGTAAGATCCCTCTGTTCTTCCAGCCCCTCCAGCCTTCCTGTGGAATACCAGGCCTTCCAAGATCTCTTCAGTAAATGCGGGGCGGACACCTTACCTCCGCATCGAACTTGGGACTGTCCCATTGATCTGGTACCAGGCAAAACTCTTTCCCGGGGTCGAACTTACCCTCTCTCACTACCTGAGACACAGGCAATGTCGGAGTATATCCGGGAGAATTTGGATAAAGGTTTCATCCGGTCCTCCACCTCTCCGGCTGGGGCGGGGGTTTTCTTTGTCAAGAAGAAGGATGGGGGTCTGTGGCCTTGTATTGACTATAGAGGTCTCGACGAGATAACAATTAAGAACAGGTATCCGTTGCCTCTGATTCCAGAATTATTCGACCGAGTTAAAGGGGTTACTGTTTTCTCCCAATTGGACTTACGGGGGGGCCTACAATCTAATACGTATTCGTCCAGGAGACGAATGGAAGACAGCATTTAATACCCGCGATGGGCTTTACGAATACCTGGCAATGCCCTTCGGCCTGTGTAATGCCCCAGCTGTCTTTCAGGAATTCGTCAACGACATTTTCAGAGATCTCCTCTATGACTGCTTGGTGGTGTATTTGGATGACATCCTCATCTTTTCTAGGGACCTGAAGACCCATCGAGAACAAGTCAAAGAGGTTCTAACCCGTTTAAGAAGGAATCAGTTATTCTGCAAATTAGAGAAATGTACCTTCGAAGTATCCACAATTCCATTCCTAACATCCTCTCAGGACAGAAGTTACAGATGGATCCCGCTAAAGTCCAGGCGATCCAGGATTGGTCACTTCCTGCTACCCTTAATGGGGTTCAACGTTTTCTGGGATTCGCCAACTTCTACCAGAGATTCGTTAAGAATTACTTGTCCATCATAGTTCCTATTACCGCATTAACTAGAAAAGGAGCAGATCCTGCCAAGTGGTCTTCGGAGGCTTTAGAAGCCTTTTCATCTTTAAAGAAAGCCTTCATGACCGCCCTTGTCCTGCGACAACCCGATCTCAGTCGTCCATTCCTGGTTGAGGTTGATACCTCCACTGTAGGAGTAGGAGCAGTATTGTCCAAGCTCTTCAAGGACAAGAAAGTCCATCCCTGTGCATTCTTCTCACGAAGATTCTCTCCCACTGAACAGAATTATGCTATTGGAGAACAAGAAATACTGGCGATTAAGTTAGCCTTTGAAGAGTGGAGGTATCTGTTGGAGGGAGCTCAGCATCCAAGCTCGGTAACCACGGATCACAAGAACCTTCTATATTTACAATCAGCTCGATGTCTGAACCCACCCCAAGCAAAATGGGCTCTCTTCTTTACCCATTTTAAGTTTAAACTCAGTTACCGACCAGGTTCTCTCAATAGAAAAACGGACGCACTATCTCGTTCCATAAGTTCTGAAGAACCCACTGATCATTCAAAGGAACAGTTTATCTTGGAATCCACCTCTTTCTCAGCAACTCGTACGTCTCCACTTCCTCCTCCCGGAAGAATATTCGTTGCCCCGAATCTTCTCAAGAGACTTCTTACATAGGCTCACTCCTCCTCCTTTATGGGCCATGCAGGTGGTCATAAGACGTTCAAGTTCATTCAGCGTTTCTACTGGTGGCCTCGTCTCAGGACTGATGTTCAAGAATTCGTAGCTGCTTGTCCGAAGTGTGCCCAACATAAAAGTCCTAAAGGTCCTCCGTCCAGTTTACTCCACCCATTACCTGTGCCGCAGAGACCATGGACGCATATCTCTATGGATTTTATTACCGATTTACCTGTTTCTGGCGGAAGGAATACCGTGTGGGTCATAAATGATCGGTTCTCTAAGATGGCACACTTTGTTCCTCTGTCTGGCCTCCCATCAGCGTCCCAATTGGCAAAGTTGTTTATTGCAGAGATCTTCTGACTCCATGGTCTACCGCAGGATATTGTATCAGACAGGGGTCCTCAGTTTGTGGCCAAGTTTTGGAGGTCCCTATGTTCTGCCCTTGGTGTGAAACTGAACTTCTCCTCAGGGTATCATCCCCAAATAGATGGCCAGACGGAGAGAGTGAACCAGGACTTGGAGACTTTTTTACGTTTATTTATGTCTTCTTCTCAGGATGACTGGCTGGACTATCTCCCATTTGCAGAATTTGCCCATAACAATCTCTACCATTCTGCTACAAAATCTTCTCCATTCTACATAAACTATGGTTATCATCCAAGAGTTCCTGACTTTCAACTTTTACCTACGCTTGAGGTTCCTGCCGCAGAATTAGCACTTCAACAGTTCACCAAAACTTGGAAACAAGTTCACGAGGCTTTGCTTAAGACATCCAAGAGGTATAAGACCTATGCAGATTTAAAGCGAAAAGCTGTACCAAACCTTAAAGTGGGAGATCGAGTTTGGGTTTCCACATGTAACCTGAGGCTGAAGGTACCTACTAAAAAGTTTGCTCCCAGCTTTATTGGGCCATATCCAATCGAGAAAGTATTAAATCCAGTGGCTTACAAGGTGAAGTTGCCTCCGCATTTGAGAATCCCTAATGCGTTTCACATTTCTCTTTTAAAACCGTTGATACTTAATCGTTTCAGAGCTGCTCTGCCTAAGTCTCCCAAGATCCAGTCAGCACAAGGAGACGAATTTGAGGTTCATAAAATCCTCGACTCCCGCAGATGGTATGGCCGCCTCCAATACCTTATTGATTAGAAGGGATATGGACACCAGGAGAGGTCTTGGGTGGGAGCAGAAGATGTCCGGGTAGGCGGCAGTGAGGGGTCTGCTCATGGCGGCGGGACGCCGCTGCAGCGGATCTCACTCAAAGGCGGTTGCTAGGAGACCAGGGGCAGGGGAGTGTCTGGGTGCCAGCAGAAAGGTCTGCTTTACTGGGAGCCGCCATTTTGGAGACCAATTCTGAAGCATAGTGCAGGCTTCCTGTGTATCCAGCCAATCCAGGGAGATCTCTCCTTATAAAAGGGGCTGGTTTATGACAGGGACGCCAGTGCTTCAAGTTACAACCCAGTTGTAGGTGCTATAGCTCTGTGCTCCCAGGATTCTTACCGTGTCCTGGTTACCCCTGGCTCCGCTTTGCCGTCTCTTAGTTGCTGCCGCAGCCCTGCCGTTTCTAACCTACTGCCTCCTGTGGAAGTGCTCCTGGAAACCCCGACCCAGTAAGGGCCTCTGGGCACAGACGGTCCCCGGGCTTTCAGCCTCGTCTCTCAAGCCACAGTTCACAAGGCCGTGCCTTTCAGCCTCGTCTCTCAAGCCACAGTTCACAAGGCCGTGCCTTTCAGCCTCGTTCTTCAAGTCACAGTCCTCAGTTCATTATATACAGCCTCATCTTTCAAGCCACAGTCCTCAGTTCTTCATCTTCAGCCACGTCTTTAAACCACCATTCACAGTCCGCAGTTCATTATCTACAGCCTCGTCTTTCAAACCACAGTCCGCAGTTCTTTGTCTTCAGCCACGTCTTTAAGCCACCATTCACAAGCCGCAGTTCTTTATCCTCAGCCTCGTTCTTAAGAACTACAACTCACTGACTCCTAGCTCCGCCTATGTCTTCTATTTATCCCTTGTCCCATGAGAAGGAACTACATCCAGCCTCCTCGTCTTCTTCATCCGCAGACAATTACTTCCTTGGGCAAGTCTCAGTTGCCGGATCCTCAAACCCAGTCAAGCGTGACATGTGTGTGTATATGTTTACATAGGTAGCTTATATCAAGATATTATAATTATATCATATATTTCTGCATGTATGTTAAATTATACATTGTGGCAGTGACTTGTAATGAGCTCTGCAGCTGCCTGCACACCAGAGATAGGTCTAGAACAGTGATTCCCAACCGCTGTGCCGCGGCACACTAGTGTGCCGCCAGCGGTTCTCAAGTGTGCCGCACAGCCGCCAGAGATGTCGCTGCCTGACTGCCGCAGTGATGATTAAGAAGATCGGCCAGCGCTGGGCACTTCTGCAGCCCAGCCTGCGACCTATGCTGACGAGCCGTGACTCACAGGTCACGGTCACGCAAACACCACATCGAGTTCCCGCCTGGAGTGCCCGCCCACTGCTGATCTGTGCTGCTTCCTTCATTCATTCTCAGCGCTCCTCACTGCTCCCACCACTGACGGTGAAAGATTTAAGTCACAGGTTAGTGTGGCATTCCTATGGGGGCACTGTGTGGTGGCATTCCTATGGGGGCAATGTGTGGTGGCATTCCTATGGGGGCAATGGGTGCAATGTGTGGTGGCATTACTATGGGGGCAATGTGTGGTGGCATTCCTATGGGGGCAATGTGTGGTGGCATTCCTATGGGGGCAATGTGTGGTGGCATTCCTATGGGGGCAATGTGTGGTGGCATTGCTATGGGGCAATGTGTGGTGGCATTGCTATGGGGCAATGTGTGGTGGCATTGCTATGGGGCAATGTGTGGTGGCATTGCTATGGGGCAATGTGTGATGGCATTGCTATGAGGCAATTATCTTTGTTTTATATCCTTGTGTGTGTGTGTGTTTGTTTGTTTTTGTTTTTGCGCGGTACTGATGGTGTGCCCTGGCAATTTTCAAATAATGTTTGGTGTGCCGCGAATTAAATAAGGTTGAAAATCACTGGTCTAGAAGATGGCTGGCTGGGTAGAGCAGGAGCAAAGAGACACTGCAGAGAGGCAGTTACCTGGAGGGAGGGAGGGAGGAGCACAGGTGTGCTGTAGCTGCGGAGAAGTTGACCTTTGTCACAGAGAGAGCGGAGAAGCAGATAAGGGTGGTCCAGGCAGTGCAGCCAGGAGTGAGGGACCCAGAGAGGAAATAAGCCAGCTGGAAAGATCAGGGACTGGACTGTCTGCCAGTGCTGTCAATGGGTTAAGATACAGAGGAAACAAAGGGCATACATAGTGTTGGCTATCCCTCTCACTAAAATACTGCAACATGCAAATGACAGTAGCTCAAGCAGGGGGGGCAATCACTTCACTACAACAGCAGATAATCCCTGCATTGCTTTATGCAGTGTTAGAAGAAAGTTGCGGCCTATTACTAACTCAGTGATTTATGTGAGAGGATTACTATTGATAGACATATACCATCCAGGGTTGAGTATAAGACTATTAAATAAGCAGCCAGACAAGTCCATACGGGATCCAGCCAGAGATTGGTTACTTAGTAAAAGACTTATGGGCCCTACACACTGGCAGATAATACAGATAGATACGAACGATCTTGTTCATTAATGAACGAGATACCGTTCATATCTTTCAGTGTGGAGGCACCAGCGATGAACGATGCGCGGCCCCGCGCTCATTCATCGCTGGTGCCCCGTCGCTTGTGCATGCAGGCCAATGTGGATGAGATCGTCCATATTTGCCTGCACTGCTATGGAGCCAGGTGACGGGGGGAGTGAAGCTGCCCGACGGCGGATCTATCAGTTTGTAGGGCCCTTTACAGTATGAGAAACATCATATCATATGCCTTTAACAGCACAGTAGCAGAATCTCATCATTGCAAGAAATACTGATTGCTATGAGTACATAGTTACATAGTCAGTGAGGTTGGAAAGAGGCAAACTGCCCATCGGGTTCAACCTGTATTCTGTGTTAATCTATTCATATTATTAAGTGCCTGCTGAAGTAATGGCTTAGTACCAAATGAAAACAAGGATTCTTACCACTCCCAGATAATGTAATATCCATATGTTAAATGCTATAGCCCTGGATACATCTACCAGTTAGGAATTTGTCCAATCCGCTTTTAAATACATTTATAGAGTCTGTCATTATTACCCTCTCCGGCAGGGAGTTCCAAATCTTTATTGCCCTTACCGTGAAGAACCCTTACCTATGTTGTGTACGGAATTTCCTCTCCTCTAACCTAAGCAAGTGCCCACTTGTCCTATATAGAGTTCTTTTAATTAACAAATCCGCTGCTAGCTCCTTGTAATTACCCTTTACATATTTGAAGATATTAATAATGTCTCCTCCTCTTAGACGCCTCTTTTCTAGTGTATACATATTTAACCTAGCAAGCCTTTCCTCGTACTCCAGAGACTCTAACCCTTTTATCAATTTAGTAGCTCGCCTTTGAACTCTTTCTAGTTCCCCGATATCTTTTTTATAATACGGTGCCCAGAACTGAACACAATATTCCAGGTGCGGACGTACCAATGATTTATACAGTGGCAGGATTACATCCTCGTCCCTTGTCTCTTTGCCCCGTTTAATGCACGCAGTATACAGATAACTAATTACTGATACCACCAAGTGGCTGTGTAAAACTGCCATCCTCTATTCAGCAGCATAGAATAACTACAGTATATAAGAACCTCTCTCTATTTCAGCAATCATCTCACATGACAATTGTTGAAAGAAAAAACTTAAATAACTTACAAATCTTTATAAAATTGAACATTTGTTAATGTGACATGAAACCCTTTTATTTTTTTATTTTTTCCCCAATATATTTTTATTAAGTTTTGCAAACATACAAAAGTAAATGCAGGCAATACAACTTAGGGGGTCATTCCGAGCTGTTCGTTCGTTATTTTTTTCTCGCAACGGAGCGATTAGTCACTAATGCGCATGCGCAATGTCCGCAGTGCGACTGCGCCAAGTAAATTTGCTATGCAGTTAGGTATTTTACTCACGGCATTACAAGGTTTTTTATTCGTTCTGGTGATCGTAATGTGATTGACAGGAAGTGGGTGTTTCTGGGCGGAAACTGGCCGTTTTATGGGTGTGTGTGAAAAAACGCTATCGTTTCTGGGAAAAACGCGGGAGTGGCTGGAGAAACGGAGGAGTGTCTGGGCGAACGCTGGGTGTGTTTGTGACGTCAAACCAGGAACGACAAGCACTGAACTGATCGCACTGGCAGAGTAAGTCTCGAGCTACTCAGAAACTGCACAGAGAAGTCTTTTCGCAATATTGCAAATCTTTCGATCGGAATTTTGATAAGCTAAGATTCACTCCCAGTAGGCGGCGGCTTAGCGTGTGCAATGCTGCTAAAAGCAGCTTGCGAGCGAACAACTCGGAATGAGGGCCTTAATTCTGAATACGGATTGTGGCCCATAAATGTAGAATAGAATACAGAGATCACACGTAATCAAATGTGTGATCTCTGTAAATGGTCTAGAACAATTCAAGTATAGCACATGGTCCGACAAAAACAGCAGCCTATACCATCGCATAAACACAAACACCAATATAGAAAAAAGAGACAGGACATACAGGAAGAAGAAAAGATGAGGGAACAAGGGATATAGGGTAGGAAGGGGAGTGGTGTGTGGGAACCCGGTGTTATCCAAAAACAGAAATAAGTGGAGTTGCCCTATATCCATATAGATATCAAAAAAGGCTTAGCTTATATGGAATACAAATATGAGCCAAGGCCTATAGCGTATGTAATGAATACAATTGTGAGGACTTGGGTGGTCATTCCGAGTTGTTCGCTCGCTAGCAGTTTTTAGCAGCCATGCAAATGCATTGTCGCCACCCACTGGGGAGTGTATTTTCGCTTTGCAGAAGTGCGAACGCCTGTGCTGCAGAGCGCCTGCAAAAACATTTTGTGCAAAACAAGACCAGCCCTGAACTTACTCTTCCTGTGTGTTGATTCTAACATTGGAGGGTTGGCTTTTGACGTCACACACCCGCCCAGCGTTCGCCCAGCCACTCCTGCGTTTTTCTAAGCACTCCCTGAAAATGGTCAGTTGACACCCAGAAATGCCCCTTTCCTGTCAATCTTCTTGCGGCCGCCAGTGCAAATGAAAATGTCACTGGAACCTGTGCAAAACCACAAAGGACTTTGTACCCGTACGTCACGCGTGCGCATTGCGGTGCATACGCATGCGCAGAAATGCTGTTTTAGACTGATCGCTGCGAACAACCGCAGCTAGCGATCAACTCGGAATGACCCCCTTTAACCCCAACCAAGGATGCCATGTTGCAGCAAACTCCTGGTATTTTTCTGGAGTTACCCTAAGATCCTCCATCACCATGTAGAAATCAATTCTGTTGAACCAATCTCTCATGGTAGGGGGGGTAGTGGACCGCCATCGCACTGCAATGACTGCTTTCGCTGCACTATTAAAAAAAATTCAATAGAGATCTTTAATAGGATGTTATTGAACCAGGATATAAATTAAGGAGTCAAAAAGAAAGCGTTAAGGGAACCTCTTCGCCCGCTATTGACCTGGAAAGGGCTATGACGTTATTCCAGAAAGGCCGAAGTGACCTGCAATCCCACCAGATGTGCAACGGGGAACCAATCTCTGCGTTACACTGCCAGCACGTGTTTGGCACGCCTGGAAATTTTTTGGCTAAAGTGAGGGGACATCTGTACCAGCGGGATACAACTTTGAATTGTGTCTCAATTACTGAATAGCTGTCAGAACTGACAAACGTGGTCTGGAAGATTTTCGTCCAGTCATCATCTGTGAAATCGGTCTGAAGATCAAATCCCCAATCTTTTGCATATTTAGGGAGGTCATCAGATTTTTGATCCATCAGAAGTCCGTAACTCCTGGAGAGAAAATGCGCCGGACGCAATGAGTCAGAGCACATCTTCTCATAAAGGGTAACCCTTTTATTTCTAAATAACGTTATGTGTTGGGTCCCTCAGTGTTGCAGATATCATTACCTGTATGCTTCTGCAGTTAGCGTAGCAGACCTCCCTGTTATTGCGCTGCAGTGTCATGTGCTGGCCTGGAAACTTTTGTAGTCCATGTAGTTGCTGTAAAATTAAGGAAAGAAAGTAAATCCAGCGCTGTCACTGTGTAACAGTGCGAGCGCTTTCCCACTATCACAGTAACACACGGACACCATTGTTTTTTTCATACAAGTGACAAGAAAATGTCTCTCAGTCACAGAACCGTAGCCCAATCAGGGACTCAGGTAGCCAGGATTCTCCAGCTTCACCAAAACATAGAATTAATGGTGACATCTCCCTCCAGAGATCAATAGACGCTTACAGCTGATGGCACAAAGCACTGAGGTCGGCCTGGTGGATAAGACAGCCCAAAACCCTATTCAGACAATTTAGGTCAGTGCTCTCTTGGTTGTGCCAGGTAAATGTACTGTATGGGGATTGTCATGTGACCAGTGTGTATGCAAATATCCTCATTCTATTAATAAAGCCATTGTATTCTTAGTTGTTCTAACGTACATTTATAATGAATAAAAATACAACCTATACTATTCAGCCAGCTTACCCATTATAGCTGCGTCTGCTCCCTGCATTCGGGTACTCCTTCAGGGCCTGAGGGGTGGTACAGCTTCCGAGGTTCTGTGAAGATATGTTCTGCAAGGCAAAATATGGATATTAGCTGTTCTGTTTGTACAGACAAAACAGACTAGACTAACACAGACTAGACTAACGGGTTCTTATGGGAATGACACACTTCAGCATCTGCACAATGAGTGGGATTATTATAGGTCTATATATGGCCTCGATTAGAAAATTCCAACAGCCATTACCTGGATCAGCATATCATGGGGGATGGGGAGGCAGTGAGAACAGACTCTGGGCAGTCCTTACAGGATAACAGTCTCTGCAGTCTCTGTGTGGCCAGGGAAGAGATGGTAAGCTGCAGCTTCCCTGAACCCCCCTGAGCTTGGGATACAGGCAGACTGTCCTCCTGCAGGTGAGTGATACTTCTAAGCACACCCTTCTTTACATGGCCGGGAGGTGGATCCTGGGGGGAAGGAGGTGGTGTTTCCGCAGTAGAGGGGAGGCTGACTGGGTGTGCAGAACCTGGTGGCCGACAGAAGATTACTTTCCAGCAGCCACCGGTGGGCGTTTCTGTAAACTATTGCATCAGATTGAAGTCACAGCTCGGCAGATGTGTCGACACCAGGCAAGTGGTTACAGCTATGACCACAGAACACTAAGGCCTGCACTCAGATACATGACAATTGGTGAAAGAAAAAATTAAATTACGTAAAATCTTTATAGAATTGAACATTTGTGAATGTGACATGAAACCCTTTTATTTCCAAGTATTTTTATGTGTAATGTCCCTCAGTGTTGCAGATATAATTACCTCCATGCCTCTGTTCCGGCCATAGGCAGAGGTTCTGTTGTTACAGCTCTGGGTTTGCTTCTTGCCTCTCAAGATGTCTTGGAGGTCCACAATATAATTCCTGTAACATTAGGTAAAGGAAGAAAACCCAGCGCTATGACTATAACAGTGCGAGCGCTTTCCCACTATCACAGTAACACACGGACACCATTGTTTTTTTCATACAAGACAAGTGACAAGAAAATGTCTCTCAGTCACATCTCCCTTCATAGATTAAGAGACGTTTACAGCTAATGGCACAGAGCACTGAGGTCGGCCTGGTGGGTAAGACAGCCCAAGACCCTATTCAGACAATTTAGGTTAGTGCTCCCTTGTGTCTGCCAGGTAAATGTATGGGGATTGTCATGTGACCATTGTCTATGCAAATAGACTATGTCTAGTAATAAAGCCAATTGTATTCTTAGTTGTCCTGGCATATTTTTATAATGAACCATAATACAACCTATATTATTCAACCAGCTTACCCATTATTGCCTTGGCACCGGCGTGCGTTGAGAAGCTCCCTCAGGTCCTGGAAGGTGGCACAGCTTCTGATGTTCTGCAAAGCAAAATATGGATATTTGCTGTTCTGTTTGTACAGACAAAACAGACGAGACTAACACAAGCACAACGGGTTCTTATGGGAGAAGAAAGCAGGAAGACAAGATACATGAAGTATCAGAACTACACAGGAATGTCACACTTCAGCATCTGGACAATGAGTGGGATTATTATAGGCCTATATGTGGCCTTGATTAGAATATTCCCAACAGCTATTACCTGGATCAGCATATCATATAATCCCATATTATTTATATGCTGGACTGTCTGATTACAGAGAGTGTGTTTACAGTAATCTGATCTCAATGATACATATTACAGGCATGATGTAGGGTTGCCAGACCTTTCCCCTTTTACACACTATGCTTTTCAATAACTCTCTGATCAGGGCCATTTGTAAACCTTGTGGTGTCGAGAGCAAATGTTTCCTTTGCCCCCCCCCCCCCCCCCCCCCCCCCCCACCCCACCCCAGGGGCAAATGCAGGATTTGCATGGGGGGGTTCCAGAACTGGGTGGAGCCAAGCACGGGGGTGGGGACTGAGGTGTGCTGTATATGCTGGGTCCGTACAACTAGTGTGTTTGTGTGTATATATATATATATATATCAAACAATTAAGTCGGCACTCACATGACTGACCAAAGGAAATATCGCTCGGGTGCCCTCCCTGAAGCTGCAAACTCCACCATAGACACACAGCGTCACGCTGTCCGTCTGAGTTATTCTACTGCTAAAGACTCGTGAGTGCCGCCCATCAATGTTTGTGTGTGTATATATATATATATATATATATAATATATCTACACGTATATATACTCCGTATCAGGGACGTGCGGTGAGCTAAATTGCTCAGGAGGCACTGGCTTGCACCAGAGCCAAATTTATACACAATATATGAGCCAAAGGGTACATGGGGGCATTATACACAGGTGCAGCATTATAAACTCCTGAAAATTTTGAGAATTTTGATTAGAGATGTGCTGAAAAGATAGGCAGGGGAGGCACTGCCTCACCTGCCATAGACTTTTTACTCCAGAGTTTTTGCTATAAAAATGTTTAGAATAATGCAAAGAAGATATTTCAAACATATTCTTTGTATTTTCATATACTTTATACAGTAAAAACTCTGGTACAAACGTTAGTATGAAAGGAAAGGCTCTGCCTCACCCTACCGCACGTCACTGCTCCGTATATACACCTATGTATATATATATATATATACATATACACATAGCATATTAAACATGCATACATATATATATATATATATACACACACATACAGTACACGTATATATACGCATGTATTTATATCATTTGTGTGTGTGTTTATATGTATGTATGTATATACATGTGTATATATGTATGCACAAATTGCTAAAATAAAGTCAACTTTTATTAAGCACTTACAAGTGCCACCAGGAAGAAAGCAGGCTGCAGAGGATGCTAGAAAGCCATTAATAATACTCATGCAGCAAAAAAAAAAAAATATATATATATATATTTTTATTTTTTTTTGGTGGAGGGGGGTTTCTGGGTGCTTGGAAACCCCCCTGGGTGCGCCACTGCCCCCCATTGAAAACAGGGACAGTCCGCATGTCAAAAATATAGGGGCGTGTCCACAGAATAGAACCAAATAATTCACATTACACTGCACAGTAGTGTCCATCAGTCACATTACACCACACCACACAGTAGTACCCCTTATACACAATATGTGATGTTAGTGCCCCTTACCTGCATTACACCACTGTAGAGCAGAGCCCCCTATACACATTATGCTAGGTAGAGCGCCTTACAGTTATTGCACCACAGTAGAGCAGAGCCCCTTAAAAACATTACGCCAGGTAGGGCCCCTTTTATACATGTTAAGCCAGGTAGAGCCCTTTACACACATTGCGCCTTGTAGAGACCCTTACAAACGTTGCACAAGGTAGAGCCCCTTTCAAAAGTTGTGCCAGGTAGAACCTCATATATGTTGCACCAGGTAGAGTCTATTCTACACTTTGCGCCAGGTAGAGCCCCTTATACACATTGAGCTAGGTAGAGTCCCTTATACACGTTGAGCCATGTAGAGCCCCTTACACACAGTGCCAGTTAGAGCCCTTTATACACGTTGAGCCAGGTAGAGCCCCTTATACACATTGTGCCAGGTAGAGCCCCATATACACGTTGCGCCAGGTAGAGCCACTTATACACGTTGCACCACGTAGAGCCTTTTATACACGTTGCGCCAGGTGGAGCCCCATATACACATTGCACCAGGTAGAGTTCCTTATACATGTTGCACCAGATAGAGCCACTTATGTGTATAATAGTGTGTGTGTGTGTGTGTGTGTGTGTGTCACGTCACTCACCAGCCACCAGCTCTCTCTCCTGGGTCTGGCCACAGCAGCATAACTCCCAACTGTCCTACTCAGAATAGCAGTGAATAGACTATTCAAACAAAATGAAGCGTTTAACTTTGATAACCATGTCCATATCCATTCATAAGTGTTATCCACCATCCAACCCAGAGTTCCACCAACAGACAGAGGGCCTAATCCATGTTTGTATGTACACCAGTAGCGGATCTTGCCACGGGCAAGCAGGACTTTTACCCGGGGCGCCGCCTTCCGGAGGGCACGGCGCCATCCGGAGGGCTCCGCACCGTGGCAAGATCCGCTACTGTGCCCCCCCGCCGCTGTGCCCCCCACTGTCACCCCCGCCGCTGTGCCCCCCGCTCTGAAGGGAACCAGACGCTACGCGTCTAGTTTCCCTGCGTGGAGGGGACCTTTGCTGTGCGGTGCGCGATGACGTCATCGTGCACCGACAGCATTGTGGCACAGATGCTAGGGGTCATAATTGACCTCTAGTGTCTATGCTGATCGAGGAGAGGAGCGGCGCCGGCGGCTGTCTGCAGCGGTCTGGATCAGGAAAGGGGATAGTAAGTATACTTTTTTTTTTCTTTCTTATTCCAGCAGTGCTACAGGGGGCACAAATAGGGCGTTACTGACCACGCCCCCGTGTGAAGCCACGCCCCTATAGTTTTGCCCAGGGCGCAACCACAGCCAGAACCTGCCCTGATGTACACGACTACACAGCTGCAATTTTTCAGGCTGCGGACAGGCTAACCATTGCAAGTGTAGCATCCGCCCAGGAAAGAATATAGACGCCCACCGCAGCCATCGCAAAGTCCTCAGCAACTGTGTACATATATGCAGCACCGACGCAGTAACAAGGAACATCAACTCGAGTGAGTCTATGGCCGTGGCGGTAGCGACGCTGGCGACATGTTTCTCTACGTACATGATAGCAACTGAAGGCAGATACACGCCCCCAAAACAGCTGTGACACATCTGCATTTTTGCCGCCACTCCCTGTTACCTCCCCCAAATGGACCCTTCCTGTCAACCACTGTGTTAGCGATACCGCTCGTAGTGAGATTTGTAAGGTACCTTTCTGCGTGCGCACTGCAGTCATGGCAGATGCGCAGTCTGCAATAATCACTCAGTTGTGCAAACATCGGTATTGCGTACAAACATGACTTAGGCCCAGAATCTCTACGTGCACTGGTCTGTGGCCACCATTGGAACACAGCCCAGTACTCAGACCAATAGGTCATTAAAAGTAAAGGCTATTGGACTACAGGTACACTTACTGAAGCCAAAAACATAAACCACAAACAGACCAATCAGAAGGTGTTATTGGCATTGGAATTTAGTTTTATAACACATAAAGGAATATCCCCATGGAAGATTGTACATATACGGGCTGATCCTGACCCGCGGGCAACTGCAGAACTCTGATTTTCTACCTTATACTGATCCATGCGTCCACAAGCGGAAACCTGCGCCACTCATTGCGTTTATGCCAGCCTCAGCAACCACCATTATTAGTATTGGCAGTTGCACAAAACCCATGCTAGGTGCAAGAGATCATCAAAAACGTCCCCAATTTCATGGAAAGGTAGATAAGCCAAGTTCTCCTCCTCAAACCAAGTACTGTCCAATAAGAAGGACTTATGTAAAACTGGCCATGTGCTGAATGCTAAAACTCGCCATTTGTGCCCATGCAGAGATCTGTCTGACTCAGAATGGTTCAAGGTTGCCCTACAGATGTTAAACACTATGGGAACAGACCCCAAGGCAGTGATAATGACATTGCACAATGACAGACTCACTAAACTCCCCATCACCTGATGAATGCCCCCCTCCTGGCAGATAAAGGGCAAAACAATACCACCTTAATCCTTATAAGTAAAGACACGGAGACTTGCATAAGGGGAACGTAAGGTCAATTCCCTAAAATGGATTCCTAGAGCAATCCTGAAATGTACCTAAAACCCCACCCCTTATCTCCCACTCCATAGGCTAACCAGATCTCACCCCACCTCACCTCACAACAGAGCCTCCCAGAAAGATTAACCCTTCCCCACCCAGAGGAAAGCAATCCCAGGTTCGGGTATTTAATCTCCTCCATGCATATAAAATGTATTCCGTCCTACTGTCCCTACTAAACCCTGAACGTAGCTTGCTGGACAACGAGGCCTTCACAGTGATCACGCTAAGTGCAGCATAGGGCACGGCACCATGGATGGCTGTGCAGCTGCCCACTATAGCAGCATGTACCGATAACCACTGAAAACCAGTGGATGATCCACTGACAGTGATAATGGAAACATCACAATTTCTTTCTTTCGTAAAGGCTAATTCCAGTCAAAACTTTACATTCATACTGGGTGGGCTGAGTTGACAAAATGTAAAACAGGATTTTGATACCTACCAGTAAATCCTTTTCTCCTAGTCCGTAGAGGATGCTGGGATCCACTTCATGACCATGGGGTATAGACTGTTCCGCAGGAGCCATGGGCACTCTTAAGACTTTTCAATGGGTGTGAACTGGCTCCTCCCTCTATGCCCTCCTCCAGACCTCAGTTATAGGAACTGTGCCCAGGGAGACGGACATTTTCGAGGAAAGGATTTACTTTAATACTAATGGTGAGATACATACCAGCTCACACCTCAACCATGCCGCACAACATGGCATTCAACATAACACACGCCAACAGGCATGAACCAATAACAGCAAACATGCTGAAACTAATAAAACACAACATGTGTAACTCTAATAAACAAAACTGCAGGTAAAATACGCACTGGGACGGGCGCCCAGCATCCTCTACGGACTAGGAGAAAAGGATTTACCGGTAGGTATCAAAATCTTGTTTTCTCATACGTCCTAGAGGATGCTGGGATCCACTTCATGACCATGGGGTTTATACCAAAGCTCCAGTACGGGCGGGAGAGTGCGGATGACCCTGCAGCACCGATTGACCGAACTTGAGTTCTTCATCGGTCAAGGTGTCAAACTTGTAGAATTTTGCAAATGTGTTTGACCCCGACCAAGTAGCTGCTCGGCAAAGTTGCAATGCCGAGACCCCCCCGGGCAGCCGCCCAGGATGAGCCCACCTTCCTAGTGGAATGGGCCTTCACCGACATCGGTAACGGCAATCCAGCCATAGTATGAGCGTGCTGAATTGTACTTCTGATCCAACGCGCAATAGTCTGCTTGGAAGCAGGACACCCAATCTTGTTGGGAGCATACAGGACAAACAAAGACTCTGTTTTCCGTATTCGAGCTGTTCTAGTGACATAAATCTTCAAAGCTCTAACGACATCTAGAGGCTTTGACTCAGTGAACGTGTCAGTAACTACTGGCACCACAATAGGTTGGTTTATGTGGAAAGATGAAACCACCTTTGGAAGAAAATGTTGACGAGTTCTCAACTCTGCCCTATCTTCATGGAAGATCAGGTAAGGGCTCTTGTGAGACAAGGCCCCCAACTCAGACACCCGCCGTGCGTATGCCAATGCCAAATGCATCACCACTTTCCAAGTGAGAAACTTCAACTCTATCTCTTGTAGAGGCTCAAACCAATCCGATTGAAGAAACTGCAACACCACATTAAGGCCCCATGGTGCCACTGGAGGCACAAATGGAGGCTGGATGTGCAGAACCCCTTTCACGAAGGTCTGAACCTCTGGAAGAGAGGCCAATTGTTTTTGGTAGAACACTGACAAGGCCGAAATCTGGACCTTGATTGACCCCAATCGGAGGACCGCCTCCACACCAGCCTGCAGAAAATGGAGAAAACGTCCCAACTGAAACTCTTCCGTAGGAGCCTTCTTGGATTCACACCAAGACACATATTTTCTCCAAATACGTGGGTAATGTTTCGACGTTACTCCTTTCCTGGCCTGAATAAGGGTGGGGATGATTTCCTTGGGAATACCCTTACGGGCTAGGATCCGGCGCTCAACAGCCATGCCGTCAAACGTAGCCGCGGTAAGTCTTGATACACACACGGCCCCTGCTGCAGCAGGTCCTCATGAAGAGGAAGAGGCCGAGGATCTTCTATGAGGAACTCCTGAAGATCTGGGTACCAAGCCCTCCTTGGCCAGTCTGGGGCAATGAAGATTGCTTGAACTCTTGTTTTCCTTATGATCCTGAGCACCTTTGGTATCAGCGGAAGTGGAGAGAAGACATACACCGACCGGAACACCCACTGGGCCACTAGCGCATCCACTGCTATTGCTTGAGGGTCTCTCGACCTGGAACAATATTTCTGAAGCTTCTTGTTGAGACGAGATGCCATCATGTTTACTTGAGGAACTCCCCAAAGACTTGTCACCTCTGCAAAGACTTCTTGGTGGAGGCCCCACTCTCCTGGATGGAGATCGTGTCTGCTGAGGAAGTCTGCTTCCCAGTTGTCTACTCCCGGAATGAAAATTGCAGACAGAGCCTTTACATGTCTTTCTGCCCAGAGGAGAATCTTCGTCACCTCTGCCATTGCCGCTCTGCTTTTTGTTCCGCCCTGCCTGTTTATGTACGCGACTGCTGTTACATTGTCCGACTGGATCTGCATGGAATGATCTTGAAGAAGATGTACCGCTTGTTGAAGGCCGTTGTAAATGGCTCTCAATTCCAGCACATTTATGTGAAGGCAGGCTTCCTGACTTGACCATTTTCCTTGGAAGCTTTCCCCCTGAGTGACAGCTCCCCAGCCTCTGAGACTTGCATCCGTGGTTACCAGGACCCAGTCCTGAATCCCGAACCTGCGTCCCTCTAGTAGGAGAGAACTGTGTAGCCAACACAGGAGCGAAATCCTGGCTTTTGACGACAGGATTATCTTCCGGTGCATGTGTAGGTGGGATCCCGACCACTTGTCCAACAGGTCCCACTGGAATACCCTGGCATGGAACCTGCCAAATTGTATGGCCTCATAGGCTACCACCATCTTCCCCAACAACCGAATGCACTGATGGATCGACACACTCGATGGTTTCAATATCTGTTTTACCATTTTCTGGATTTCCAGAGCCTTTTCCACCGGAAGAAATACTCTCTGAACTTCTGTGTCCAGAATCATCCCGAGAAAAGTCAATCTTGTCGTCGGTTCCAACTGTGACTTTGGATAATTTATGATCCAACCGTGTTGTTGGAGTATTGACAGGGAGAGTGTGATGTTTTGTAACAACTGCTCCCTGGATCTCGCCTTTATCGGGAGATCGTCTAGATAAGGAATTATATTGACTCCTTTTTGACACAGGAGAACCATCATCTCCGCCATCACCTTGGTGAATACCCTCGGCGCCGTGGAGAGACCAAAAGGTAACGTCTGGAATTGGTAATGGCAGTCCTGAACCACGAATCTCAGATAAGCCTGGTGAGGAGGATAAATGGGAACATGCAGGTAAGCATCTTTTATGTCTACAGACACCATGTAGTCCCCCTCCTCCAGACTGGAAATCACTGCCCTCAGTGATTCCATTTTGAACTTGAATCGTTTCAAGTAGAGATTCAGATTTTTCAGGTTTAGGATCGGTCTGACCGAGCCGTCCAGCTTCGGAACTACAAAAAGGCTTGAATAAAACCCCTCCCCTTGTTGTGACAAAGGTACCAGGACTATGACCTGATCCTGACATAATTTTTGGATTGCCGCTGTTACTGCTTCCCTTTCTGGAAGAGAAGCTGGCAAGATCGATTTGAAAAATCGGCATGGGGGAACGTCTTGAAACTCCAGCTTGTATCCCTGGGACACTATTTGCAACACCCAGGGATCCAGGCCAGATAGAATCCAACCTTGGCTGAACAGTTTGAGACGTGCCCCCACCCAAACGGCCTCCCACAAAGGAGCCCCAGCATCATGCTGAAGATTTGGCAGAAGTAGGGGTAGACTTCTGCTCCTGGGAACCTGAAGCTGCTGTGGACTTCTTTCCCTTTCCCCTTCCCCTACCCGCAAAGAAGGGGGAACCTCTCGCTTTTTTGTATTTATTGGGCCGAAAGGACTGCATGTGCGGGTGATATGTCTTTATTGCCGGTGCAAGCGCAGACAAAAATGTCGACTTACCTACGGTAGCCACCGAGACTAACGCATCCAGTCCATCGCCAAATAAGGCCTCACCTTTATATGGGAGAGCCTCCATATTTCTTTTGGAATCTGCATCCGTGTTCCACTGGCGAATCCACAACGCCCGCCGAGCCGATACTGCCATGGTAGCGGCTTGTGAACTCAAGAGTCCAATATCTTTCATCGCTTCTAGCACATAGGCAAACGCAGGGGGGTTTCCGGTTGCCCAGAAACCCCCCTCCTCTTGGCAAGTGGCTTAAAATATGAAAAGAATAGCACTGGTATATAATACGATAACTAGAACTATCACCACATAATGCAGTTTAAGGGACAGAGCAGAATTGCTGCACATGCCCAGTGGTAGCATCTTCTTCTACCAAGTTTGCTGTGTGAATCCTCAATCAGTACACTGGACAAGAAAGTAGCTCCCAGGAAGAAAAGACAGGAGCCTTACCATGAGGTGGGAGAATGTGTGTTTTAAAAGTGCAGGACTGGTTCTATTATGTTTGTGTATTTATTTATTTATTTATTTATTCTGGTATGTTTAATCTTTTTCCTGACCACTTATTTATATTATTTAAATGTGTGATACAGCCTATACTATAGACCATCTACAGTGTTAAATAATAATACTGTATTCCATACAGTATACATTAATGTCCAGGGTCTTTACTAGGTTCTTCTACCGCTCCCCCAGACTCCCACAATTGCTCCAACGTTCCGCAGAGTGGGAGATTGTGTACTGCATTTGGAACCCCCCCTCTAGAAATCCTACGTTTGCCACTGTAGCATGTATGTGGCAGCGTCTTTGATATTCCCTAACTTAAGGAGTATCTCATCTTTATCAATCATGTCAATTTCTGATGACACGCTTTCTGACCATTTTTCAATAGCGCGACTCAGCCACGCGCAAGCAATTGTGGGCCTGAGCAGCGTACCATTGGCAACATAAATGGATTTCAATGTAGTTTCCATCTTTCGGTCTGCCGGCTCTTTTAGTGAAGCCGTGCCAGGTGCAGGGAGAATTACCTTCTTTGTCAACCTGGACAGTGCACTGTCTAACACAGGGGGTGACTCCCATTTATTCCTGTCCTCCACCGGGAAAGGATAAGCTATCTGAATTCTCTTGGGAATACGAAATTTCTTTTCAGGATTCACCCACATCCCTTCAAAGAGTGTATTAAGCTCGTGAGAAGGAGGGAAAGTGACCATAGATTTCTTTTCTTTATAGAAATAAGCCTTCTCCTGAGGTACAGGAGTGGCTTCCGTGACTTCCAGAACTTCCCTTATAGCCACAATCATATATTGTACATTTTTTGCCAATTGATGATCTATTTCTCTGGAGTCACTATCGTCGACACAAGAATCAGTGTCCGTGTCGGTATCAGTATTCACAATATTCGCAAATGGTCTCTTATGTGACCCAGAGGGGTCGCCTGCGGATGGAAGAACAGAGCCCTGAAAAATCACATCCCCCACAGATTTTCTCCAGCACTCAGCATGAGATTCAGACTTATCTAATCTCCTATTGATATGATGCATACTATCACGTATTTAATTCCCCCATGCAGGCTCTTGGTGTGCCGGCAGCACCACCACATTACACCTATGTGTCCCTAAAATGGTTTCCTCCGGGGAGGAACTCCCTGCCTCTGACATGTCTTACACACGTCTACAACACACACACAGACACACTGGGAGTTATAGGGGACAGACCCACAGTAAAATCTGTCAGAGGGACACAGTTTAGGAGCAGCCAGTTCACAACCCCAGCGCCAGTATCTAATGCCTGTGAACACAGAATACCCACTGACATGCAGCACTTTATACACAGGAAAACACACTTGTAAAGCACCAAATTCACTTGTGCCCCCCCTGTTTTGCACCCTGATACTTGTAGTCAGAAGTGAAGGAGGACCAGCGATGTCTCTGCAGCCTGAGGAGAGAGAAAATGGCACTGAGCAGTGTGCTGGCTGCCTAAGGAAGAAGCTCCGCCCTTTTTACCTCAGAAACTTTTCATAATATTTATACTGGCGGGGGTAGGGCTGTGCCTGGGCATCTTATGCCCCCTTTTTACCAGTTTATAGAGGTGTTTTTGCTGTCCACTGCACCTTGCAGTGCCTGTGTGTGTGGGCAGCAATGGTGCGCTGCGCTCCCGCCAGCCGCGCTGTACCTCAGCCGTCACTTTTCTTGATAGAAGATCTGTCTTCTACTCACCTGTCTTCTGACTTCTGGCTCTGTGAGGGGGGTGACGGCGTGCTGTGGGAGTGAGCATCTAGACACGGCTAGCGTTCAGTTCCCTTCAGGAGCTAATGGTGTCCTGTCAGCCAGAAGCAGAGCCATGAAACTCTTCAGGAAGTTGGTTCCTACTTCCGTCCCCTCAGTCCCAGGAAGCAGGGAGACTGTTGCCAGCAGTTCTCCCTGAAAACAAAAAACCTTTTCAGAGAAGCTCAGTAGAGCTCCCCTAGAGTGCATCCAGTCTGCCTGGGCACATTTCTAAAACTGAGGTCTGGAGGAGGGGCATAGAGGGAGGAGCCAGTGCACACCCATTGAAAAGTCTTAAGAGTGCCCATGGCTCCTGCGGAACCGTCTATAACCCATGGTCATGAAGTGGACCCCAGCATCCTCTAGGACGTATGAGAAAGTATCAATTACCTGGGCTCCATCCATTTGTCATTTCACCCAGTCCATCTTTTTTCCTTCTTGGATGAGTTGTCAGCGCCCCTCTTACTTGTACATCACAGGGTTAGGGGCCATGACAAACCCAGTGAACAAAGCCCATGCGAGCAGTAACAGGGATCTCCTCCTCAGTACCGTATCAAGGGCATTATTCAGATTCCGTAGCTATTGCTTCTGATGCACAAAGTACCTATTATTGGTACTTTGCGCATGGCTAGGACCCATGTGGGCAAATGGGTCCTGCGATGTAGGAAGCAGGACGGGAGCAGACTGTCAGTGATTTACAGTCTGCTGCTGTCCAGGGGGCAGCAACGGCCTCTGTTTGCGAAAACTGCCATTTAGGGGGAAGGACGAGGCCAGGGAGCTCTGTGGTTGCACTGAGATTTCCTGGCCTCTGCAATGGGTGCCGCAGGATGCCCTATGGTGTGTGATTGATCCAATGCTGCGTCCTAGGATGCAGGTCAGATCACTACTGCAGCAAGCGACGTCTGCTTTACCATACAGCAATGACGTGAATAACTGGGGAGACACACATGGGGATGGGTCTGAATGCTGGGAGCCTGTCTCACCCCCTGCTCACTGTAACTCTCCCCTCACTACACTAAGCTACAGTGTCCATTGGGTCTCCTACCTGCATCCCTGTGTCTTCTCTTGCTGCTGCTGAACTCAGTGTGCTTCGACTACAGTGCACTTCCTGGTCACATGACACATCCAAGTGTCCATCAGTACACAAGGCCCACCCCCACAATTAGAGGCACGCCTCTATTAGCTCCCTTACTGGGCAGTGACAATGCCTGTGGTGTGGCCCCGCCCCAGCTCTGCAAAGCAGTGTCTGGCTGTAGAACGAGGCAGAGCTGTTGCTACCTCATCTCTCATCTCCCTGCAGCTCCAGGGATCTCCACAAAGCTGGAGAGTGTTAGTTATAAAAAGGATTACACTAAACAAAGAAGATGTTTATGCTATAAATATCTCCTGTGTATTATTCTAATCGGTTTTATATAAAATCCAAGTAGTATGACAGGGGAGTTGCCTACTTAGCACTGTCACAAATGTCATGGGCACACTGCACTTCTGGGCCAAAACATCATGGAGACACTGTGACGGGGCCCAGAGCCAGGAGCTCTGAACAAAGGCTACGGCTGAGGTGATTTGCGGAAAGACTTTTGCTGGTGGCTGAGCAAGCAGCGCCCCTGGTGAGCGCCATCCTGCTTAACTAATAATTGCGTTCCTGCTTCTCCTCAGTGCCACAGAACTTGCAGCTCTTAGTGGCCTCTCTACCAATATGCTCCTAATGCAACCCATCAGGGCCACCTCGACATCCTGTGGGCAGCTGTTGCTAGAGAGGGGGTGTGGCCAAGCAATTGAGGTGTAGCAACACCAAGTCAGGAAAATATTATTATGTAGATAGTGTGCCCCCTCTGGCATGTGCCGATGGGGGCTATCCCTGACCTACATTGCTGAGTCAAACCCAGGCCTGGGTAATCAATATCCGCCCCACCCCCGTCTTGGCACTCCTGTAAACTATAGCTGGAAAATGATAGTATTAGGTCAAATGGGAATATGTTACCTGTCCCTAGAAGCAATATATACATTTCTCATAGTGCAGTCATCTCCTGTCACTTATGGTAACTTGGGAAGTTAATGAATAATGAATGTTCATTTTTTATTTATTACCCATGCCCTGTGAAATCTCCTCTGTTATTCATCCATCATCCTGCCTTTGTGACCATTACTCTAGCTGCTCCATATTATATTTATTTCCCTTCTTCCTCCTCCCTGTTGTTTACCTTACTCACCTGGTTGCTAGGTGCCCCTCCTTCCTGGGTTGCTAAGGAAACCTAGAATCTATTCTAGGTACCAGCAGTGTAGTAGCATCTTCCAGTATCAAACATGGCCACCAATAGAAGGAGTCCATCTACCACAGGACTTCCCCATGCCTCAGCCTTGACTGCAGTCCTTGAGGCTAAAAACATGGTCTGTATTGGTTCCAATACTTTTCATTCAGGATTTTTATGTAAAATTAAGTTCATAGTTATATCTAGTATACATGATGAACAGGAAATTAGTGACGTACAGCAAAGTGCAACATAATATAAATATATTACAATGTGTATAACTGTTTATTTGATAGTGATATGCAACTATTTTTATTTCTTGCTAATTAATCATTGAATAAATAATGTTGTACTATTTGCAGAGGCCTATGATACACAGGCTGTTTTACGTAGCAAAGAGATCTCCAGAGCAAGCGTACTGCGGGAAAATAACAGGTAACGGTGCTGTGTGAGTGGATGGGGTCACAGTTCTACATATTTCTGCCTACAGACAAGGTGTGTGTATATTATTATATATATACAATGTATACTCACACTCACAATGTTTAGATAATATATACAGTATGGTTAGGGGTGCTGTGTGATCTTTAGTTCACGCATATCTGTTTTAAGGGCTCTCTGACCCCTCCCAATTGAATCAGCCCCTGAGTTGATTGGGGAAGAAGGGCTGATGAAGAGCTGAAGGCAAAATATTCCGGATGTGGCTTAAACCACAATGCTGGGGCGTGGCCTAAGTGGCATTCACATATTGTTTAGCCTACCCAGTATAAAGGGCTGTGTTAACAGAGGATTTAAGTTCTGTTGCCTTACTGGGCCCAAAGGCCACTTCCGACCATTTGCGGAATCTGCACATGAGGGTTTCACAACATGTTTAATTTTCCTGACTCCCTGATGGATCGCCAATCATAGATGTCCGCTGATCGGCAGTGTTGGTCGGATCAAGGAAACCGCTTCCTGCTTTATGGGGGCCGTGAGCCTCTTGGTCAGTGGATCTTCCCCACCAGCCCGCCCAGTTTTCCTTTGCTTCTCTTTTCCGTTGTTGGTATTTGCTGGTTGTTAGCTATTATGTAGTGTGTGGGAAAGTACAGTAGAACAGAAAACCGGAGAAAAATTTAGAGAAGTTTAAAATTCAAAATTGTATTTCATACCTCCCAACTTTCAGTCTCACAGAGTTGGGCCCCTCGTGCGCCGAAGTTGCATCCGCCTGGAAAGGGGGGTGGCATCGGTCAGAAGGGGGCGTAGTCTCAGGCACATACTCCTACCTCCCATGTTTTGATGCAGGTGACGTGGGACTTGCTGCACCAGAGGCTGGAAAAGGGGCATGGCCTCTGAAAGAGTGGGCGTGGCCTTGGCAGCGGGCGGGGGCATAGTGCAGCAACCCCCTTTTTCGTAATTTTGGGGGCGTGCCCAGCGCAGCAGAGCAGCCCCCAGCTAACCCTCCCCGCACTGATAAATACTGTGCACAAATCTATTAAGTGATCACCGGCTGCTTTGCAGAGCAGAGCAGCGGTGATCACTAACTCTCCCAATCCGCCCCCCGAGGGACACTGCGACCCGTGGGAGGGACAGCGGGACAGTGTCTAATTAGCGGGACTGTCCCATGTATTCGGGACAGTTGGAAGGTATGGATACCGCACTTATATACTTATTTGGGTGTGTATTGCGTGACCGTCAGTCAGAATACAGACGCCGACATCCCGGCACGGAAGGGGGGGGGAGTATGGGGGAACCACACTGCGGGCTTGGTGGCAACCTGCAGTCGCCACAGATTATATTCCCACTCTATGGGTGTCGTGGACACCCACGAGTGGGAATAGTCCCTGTTGATCGGCATGCCAACCGTTGGGATTGTGAGGGGGTGGGATGTAGGGGGAGGTCATGTGACCGCCGGTCACATAACTACATCCCATTTATTTTATATTATACAGTATAGGGCAGAAAGTGGAGTTACATAGTGACATGTTATTTTAATACAGCAAAACAATTAGTTTTTAAACTAACATAAGTGCTGTTACTGTCTATTCTCTGCTGTATATATGCAGTATACATAGGTTTTATGCAGGCGTGGAAAAAATGCTGCACATTAAGAATGCTTTCAAAAATAGAAGTGTTTATAGTTTATTTGCTCAATTAACAAAATGCAAAGTGAATGAACAGTCCAATATTTGGTGTGACCACCTTTTGCCTTCAAAACAGCATCAATTCTTCTAGGTACACTTGCACATAGTTTTTGAAGGAAGTCGGCAGGGAGGTTGTTCCAAACATCTTGGAGAGTTAACCACAGATCTTCTGTGGATGTAGGCTTGCTCAAATCCTTTTGTCTCTTCATGTAATTCCAGACAGACTCGATGATGTTAAGATCAGGGCTCTGTGGGGGCCATTGTTGTACTTGTAGTACACTAGGTTAAGCTAAGCAGTCTATGCAATCAATGAGCTTTTAAATAAGGAACAGTTTAACACATGCAGGCCACTGTAGTACTTGTAGTGCACCAGGTAAGCTAAGCAGTCTATGCAATCAATGAGCTTTTAAATAAGGAACGGTTCAACACAAGCTGGCCGTTCTAGTACTTGTAGTGCACCAGATAAGCTAAGCAGTCTATGCAATCAATGAGCTTTTAAATAAGGACCAGTTCAACACAAGCTGGCCGTTCTAGTACTTATAGTGCACCAGGTAAGCTAAGCAGTCTATGCAATCAATGAGCTTTTACATAAGGAACAGTTCAATACAAGCAGGCACAGGGGCATAACTAGAATTTTGTGGGCCACATAGCAGAATCTTGGGGTGGCTGCTGGAAAATGCGACTCCGGGAACCCCGAAATGCCGCTCTGGTAAGCAGATCTGTTCCCCTTAGTCCAGCTGCACCTTCCCTTCCTCCAGGTTTCCCCTACTTTTTAAGGGTCCCCAGGTACTCCAGGACCTCCTCTTCTCCTGCGCTCCCTACGGTGACTGGTTCCCAGGTCCCCAACAACAGGCCACTCCCTGGCCACTCTGCCCTGCGACCCGGGGACCCAATGATCTGGCAGGAATTTTCCCGGATCAGGGATGTTGCTGTCAAGTGGTGAAACACCAGTTCTAAGTGGCACCAAACTCCCTGTCAGATAAGCTGTCCCCTAGAGTTCAGCCTAACAGACAGGGCTATGCAGGATTTATTATCTCTATACATATGGGTAATAAAAAAAAACAATGGGGGCACTCTTTTTGATAACTACGCGACACTACATTTTTTTATTTATATATATATATATATATATATATATACACAACAAATGTACCGGCTCTCCCATCAACCATATTCAATGTAGCGCCGGGTGCCCGTGCTATATTAAGTAATTCACTTCTCCAAAGGCACAGCACTCCAGGCGACTTATAAATAACGACAGACGGCAGTGATACAGCAACGTTTCAATGTTATTCACATTATCCTCAGGCTTACAATCAATGTAACACATACTCACATAAATAGAGACCTCATCAGGTGTGAAACGCCGTCACTCCGGAAGCGGGACAATCACCCGCCCGGCGGCGTGTCCGTCAATAATGACGTCATCCATGTGCTCCCCAATCACCATAGCAACCGTAAACACTGTCACTGAATGCATAACGTTCTGAAAAAAATGCATAGAGCATATATATGTTTGGAGTCGAGGAGGAACTGTTTTTTGTGGATACAGAGATATCACGAGATATAATTTTCTTCTGCAGATATATAGATGATTTGCTAGTGATCTGGCAGGGCACTGAGGAGTCTTTTGTTTCTATTATAGAGGCACACAACAATAGGGAACACCCTATTAAACTTACGTATTCAATTTCTGCTGAAACGATTCAGTTTTTAGATGTGCAATTGACCATCTCTGGAGGGATAATATCTACATCATTGTTTTCAAAAGCCACAGATAGGAACAACCTACTACACTTTAAAAGTTGTCATCCTTTACCCCTTAAGCGGGGCCTTCCTTATTCCCAATTTTTTAGGGCCAAACGTATTACATCTGACCCTAAGCTAGCAGTAGAACAAATAGAGGATATGTCAAAAAAAAAAATTGGCGAGAGGGTACCACCCTGCCTTGTTACAGAAAGCCAAAACTAAAGCTTTGGCTTTAGATAGACAACAACTATTATACCCACAAAAAAATCGGTTACAAAAGCCATGTATTCCATGGGTACAAGAATTTAATCCTGTCAGTAATTCAATTAAAGGTTCAGTTAAAAGACATTGGGACCTTATACAATCAGATCCGGATTTAAAATTGACTAATACTAGAATCATGCCTAGTTATAAAAGAACTAGAAATTTACGGGATATATTAGTCAGAACGGACATCTTTGACCCTAGAAAGAAAGTCTCCAGTGTTGTAGAGGGGATTTTTTTGGGAGGATTCACTCCTGAGGAAGCTGGCTGACAACACCAGCGAAACGCGTTGAGACGATATTGCTGGACACTTCTCAAAAAAATCCCCTCTACAACACTGGAGACTTTCTTCAACTCTACCCAGACGGCATTAATTGGACATATTTCCCTTGGACATCACCACCTGTGGAGGAACTGGAGGTATCCCTACCTGCATGATAAAGCTTGCACTGTTGTGCTTAAAAGGGACTCATTGAGCTCCGTCATCCTACCATTCTTCAATTTGTCAGTGTGGACTTAATTTCGGAGGGAGTCCTAGCCAGTGTATGATTTACTTCTCCTGAGGGGATCTATGAATGTGTCATGACCCATGAATTTTATTTATTTTCAATTTATGTTTTTATATGTTTGAAAGACACCTATGTTTTTAGACGTTGTTTTGATTAAATACATAATATATTCATTATTTCAACTTAAACCTACCGTCCTTTTTTAGACTCTATATTATTAATTTATATATTCATTTGAATAAGCTGGGTGATATACCCCCAATAGCAACAGAGCGCTGGTGACTCTTGTTTTTTTCTGTGAAATCAAACTGTCCACTTAGGAAGCAACACTGATTGACAATCAATTTCCCATGCTGTTGTGCAAATGGAATAGACAACAGGTGGAAATTATAGGCAATTAGCAAGACACCCCCAATAAAGGAGTTGTTCTGCAGGTGGTGACCACAGACCACTTCTCAGCTCCTATGCTTTCTGGCTGATGTTTTGGTCACTTTTGAAAGCTGGCGGTGCTTTCACTCTAATGGTAGCATGAGATGGAGTCTGCAACCCACACAAGTGGCTCAGGTAGTGCAGCTCATCCAGGATGGCACATCAATGCGAGCTGTGGCAAGAAAGTTTGCTGTGTCTGTCAGCGTAGTGTCCAGAGCATGGAGGCGCTACCAGGAGACAGGCCAGTACATCAGGAGACGTGGGGGAGGCCGTAGGAGGGCAACAACCCAGCAGCAGGACCGCTACCTCCGCCTTTGTGCAAGGAGGAACAGGAGGAGCACTGCCAGAGCCCAGCAAAATGACCTCCAGCAACGGACAAATGTGCATGTGTCTACTCAAACGATCAGAAACAGACTCCATGAGGGTGCTATGAGGGCCCGACGTGCACTGTTGTTATCCTGAAGAAGGGGACTAGGTCCCCGAAACGTTGATGTAACTTTTTTGCACTGTTTCCACCCATTACATTTTTGAAGTGAAAGTCTCTGAGTGCCGCCTCGTTTGTCCCACTACATACCACCGGTTCCCGGTTGGGGAGGGCACCAGAGCAACTCGAGTCCAGCATTGGACTCTGTAGAGTGCCGGAGCAGCCATACTCTCTCTCTCTCTCTCTCTCTCTCTCTCTCTCTCTCTCTATATATATATATATATACATACAAACTGTATATACAAAATAGCAATGTCCGGCACTCCAAGTATTGTAAGCATAACTTGTCCTGGTGCCTCCACAATGTAGTAATAGAAATAGATAGGTGCGGCACTCATGGATCCCAGTAAATAAGAACACAAATGCAGCTAGCATGGATAATCAACGTTTCAATTATATATATATATATATATATATGGGTGAGGTGATAGTTTAACATCAGCATCCTTTTGGGACAGGTTGAAATGATCCCATCAATGTAATATTATATCAACTACTGTATATGTATCATGTTTTATGAAAATGTGCTATATCAGTATGTTTTAGTAACCTCTCCTTTTTTATACCAGGAATACATTTTCGGGTATTTTATTCGACACCAGTTTCCTGAATATTTTATGAATGTTTTCTTGCTATGTAATATTGGGGGTCATTCAGACCCGATTGCTGCTGTGCGTTTTCGCACAGCAGCAATTGGGTCAGAACTGCGCCGGCGCTTCAATGCGCAGGTGCGAGGCCCCTCCAGCGCCGGGGAACGCCGGGCAGCGACGGGAAGGACGACGAAAGCGATCGCACCGGTGATCGCAATAAGATTGACAGGAGGAGGCCGTTTGTGGGAGTCAACTGACCGTTTCCAGGGAGTGTCCAGGAAAACGCAGGCGTGTCCAGGCGTTTGATGGGAGGGTCCCTGATGTCAGCTCCGGGCCGGATCGTCGCAGTGGAAGAGTAAGTCCTGAGCTGTGCAGAGACTGCACAAACTTTTGTTGTGCAGCTCTCTGCAAACGCGATCGCACCCCTGCACAGCAACTACCCCATCCCCCTGTAGGCGGCAACTACCTGATCACAGCGATGCAAAAAACGCATCCTAGCTATCAGATCTGAATTAGGCCCCTTGAGTGACCATTTGCAAAAATTGGTATATTAACCAATTAAGGATTTATTATTATAGGAATTTTTAGCGCACCTGAGGTATCTTTTTTGTCCAATATATACTGTATATATATATATATATATATATATATATATATATATATATATATATATATAGTGATTCAGACTGGATCGCAGTCTGAATTTTTTTGTGGAGTGCGCACGCGCAGCGGCCGCACTGTGCGTGTGCACCCTAGGAGCCTAGTGAGATGCTATCAGTATCTCTGGGCTGCGATCGCCTCTGCCTGATTGACAGGCATAGGCGATCGCGGGGCAGGAGGGGGCGTGACAACGGCATTAGAACGCCATTGGTGGGGCGCGGTTCAGACAACGGCGGCGTGTCCGGACCATTGGGGGGGGGAGGGGGGGCCGCATCGGCCGCGTGACGTCACACACAGCTCAGGATGCTGCGCTGGCAGGGAGCTACTCGTCAGGTACAAAAGCATCGCCAGCGTGCAATGCTTTTGTACCTTTGCGGGGGGGCAGAGCCAGGCATGCGGGGCGTACTAACCCTGTGCTGGGCGTCTCCCCGCATGTCTATGAAAGTGATCGTAGATGTGCTAAATTTCGTACATCTACGATCAACTCTGAATTACGCCCCCAGTTACATTGGCCCTCATTCCGAGTTGATCGCTAGCTGCTTTCGTTCGCAGCGCAGCGAATAGGCAAAAAAAATGGCAATTCTGCACATGCGTATGGGGCGCAGTGCGCACGTGCATCGTACTTTCACAAAAGCCATTGCAGTTTCACACAAGGTCTAGTGATGGTTTTCAGTCGCACTGCTGACCGCAGAGTGATTGACAGGAAGTGGGTGTTTCTGGGTGGTAACAGACCGTTTTCAGGGAGTGTGTGAAAAAACGCAGGCGTGCCAGATAAAAACGCAGGAGTGGCTGGCCGAACGCAGGGTGTGTTTGTGACGTCAAAACAGGAACTAAACAGTCTGAAGTGATCGCAAGCGCTGAGTAGGTCTCGAGCTACTCAGAAACTGCACAATCTTTTTTTGTAGCAGCGCTGCGATCCTTTCGTTTGCACTTCTGCTAAGCTAAGATACACTCCCAGAGGGCGGCGGCTTAGTGTTTGCACTGCTGCTAAAAGCAGCTAGCAAGCGATCAACTCGGAATGAGGGCCATTATTCCCTCATTGTACAGCACTGCGTACTATGTCAGCGTTGTATGAATATAGGATAATTGTTATCAACATCATTATGATTCTTCTTCTCCCGCAGATCACTATGAAAGACTGTTCCATAAGCAGATAAAGTCTAACCTCGGAGAGTCCATCTCTGGATTATTGCTGATCTATCCCAGCTGTGTTATTCACATGGTTGAGGTAAGTACAGAGATATTGGGGGTAATTCCAATTTGATCGCAGTAGGAATTTTTTTAGCAGTTGGGCAAAACCATGTGCACTGCAGGGGGGGGGGGGGGGTCAGATATAACATTTGCAGAGAGAGTTAGATTTGGGTGGGTTATATAGTTTCTTTCTGTGCAGGGTAAATACTGGCTGCTTTATTTTTACACTGCAATTTAGATTGCAGATTGAACACACCACACCCAAATCTAACTCTCTCTGCACATGTTATATCTGCCTCCCCTGCAGTGCACATGGTTTTGCCCAACTGCTAACAAAGATCCTGCTGCGATCAACTCAGAATTATCCCCATTGGTGGTCATTCCGAGTTGTTCGCTCGCCAGCTGCTTTTAGCAGCTTTGCACACGCTAAACCGCCGCCTACTGGGAGTGAATCTTAGCTTATCAAAATTGCGAAAGAAAGATTAGCAAAATTGCGAATAGACACTTCTTAGCAGTTTCTGAGTAGCTTCAAACTTACTCGGCATCTGCGATCAGTTCAGTGCTTGTCGTTCCTGGTTTGACGTCATAAACACACCCAGCGTTCGCCCAGACACTCCTCCGTTTCTCCAGCCACTCCCGCGTTTTTCCCAAAAACGGTAGCGTTTTTTCACACACTCCCATAAAACGGCCTGTTTCCGCCCATAAACACCCACTTCCTGTCAATCACACTACGATCACCAGAACGAAGAAAAAACCTCGTAATGCCGTGAGTAAAATACCTAACTGCATAGCAAATTTACTTGGCGCAGTCGCAGTGCGAACATTGCGCATGCGCAGTTAGCGGAAAATCGCTGCGATGCGAAGAAAAATACCGAGCGAACAACTCGGAATGACCCCCTTTGTGTAATCATGGGCAGTATCAGGAGGGAACACATCTTCCCAGTCATTCTACTGTAAGCGCTCACAAAACTGAGACTATTTCTTTGTTTAAATAAGTGTTTATGTTGATGTTATTTTACTTGCACATTATTGTCTTCCAACACTGCATTGCTTATGCTTATTCTGGTTTTTGGATGACTGATATATATTTCCATCAGAAAGACAGCAATGAAAGGCCTGTTCAGACATCAGAGCTAAGCCTGAGGAAAAGCCCCACAGTACAAGCACACAGTTTTGCCACACGCCTAATTAGCTAAATTAGATGAAATCCAGACATTAAATGGTTGGCCAGATCACCCCATTTTATGACATTAACATCATGCCTAATAGTACGAGGGTGGTTCAATAAGGTAAGAAGACCTGTCATCGCCTGTAACAATACGCTGCATTCCCTCCTCATGGTACCGCGTCAAGTACACGAGAGACAATCCCATCCCGTTGGTTTTGTGAACTTCTGAGAGTTGCTTCGGTACCCAGCGTGAACACTTTTTCTGTACCCCAGTTGCTCATAATGAATAATATTGTGCACAGTACCCATTGAGATGTTCAGTTTGTCACTAACTCGAATGTGTCTATCCTCCTAAACCAGACCTTCAATGTGGCACAAATTATCATCTGTGGGCTGTGGTGGATATGTTGGCAGTTTATCTTGAACACGTGTCCTTTAAAGGCAGTGCACCAAACCTGTTTCCGTGACATGACGTAATCACCGTACACCTCAGAAAGTTGGCAATGAATTTCAGCTGCTGATTTGTCTCAATATTTCACCATGTTTCCATCAGCCCCGCCATCTTACTGATGTTGGGAAGAGTACAAAAGATTTGAGACACAGTCCAATGGCTGTGAGGGGAAGCAGTAGTCTACCTGCATTGGTCTGGTGGGAGAATGAAGTAGAGAACATTGCACATGTGAGAGGTCTTGTTACCTTATCAAACCACGTTCATAGTTTTATTGAGTTGGCTTGAGTTGGCATTTGGCTCTTTCAACAAAATCTCTCTGCATCAAGGCCGCTACCTCTACTGCCCAACCCTTATCTAGGCTCTTATACCCTATATATCAGTGGTTCCCAACCTCAGTCCTCAAGGACCCCCAACAGCTCATGTTTTCCAGGTCACCTAGCAGTTGAACAGGTGTATTCATTACTCACTGACACATTTTAAAAGACCCACAGTGGAGCAAATAATTTCACTTGCAATCCTGCTAGGTGACCTGGAAAACATGAACTGTTGGGGGGTACTTGAGGACCGCGGTTGGGAACCACTGCCCTATATAGATGCTCTGGGACACTGGCTAATCATTTATAAACGTCGGAGACCTCTCCTTAAACCTTTATAGACAACAGGGGGGGAGAGGGGGGGGGGGGGAGAGGGGGGGGTGTGTGTGTGTGTGTGTGTGTGTGTGTGTGTGTGTGTGTGTTAAACACAATTCAACACTGGGTAATTTCAAGTTTTATTCTAGTACATTAAATGAGTGATCACATGAACAATGATAGCTAAAATGGTCATTATGATTCTGTCGCCCACATCGCCAAAGTCAAACGCAGTAGAGATTTGTTTTTATTTGTTCTGCGCACATGTCCAGATAGCGTGCGCACAGCGACAGAGTTACTATTTGTGTGTGAGAAAGATGCCCGGCCTCAGAAATGTAATATAAATATAATGAGTGTTTCTGTGTGGTGACAGAGATGGTTCCGCATATTGGGTGTGTTGCTGTGGAGTTGCTGGATGGGGTTGTATAAGCAGACACTCAGCCACTCACCTGGGAGGTCATACTCTGGGAATCTGCACCGGCCACAGGGCTGGTGGAAGCTTCCATGGTGGAGTCTAAAGACGCACCCAATTAGTATGCCAGTGCCTACAGATGCCGACAGTGGGCGTCTCAGCCCCAGCACATTTGGAGGCATGGATGGTCAATGGACACCAGGGACGGGCTTTGTAGCAGCATCTGCATAAAGGTGCAGACGGGTGACCAATAGAAGCAAGTATGGGCATGGCGTCTGACTCAGAATCAGTCTTTTATACTGTTAGAAATAAAGTAAAAGACAGCTATTGAGAACGGTGCTGAGAGCATGGATGAGACAATCTCAGTGATGAAACCTGTGGCACACGTGGGCCTATCTGATGGTTACCTGAGTGCCAGGATAAATATGGCCAAATTAAACACAATCTGACTTCCCAAATAGAAGCTGGTCAACGGAAGATGATCACATACACGCCTCGCACTGTTATCGGTTAGCACAGCTGTTCTTAGAACATGTGCTGTGATATTGGGGAAATGGCTGAAATCAGCTGCGATACCAGCGAGACACCAGCATAACCACATAGACTACACAATGACGTTGAACTGCTTGCTTTGTTATGTTTAAACTTGCACGCCTTATTGTATCCCCGTTCTCTGCAGTCCTCCAGCGAGATCCTACAGGGAATCATTCAAGATCTCGTCGAGATCCAGAATCAGGGTGCAAAGTAAGTTCACTGAATCCAGGGGCCAGCAGCAAATGTCTAAGGGGTTTATGTACTACGCCTTGGAGAGACACAAAGTTCCAACCAACCAGCTCCTGTCAATTTTCAAACCCAGCCTATAACATGGCAGTTGGGATCAGAAGGCTTACTAAATACAGTAGACCTCTACATCAGTGACTTCCACCTCATTACAATTACATAGACTGCATTGCTTGTTACTTTGTGAGTTGTCCGACTTCTCTTTTGCCTGGGTGTGGATCATTGGGTCCTCCCTAACTAGGTTGATCACTATTGGTCGACATGCACTAGATCGACACAGGAAAAAAGGTTGACATGAAAAAGTTTGAAACAGGAAAAGGTCGAAGTGAGTGCTTTGAGTTTTTTTGGTGTCGTTTATTCTGTAAAATCACCGGGAACCCCTATTAGTGCACCACTTCGATCGCCATGCTTTGGGCAAGGTGCCTCGCTCCACTGTGCCTGGCACAGGTTACTATTCCCAATCCTAGTCCACGTGGATTGCAAAGTATGAAAAAGGTAAAAAAAAAAAATGTGAATGTCGACCTTTTCCATGTCGATCTATTGTCAATGTCAACCTAAGAACCGCATACCCTTTTCCTGTCTGTTCCTGACATACTGTAGAACTAATGGTCACCTGAAAGCATAACTTTGCTGGCCAGTTTGTTCTGACTGGCCAGACACATGCTGGGAGGGGATACGGTCATTAGGTCGACCACACTTAGGTCGACAGTCATTGGGTCAACCACTATTGGTCGACATGGAAAAAGGTCGACATGCGTTTTTCATTATTTATTTTTTTAACTTGTTCATACTTTATGATCCACGTGGACTACGATTGGGAATAGTAACCCGTGCCGAGCGCAGCGAGGCACCTTGCCCGAAGCATGGCGAGCGAAGCGAGGGGACATAGTGCACTAATTGGGGTTCCCCGTCACTTTACGAAGAAAACTACACCAAAAAAAAGTAAAAAAACATCATGTCGACCTTTTTCCATGTCAACCTAATGCATGTCGACCAATAGTGGTCGACCTAAGTGTGGTCGACCTAATGACCCATACCCTTGTAGGGCATAATTCAGAGTTGTGCATTAGTCCAAATATGGACAAACCTCACAATTTTAAGTACACCGTACGTGTCATGGCTGCATCCACAACCTAGGTCACTTACAAGAGATTTACAGTCACACCCAGTGTCGGACTGGGGCATGAAGGGCCCACCAGGGGAATGCACTTATAGGGGCCCATACTTAAGGGTGTGGCCAGCCTCCACAGAGGCTTGAAATACACAATAGTATAGTGCAGTGTAATGCAACATATCTACCATGTATAATACAAGTGCACAGTCTGGTACCTGATCCCTAGAGGAAGGAGTGGGCCCTCCGGCAGTGGGGCCTACCGGTGGTTTCCCTGTACCCCTGTGGGCCAGTCTGACCCTGGTCACACCTGTCTTGGGCAGTACGGATGGTGTATGGATAACATTATTGCCTCACAGCACCGAGGTCATGGGTTTGATGCCGACATCGGCCCTAACTGTGTGGATTTTGTATTTTCTCCCCATACTTGCGTGGGTTTCCTCTGGGTACTCCAGTTTCTCACAAGCAAAGGGCTGGGGCGCTGCGGTCACACAGATGCAGCAGACATAGAATACAGGCGGATGCTCGGATACTGACAACTGGAAGCAGCCGGAATTGTGAGCCCTCTGGGTGCAGCTCGAATCATTGGCACAGACAGGAAACGGGTTCTGCTCAGAGTGTGCAACCAGTCAGCACAACCCTTGCATAGTACTATTAATTATATCCGGCAATATCAATGGACCGAGAGCCGGGTGCAGGAGTGCTCAGAGGAGGGTTTTATTGCTTGGAGCTAATTTTCCCTGTACCGTCCATGTCTCAAATTTCTTTAGCTGGTATTGATACGAAAGACTGGGAATGCTATGTAATGGCATTAAGCTTAACAATATTTACAGTACACTGTGCAGATAAATTGTCTGTTGGTCTGGCAGGCGTTTTATCTGACAGCCTGACACCCATCATATATCATGACTATGGAAGCAAATCCCGGGTATCGGGATTGAAAAACTCTCAAACCCAGGATTCCTGGGATTGAGTTGGAAAATGAAAATATTTTTTATGCACGGCCCAGCAGCACAGGCCCACAGGTAAAACATAAAACTATTATTTTTCCTGTTGGCCTATGCTGGGCCATGAATGTTATTTTATTCCTGTGGTATTCTGTTAGGGCTCAGCCGGGGCCCTGACACCACAGGTATAAAATAAATAACATTCATGGCCCAGCACAGGCCCGCTGACCCAGGCCACAACACAGAAATAATAATGATATGCATATACTTACCCAGTCCTCCTCTTCACTTCTCTAAGAGAAGCAACAGGGTCAGGCAGAGCCCAGGCAGTGGCGCTGTCTCACTGGGGACGAGCTGGCCTTTGTTGCACTGGTCTGCAGCATGGCTCCCTCCTCCTCCCGAGTCGGGTCTCTCGCACCCCACTTTTATTGCCATCGGTACAGAGGACGGACAGAGTACTACTGCGCAGGCGCGGCTGAAGGGGCATGGGGCTGAGCTGCATGACCTTTGGGCAACGTCTGAGCCGCATCTGAGCAGCATGCTCAGCGCTGGCCTGCAGAAATTAAAGCGCATGCGCAGGACAATCCCGAAACCTCAGAATTAGAACTTCTAATCCCGGGATTCAAATCCCGGTAATTTTGGCACCAAATCCCGGGATCCCGCCGATCCCCATCCCAGGATTGGCCACCCTAATCACGACGAAACACTGAGATATCTCTCAGTGTATGGCCATACGATATCTGGGTTCCTTCCCTGTGGAGGAGACATTTCCCCGTTCCTACCCAATGAACTATTGCACAGTGATGTCTACACAATATCTGGGCTTCTCCCCTGGGGAGGAGTCATTTTCCCGATCCTCCCTAATGAGATATCTCAGGGATGTCCACACGAATTCTGGCTTCCTCCTCTGGGGAGTAGACATTTCCCCGTTCCTCCCTAATGAGATATCTCACAGTGATGTCCACACAATATCCGAGTTCCTCCGCTATGAAGGAACAGGGGAAATGTCCATCGGTCAGCTGTGGCAGGGCATACACTGCCATGCGTGGCCAACTTGCAACTGTAAAAATACTGCATCAGATGGACATGTCTGAATAATCTATATTTTCTGATCAGTTATGCACACAGTACAATTATCTTAACTCCTACGTTTTGTAGTTCACTTCTACAGGACACCAGAATCCTTGTGCTCTCGCACAATATCCCCAGCAGACTCCTCCCACAGTGGTATTTCCATGAGGTGAGATTGCCAGTGCTGTACCTGAGTGATATGGCCTCTGAGGAGTCACTGGAGCCTGTGGTAGAAGATTGTCTCACAGTTATGTTGAAGTTGGGCGTATGTGTCTCCCAGATGTTACAGGTGAGGTTCTAAACCACAATGTGAAGATCGCAGAACCCTCAGGCCAGGAGGTGACAATCGCCTCATTCTCAATTACACAGCCCCACAATAAAAATAATAATGTTGTTTAGTTGCCCAGGATATTTAAATGAATTTAGAGTATTTTGGGGTTGCTGAATTAAAAAATGAAAGTTTTTTTCAAATTGACTTTAGTCCTTGAGATAATGGATAACCCCAATTAATAGGGAACTTAGCCAAGCCACAAGTGCATATGGGAATCCACCGGAACATTCTAGAAGGTGAGACATGCAAATATTCCCTCCACAATTATACTAGAATATTTTCCCCTCCGTATATAAGTGATCGTCCACTATAGATTGAGCAGTTCGCGTTGTCTATTATTTTTCTTATTCCTCGTCCTTGTATCTCAATATTTAGAGGCAATCTAGCAAAACTGATGTCAGATTCGGAATCAGCACCACAAAGTTATCCCAACATCGCTCTGATACGATTGGCAATTACATGAGTGTTGATCAATGTTATCAACAGACCTGAAAAAAAAAAAGTCTAAAATAAATGTGAAGAGTTTACAGCAGCATAATGTTGAGATGGAGTCAACAAAGCTTCAGGCATAGGTCTACTTAATGTTAGTCTAGCCGTGCATCTTACCTTACACACAAATCAAACCTAAAGTACATCACATAATAAATGCAGGTACATAGAAAATATTTAACTTTTTCTGCAGCGGGCTACACTGGGATTCCACAGGGAATACATCGGGGTGTAGAGTTGGATCTTGATTCGAGGCACCAACAGGCTAAAGCTTTGACTGTTCCCAGGATGCATTGCACCGTCTCTGGACACTGGAGCTCAGTTTGTAAGTTGGTGCCTGCAGAGCAGGTCACTAACAGGTGGGGCTGCGCTTGGCATCCCCGAAAAGAGCTTTTAAGATGACTTCAAGGGCCGCAGCACTATTTATGTAATTCTGACATTCTGTGCTGCGGCTCCATCACCTCCCCAGCAGCACTGCATACTCCCGTGGCGGGGTTCCCGGGAACTTGCAGCGGAGGCGCACCGGTCTTCAGGCACACCACTGCTGTCGCTCTCCTGGATCGCGTGGCTACACATCAGGGAGGACGTAAGAGGGTCCCCCAGGTGGGACCCACCGGTAAATTGCGGTCCGGTCGCGGTCCCAGGAGACAGACCGCGCCACTGGTGTGGACACTGTACTGCACAGGGACCCCATTATATCCACCAGGGCAAGGAGCACAGGTTGGATTTACTAAAATCCATTTTACATAGGGTCCACAGTACCCGGTGGTGAGGACCAGCATAGGGGATAATGCGCTGACCTGTAGCCCCTCCCCCATCCGGGTGCCATCTACTGCTGGTGTTCCTGCCCTGGAGCTGCATTTCCCTCTCCCTCACCTCCGACAGAGATTTTGGCGCCATCTTTACACTGCTAGCTGGGCTGATCTCCGGCACAGCAGGGCATTGTCTCCTCTGTAAAGCCGCCTGTCTCATCAGCGCTGTGCATTTACAGACACTTAACTAACACTGTCTAAAATGACATGTAGAATACTTAAGAACAAGTGTACTGATACCTGAATATTTAGTACAAGTATTCTGTGATATACATCCAGTATCTACTGTGCATTGTTATAGCTATATATACATATTTGTAATTTTACTAGTCCAGTGCAGTTTTATTGTTTATCTGAAATAACTTCTGCATTGTATCTGTGACTGAGTGTACCTGTAGCTGCTGTGTGGATTCCTTCTCGTGTAACACACTTATTGCTATCACTGTATTCTGTACCCTGGGAGGCTAGGTGCGTCAGGGTCTCATATATATATATATAGTGCTACACAGTATATACTGTCTAGTGTGTTTTACTGTATATTTCAGTCACCTCATACCGCTTTTAATTCTGTTTGTGTCCTGCATTTATTGTCACATAAATCAGGAGCATTATTTGCAGGTATTATATTTGTCTGGCTATATTGTACTGCTACGCTCTACAGCTACATTCACTATAATGTCTGCCACGCAAGGCGGGAAATCCGCGGACGCTTCTGCATCATGCAGTGCTTGCACCAAGGATTTACCGGAGGGGGAAGTTTTAACTGATGGTTCAGGTACTGGGTGCCACACGTCTCCCAGTCAGCCTGCAACACCTGTGGTCAATCAGGAACCACCTTGGGCAACATTTTCAAGTATGCTTAATACGCTTGTGACACGTCTTACGCCCTCTGTGGGACCTCCCGTGCCATTACAGCCTCATATTGTCCCTGTAGTTAATCCGCCCTGGGCAGACACTCTGTCTACCCAGATACAAGAATTAAATCAATCCTTGGTTAGACAAAAGTCCACCCCACTCCCCTCTGGTGTCAAGGGTTCATCTAAGCGGGCCATTTCCTCCTCACAATCCACTAATATTTCAGATATTTCTTCGGATGAGGATGGGGAATATACTGATCCATCAGACACTGATACAGTCGCTTCTGACAAGGAATCTACAACCCAGGTTGATGTTCCTGACCTAGTGAAGGCTATTAAGCGGATTACACAAATTGATGATGAGGTAGATCCCACTACTACATCTAAGAAACCTGATAAATTCAAACGTCAGAAGGTTACTAAAGTAGTTTTACCACATTCTGACCATTTAATTGACATTCGTCAGGAATCCTGGTCGTCTCCAGGAAATAAATTTTCCCTGTCTAAAAAGATGCTAGCTCGTTATTCTATCCCTGCGGAGTTGAGTACCAAGTGGAAAACCCCACCGCCGGTGGACTCTCATGACGCCTGTCTTGTGGTGTCATCTACTCTGCCTGTCACCACCGTCACCTCCCTGAAGGAACCGACGGATAAGCGTGTGGAGGGATGCCTGAAGACTATTTACTCACTCACCGGTGCTGTACATAGACCCACTATGGCAACCTCCTCGGCTGCAAAAAGAATTGAAGCATGGGTTCAGGCATTGGAGGTGGAGCTGCCTCTAAATATTTCTGACACTGCCAGACAATATCTGTATCACATTACCACAGCCTTCAGGAGGCGGCCACTGAGGCAGGTGTAATGGCAGCCAAGGCGTCTACTATGTCTATTCTGGCTCGCCGAATTCTGTGGTTAAGGTCCTGGAAAGTGGAGATAGACTCCAAAAAGACCTTGGAGGTGCTCCCTTTTCAGGGAGACATCTATTTGGAGAAGATCTTAATATGATTTTGACTGACTTGGCGTCTGCTAAGACTGCGTTCGTCCCCAGTACTAATCCTTCTGCTCTGAAGGCAAAGAGTACTACTTTTCATTCCTTTCGAACTCCAGAAAAAAACAAAGGGCCAGGCATACCCGAGACAGGCTCGTGCTTCAAAAACCTCTATGCCCAAAACAAAACAGTCTTGGGCCGCCCGTCAGCCTGCTTCCAAACAAGATAAGCCTGCTGCATGACGGGACGGGACTCCCTCTGGGGTGTCTAAGGGTGGGAAGCCGACTTCTGCAGTTCTCCCAGGCCTGGTTAAAGACCACTTCGAACGCCTGGGTGCGGGAAGTCATCTCTCACGGGTACGCAGTTTCTTTCAAGAGACGTCCCCCTCACCACTTCTATACGATGGTTATTCCTTTGGATCCGTTGAAAGCGCAAGCTCTACAACTGGTTGTGCGATCCCTCCTGGACACAGGATTGGTAGTGCTGGTAACTTTGTCCCAGAGAAGCAGGGGATACTATTCGACCCTGTTTCTAGTACCGAAACCAAATGGGTCTTTCCGGCCTATAATCAACCTCAAAATATTGAACCAATTTGTGAGTGTGTCCAAATTCCGTATGGAAACTCTGCGCTCTATTGTACTGGCCATGGTACCTGAAGACTACATGGTATCCCTGGACATTCAGGATGTTTATCTGCATATTTCTATTGCCATGTCGCATCAGCAGTATCTGCGGTTTGCTATTGGCAACCTACATTATCATTTCCAGGCGCTGCCATTTGGATTGACCACGGCCCTTCGGATCTTCACCAAGGTAATGGCCGTGATGACGGCTCATCTCCGTCGTCGGGGAATCAGGATCCTGCCGTATCTGGACGACTTGCTGATCCTGGCGAACTCCCATGATGTTCTACTCAGTCATCTAGAACTGACGGTCCAATTCCTACAAGCCCACGGGTGGCTCATCAACTGGAAAAAGTCCTCCCTGGTCCCTGCTCGGAGCATGGTACACCTGGGGGCACTAATGGACACACAGCCAAAGACTGTTCTTGTCTTGTGAGAATGTCCTGAAACTTCAGGACAGGATCAGATACCTCCTCTCTCGCCCAAGAGTGTCGATACCCTCGGCGATGCAAGTACTAGGCCTCATGGTGTCGACGTTCGACATGGTGGAGTATGCTCAATTTCATTCCCGCCGTCTGCAGAGGTTAATCCTAATTCCTCATCGGATCAGGTCTCAAATGATCTCTTTGACTCCGGAGGTTCATCTGTCACTGAGCTGGTGGCTACAGGACCAACAGTTGAGCAGGGGCCGCACCTTCTGGATCCCCAACTGGGTCCTACTGACTACGAATGCCAGTCTGCGGGGTTGGGGCGCGGTGCTAGAGCAACACTCTCTCCAGGGTCGGTAGACCAAGGAGGAATCTCTCCTACTGATAAACATTCTGGAATTGCGGGCAGTGTTCAATGCCTTTACTCTTGCCCTGCCTCTGATACAGAACAGGCCTGTTCAAGTACAATCAGACAATGCCACACCAGTGGCATACATAAATCATCAAGGCGGCACTCGAAGCCACATGGCAGAGTCAAAAATCCTTAGTTGGGCGGAACGTCATCTGCCAGCAATATCGGCAGTGTTCATTCCGGGAGTCCTCAACTAGGAAGCAGATTTCCTCAGTCGTCAGGACGTGCACGCGCCTGAGAGTGGAGTCTTCATCAGGAAGTGTTTCAACTCCTAGTGGACAAGTGGGGCCTTCCAGATGAAGACCTGATGGCGTTACGACACAATCACAAAGTTCTGGTCTTTGGATCAAGGACAAGGGATCCTCAAGCAGCGTTCGTGGACGTACTGGCAATTCCATGGAGCTTTCGGCTGCCCTACATGTTCCCTCCAGTGTCATTCCTGCCCAGGGTTCTGTGGAAGTTCAAGCAAAAAGGAGGAATACTACTACTAGTCGCTCTAGCGTGGCCCAAACGGCATTGGTTCTCAGACCTACAGGGTCTGTTGATAGAGCGTCCTCTTCTACTTCCTCAACACCCAGACCTCCTCGTTCAGGGCCCTTGTGTCTACCCGGACCTGGCGTGACTCTTGAAGCTTCACTCCTGAGATCCAAAGGATTTTCCGAGGCAGTTATCCAAATTATGCTAAAGGCCAGCAAACCGGCTTCTGCACGGATTTATTATAGGGTCTGGAATTCTTACTTCACCTGGTGTGCTGCTAAGAATTACGATGTTTACAAGTTTAGTACTTCGAGGCTTCTGGCTTTTTGCAACAAGGCCTGGACTTAGGACTTCGTCTGGCCTCCCTCAAGGTTCATATATCTGCCTTGTCGGTGTAGTTTCAGCGAAAAATTGCGTCTATTCCTGACGTTCATACATTCACTCAGAGTGTATTGCGAATTCAACCTCCCTATGTCCCTCCTGTGGCTCCATGGGATTTGTCTGTTGTACGGAATGCCCTGCAAGAGTCTCCATTTGAACCTCTTGAGTCGGTGAACCTTAAGTGGCTCACTGCCAAGGTCTTAGGCGCATTGTCCTGCTGTCCACCCTTTCTGATATTTCACCGTGACCGGGCAGTTATTAGAACTCGGCCATGTTATTTGCCTAAGGTGGTGTCATCTTTTCACCTTAACCAAGAGATTGTGGTTCCAGCCTTTATCTATTCTGACTTGTCCTCCAAAGAGAGGTCTTTGGATGTGGTACGGGCTCTCCGTATTTACGTGGAGAGGACTGCCTCTATTAGGTCACTCTTTTTGTACTTTTTGGTTTTCACAAACGTGGCTGGCCTGCGAACAAGCAAACCTTGGCCAGATGGATTAGAATGGTGATTGCACAAGCTTATGCACAGGCTGGCTCCCGGCTCCTGCTGCTATTAGGGCCCATTCTACTCGGCCTGTTGGACCTTCTTGGGCGGCCCGCCATGGCGCGTCCACAGAACAATTGTGCAAGGGGGCTACGTGGTCCTCAGTGAACACGTTCATCAGGTTCTATGCCTTTGATACTTCCGCCTCCCAGGATGCTTCCTTTGGATGCCGGGTTCTTATACCCACTAAGGTGCGTCCCCTCCCTTGAGGAACTGCTTTATGACATCCCAGATGTATTCCCTGTGGAATCCCAGTGTACCCAGCTGCAGAAAAGGAGATTTATGGTAGACTTACCATGGTTAAATCTCTTTCTGTGAGGTACACTGGGTTCCACAGGGCGCCCATCCTGACGCACTTAGCTTCTTTGGGTTTGTATGGCATTATCCGCTGGTCCCTTTCCTGTCCTGAGAATGTGGTTCTATAGTGTATGTGACTAATATCTGCCGTCTCTTTACCTGCTACTGCATTGGACTGGTTAACTGAGCTCCAGTGTCCGGAGGCGGGGTTATAGAGGAGGCGGTGCAGTGCATCCTGGGTACAGTCAAAGCTTTAGCCTGTTTGTGCCTCGGATCAAGATCCAACTCTACACCCCGATGTATTCCCTGTGGAACCCAGTGTACCTCGCAGAACGAGATTTAACCATGGTAAGTCTACCATAAAATCTCCTTTTTTTTCCCGTACAGCCCGGGAGCAAATGCCCTGGAGGCCACCTGACTGACCTGGCCCCCGAATTGCTGGTCCGAGAAGATATAATCAATTTCCTCACCCAGTCTGATATGCTCCTGGAACCAAGAGCGTTTCTTGCACTGTATAACAAGCCAATAAACGCGCCTTTTGAGTCAGGTATGGATATCCAAAACCTTTGCATGTTGTGAAGTGGTTTATAGTAAGCAAATATACTTTATTGGCCAGTATGCTGAAATCAACTATATAAATAACCATACAGTATACCCCTATAGAGGTGTATCGGTCACCTCCACAGTGGAGCAGCCATCTTTGTGGTCTGAACCCACACACTAGGAACTTCTGACATAACAGTATTTTTATGTTTGTCCTCACAGCCCACAAAATGGCTGTCTCCAATGCCTGTGTGCATTATACATGTAGATTTATCACCAATTAATATATATGGGCAGATGCCATTTTATTATTTTTGATTTTATTTTTCGCCTAATTTTATTATTTTCTTTGATTGGTTATAAGCTCTCATTTAATGATAGCCAATTTAGTAGAATAAAAAAGCCACTATGAAATTTTTTATTTCTGTATGTAGACATATTTACTCAGTAGGACAGCTTACGGGGGCATTCTGTGCATGTCCTACCCATTAACACTCTATTCAAGATGGCATATGGTATAGTCAGTGGAAATATTTTACAATTACTGGTATATTTAGGGCTGACACTACCAAAACAAGACATCCAAGTGCTGCCTCTAAGCACGTGCCTAATGGGAAATTTACCACTGGTTATAGGATCTTTTCCAATCAGGGCCCTATCTCATTTGGATGGAGGGAGAGTTTAACTGGTCATAAGCAGACATGCAAAGCATAGGTATAAATTATTTTGTCCAAATATCAGGGATTAAAAATATCTTTATAGTTCCTTGAGAGAAACACCTCTATTTATACAATTTATGTGTGAAGCTATTTATATTCGATAAATACATTGTTTTTATTTTCTCCTCTTTATAGATGAAGTTTGGCCAACTCCCCAACACCAGTTTCTGTAGCAGACATTTTGTCCACTTTGCAACCATTTTGAATTTACTTACTTCAACATCAAAATATCAATGCATTGATTATTTATCAGTCTAAAGAATGTATGTAGGTGTTGGTTTTTATCAATGTTAATATAAAATGTTTATGTATAGGATATCTTTACAGTGGTAAACTAGTCAAATAAGACCAAAACAAATAAAATTTACCTCACAACCATGTTTTTATTTCCTTGGAAATAGGAAATATATGGAAATATATTTAACAGAAACCTTCTTAAAGTGTGCCAAAAATATATAATTTATTATCACATATTATCCAAGCACATGATAAACTGCCTCACACCGGCACCTGGTCAAAGAAAAAAAAAAGGGACAAAATTGGGCAGCCCTTCATACACTATGCATATATAATATATTTATAAACTGGTGCAACTTTATTTATTTTTTTAAACAAAATGTATTTCAACCAAATAAAAAAAATACCAAGCTTTGAAACTAATATGTAATATAGCCCTTAAAGAGTATGATTTTTGCCAACAAGGCAAACGTAACCTCCTGTGGAAAACAATAAAATAAATCCTTTGTAAATGAAAGTGGAAATATCACTTTAAAAGTAAAACTATCCATAGCTATCCCGTTCTTTTTTTATCTGGTAATAATATAATTACAAAGCACAGCTCAAAGTATTTTTTTACATTTTTAAATGGCACAAATATAACGGCAGGTGTTCGGTTTAGGTATAATGTCTGGATCTCAATTACTTTTTTCCCACCGCTAAATACTGGAAGCATACAGCTCCCCCTGCAGACTGTTAATGGTACTGCACCACATCAATAAAGCTGCTATTGCTTGCTGAATCATTCAATAACGCCATATTAAAGAGCTAGAAGAACCATAAAACATTTCTATATATTATTTTTAGAATGATAGTTCCACTTTGAATTTACCAAAAAAAATTAATCCCACTCTCACTGCATTAAGTTAACGAGGAGATTGGCTTACTGAACACAGTGTGCCACCCTCCAGGCTCCATAATGGCTGAGTAAGCTGCTGTGTACAGGTCATGGTTCGTATGCATACGTCTTTTATACACAATATTTCAGATGGTGAGAAGATGGAATACATCGTTATACACAGCAGTGGTCAACGTTCAGAATTAAACTGCTTTATACATATAGTTGCCCAAAGATCCTGGCCAATTTTTATCTGACAATAACTGTTAAAAGGATACTGAAGTGATATGATGACATATTTTGTAACCTAAACCTCCACCCCTCGGACAAAAATTAGTACTCCTATTACTAAGAGCACACATTGGTAATGAGGCATGTCCTCCATTACCAGGAGTGTGAAAGAAAACACTCTTTGGACTACATTAGAGGTGCAGTATTACATTGGCTATATGACATCATTACATATCAAGGTCCACTTGTGGAATCTGGCACACAGGCACAATAGGTACGGTCTAACATGTATCCTGCTTGCTGTGTGTCCCGAACCTATATCACAATGTCTCTCAATGCAAAAGATCATTTAAGGCAGTGAAGTGAAGGCAGCCATTTTTGCGAGCTGGATGAAGTACCTCATGCTTTGGTGATGTCACTAATTCCCAATGAAAAAATAGGCTGGATTCTGGTGAATGTTAGTTAACTGTGTGAATCCAGAGAGGGGGGCCCTTATATCAGTCACCGTATCTTAACAGTGTATGGGAAACATATACTGTCTGGCGACATGGATACAAGACACACGTTACATGTAGCGGCAGGGCTGATTTTACATCTAAGACGTACTGAGACTCTCTGACCTTGGGTGAGGCGTATGAGTAAATGTACATTATATCTGCAGTCATACAGGGCTGGTAACAAATGAAAAAGAAAAACAAATACCACAAAAACAAATTCTGAAAAGGACTCTGGAACGAGCAGTCCTTGTGATTTTACTTCCTGGCTAGCCGTCACGGTCCAATATTATCATTTCCAATCTACTAAAAAATATATGGTGTATATATACATTTATAGAACCAGGTCAAAAACCACTCTACCGTGGAGCAAAACTTGCTGTATATTTTGCAGATGTGCTGCAAACGGCAGAGGAAACATCTGTGCCTGCGGTTAAACAGGTTTTAACTGTACAACAATATGAAGAGATTACATGCTCGGCAATGCTAGATGCCACACATACAATGTGCCTAAGGATGTACCTGCTGTAGCTATATTGCCGAGTGGCTGTAGAAAGCCAGAAGACTGCAGTGGCTGCCAGGGAAGGGGCAGAGATGTAGGTCCGTGTAAGGGCGGCTGTGTATATATAGAGGTTTATACCCTACACATGGTAACTGAGATCCAGCAGTTCCCAAAAAAATCTATGTGCCTTTGACATTATTTTAGCTCTAGCATCAATCAAGACATCGCTAACCTCTGTTGTGGTAATAATAAAGCCTAAATGTTTATTGTGTAAACCTATAGCTTTGCAGACTGATAGAAATCTCCGTGATGTTCCTCCGCCCTGGTCATCTGGCACTGGAAGTTAGAATAGAAAACACATAGAAAGGTGGCGGCGGAATGTTTGTAGAGGCTTCTATCCCCTCTGGATAAATAAGTTCTAATAGTGGCATGAACTAGATATATGGGTGGACTGGTCCAATCAGTCCCTACAGACCAGGCAGGAGGCCTCATTGAGGATCCTCCAATGCAAGACACAGCAGGTCATTCAAACTTTGAGAGTTCTTCCAAGTCCATGAAGGAAATACCAAAAAAACAAAAATACAAACAAAAAGCTTTTCGCTGTTGGGTCTTGAAATGATGGGCGTAACGGGCCTGTAGGGCTGAACCGTCCATATCTTGGAGTGCAGACATATCCCATCTTCTTACAGAGCTGTGCTCTCTATATCCGTGTCAAGCAAGACGACTGGTATCGGGGGAGGATCTGCCACGGGAACCGGGCACACGGAGTCAGCAACAGGAAGCCCCTGAATCGGATCTGGAAGGAAAGATAAAATGTACAAGACAGGAAAAAAGGGCTTATTTTTAATGAAACAAAAACAAGTAATAAATATATTAGAAGCAAAAAAAAAAAAAGCACTGGCTGGAATCTCCATGTTGAAAAACAAAGGGTGGTAAAAAAAAAATTGCCCCTGTTGATGGCAAATGCATTTGAAATATATGAATGAATCTCTAACCGCTGTCTTTTACAGAGTGCAGTAGCACTTGACGCACTGTAGATGTCGCTGCTGGCAAAGGCTTAATAGCTGCTTGTCAGCATCTGTGCACTAAGTTTGCTCGCACACCTAGGGGACGTAGCATCAATAAAGTCTAATGGCCCAAACCATGTTGGACCTTACGCTGCAACGTGCCCCTTCTGGTTATTCTTTACTAAACTCCTGACAGCCTGTTCTCCACCTCTACTCAACCTATCAATAGGCACTTAGAGCAGTCACACACTGTCCTCACAAATGTATAAATAAGTCATGTCATAGTGACGGGACAGGAATATTCTGTTTGGAAGGGAACACAACACAATACATATTTGCCATACAATATTCCAGATTGGGTTAATGTAAGTAAATCACGTATGTTATAACCCTCCCAGTTTATAATCTCTGATAACGGATTGATCAGAGCACAATACTGGAGTAGGGTAAACTGGGAAGGTTAAACCCACAGCTTTGCGTGTGCGCATTTATGTACCATGCGTGAGTGACAGCTGTAGGAAGAAGTGAGCGGTACCCTCATGGAGACCCCATGCTGTATTAGTGAGTGCGTACAAGCCTGGTTAGGGCCACACAATGTTAGTACCCAGCACATGTGAAAGTCCAAGCGTGATTGCGGGGGAAAAGTGTCAGCGGATTGCATGATTGGGCCAATCAGGTGCCCCGTTTCCTTACCATCCAAACTTTCCAATGTCAGAGCTTACTGATAAAGTCTCATCAAACATCTGAATTATTCAATAAAATTGTTTAAGGTTAGTATCTGGCCGCAGGGAAACACGTTATAAAGCAGATCATCCCTAACCTCCTTAGACCATTAGGTCTCCCTGTCATATAATGAATGGTTCATCATTTATTACTGTTCTCGTGGACTGGATCACATTTGTATCACTCAAGGCCCAAATGAACAGATTCTACAGGTAAACCACATGATTATGGCTAATGTACAGTCATCAGTTTATAAATACTCAGCAAACAGGCTTATTTAACCCTGTCTGGCTTTTGTCAGAGAATGCTGGAACGTGTAGTTCCCACAAGAGCTGGAGCGTCACAAATTATCTACGTCTGCCCTGAGACCACAAAATCGCTGATCTATTGGGTGAGATATTCTACCCATCGGTTGTGAGAATGAAACTACACCTGTGGTTTAGCATATAATGGCTTGCATATACGTACATTTACCATCACTTGGGGTTGAGCTGTATGCATTAATACAAAAGTAGTTGGAACAGAGACAAAAAGGCACAAACACTTCACATAACCTACTGTAAAACTGTAAAACACTAACACCAAGGGGGCATTAAAAGAAGCTGGTGCACAGGTAACTATGCAAAGGTATTGTGATCGTTCGCAACCAATCAGATTTGCACTTTCATTTTCTAAACTAGAAAGATGTCAGCTTATTGGTTACTCTGGGTTACAGCACAGTCACATGTACCTCGGTTCTCAGAAATGTCCCCCGATCTAAGTTACTGGTAACATACACAAACAGCCGTGGGACTGTGCAGGCGTCTAGCAGGGAAGTGCGTAACGCAGCCAGTTCCATGCAAACTAACAGCGGCTCTACCACCAGACGGGAGCGTGACTCCAAGCTTGTGCTGCCGTACTAGGAAGATCTTATTAGGCCATGCAAGTTAGACATAGACCTGGACATTCATCCATTTGCGACTTCAGTGCCCTAATACAACCATACATTGCAAGGTGATCTCGTCTGGTGCAGAATTGCCAAGTTCCATGGGGGAGTAACATGAACATGAGGGAATTACTAGGTCCAGATCCCAAAGCAAAGAACCATCATCTTCCTATAGTTAGAGCTTTGATTTGACGCTCCTCCTCTGTAGTATGTTATCTCTCTCATCTCAGGTACATTCTGCCACATCGCAGACAACCCCAGGTTTTGGAGCCCATCGCCTCAAAACCCAATAATCGTCCCATCAAGGTCGATATGACCAGTACCACGCATGTTGGCAAATGCAGTCAGAAGATCACCACCATTGGGCTTGTGTGCTGTGATCTCCCAACTGCACTAGTAGGTTGAAGAGATCATTATGCTCGTCTGAGCATGAAGCAGTCACATCGCAATCTAAGCAAGTTGGTATTCTGTATTTATATACCGCAAAACCCCAGACTATGGGAATCTATTATTAAACCGTGTATATGTAGTGCAGACCTCCAAATAAACTACAGGTTGAGTATCCCATATCAAATATTCCGAAATACAGAATATTCCGAAATACAGAATTTTTTGACTGAGAGTGATATAGTAAAACCTTTGTTTTCTGAAGGCTTAATGTACACAAACTTTGTTTAATACAAAAAGTTATTAAAAAATAAGAATTTACTTACCGATAATTCTATTTCTCATAGTCCGTAGTGGATGCTGGGGACTCCAAAAGGACCATGGGGAATAGCGGCTCCGCAGGAGACTGGGCACAAAGTAAAAGCTTTAGGACTAGCTGGTGTGCACTGGCTCCTCCCCCCATGACCCTCCTCCAAGCCTCAGTTAGGATACTGTGCCCGGACGAGCGTACACAATAAGGAAGGATTTTGAATACCGGGTAAGACTCATTACCAGCCACACCAATCACACCGTACAACTTGTGATCTGAACCCAGTTAACAGCATGATAACAGAAGGAGCCTCTGAAAAGATGGCTCACAACAACAATAACCCGATTTTTGTAACAATACTATGTACAAGTAATGCAGACAATCCGCACTTGGGATGGGCGCCCAGCATCCACTACGGACTATGAGAAATAGAATTATCGGTAAGTAAATTCTTATTTTCTCTAACGTTCTAGTGGATGCTAAGGACTCCGAAAGGACCATGGGGATTATACCAAAGCTCCCAAACGGGCGGGAGAGTGCGGATGACTCTGCAGCACCGAATGAGAGAACTCCAGGTGGTCCTCAGCCAGGGTATCAAATTTGTAGAATTTAGCAAACGTGTTTGCCCCTGACCAAGTAGCTGCTCGGCAAGGTTGTAAAGCCGAGACCCCTCGGGCAGCCGCCCAAGATGAGCCCACTTTCCGTGTGGAATGGGCTTTTACAGATTTTGGCTGTGGCAGGCCTGCCACAGAATGTGCAAGCTGAATTGTACTACAAATCCAACGAGCAATCGTCTGCTTAGAAGCAGAAGCACCCAGCTTGTTGGGTGCATACAGGATAAACAGCGAGTCAGATTTTCTGACTCCAGCCGTCCTGAAAACATATATTTTCAGGGCCCTGACTACGTCCAGCAACTTGGAATCCTCCAAGTCCCTAGTAGCCGCAGGCACCACAATAGGTTGGTTTAAGTGAAATGCCGAAAACACCTTAGGGAGAAATTGAGGACGAGTCCTCAATTCCGCCCTGTCCGAATGGAAAATCAGATAAGGACTTTTACAGGATAAAGCCGCCAATTCTGACACGCGCCTGGCCCAGGCCAGGGCCAACAGCATGACCACTTTCCATGTGAGATATTTTAACTCCACAGATTTAAGTGGTTCAAACCAATGTGACTTTTGGAATCCCAAAAAAAACTACATTGAGATCCCAAGTGCCACTGGAGGCACAAAAGGAGGCTGTATATACAGTACCCCTTTCACAAACGTCTGAACTTCAGGGACTGAAGCTAGTTCTTTTTGGAAGAAAATTGACAGGGCCGAAATTTGAACCTTAATGGACCCCAATTTCAGACCCATAGACACTCCTGTTTGCAGGAAATGTAGGAATCGACCCAGTCGAATTTCCACCGTCGGGCCTTACTGGCCTCGCACCACGCAACATATTTTCGCCAATTGCGGTGATAATGTTTTTGCGGTTACATCCTTCCTGGCTTTGATCAGGATAGGGATGACTTCATCCGGAATGCCCTTTTTCCTTCAGGATCCGGCGTTCAACCGCCATGCCGTCAAACGCAGCCGCGGTAAGTCTTGGAACAGACAGGGTCCTTGCTGGAGCAGGTCCCTTCTTAGAGGTAGAGGCCACGGATCCTCCGTGAGCATCTCTTGAAGTTCCGGTTACCAAGTCCTTCTTGGCCAATCCGGAGCCACGAATATAGTGCTTACTCCTCACCATCTTATCAATCTCAGTACCTTGGGTATGAGAGGCAGAGGAGGAAACACATACCCACGGTGTTACCAGAGCGTCTACAGCTATTGCCTGAGGGTCCCTGGACCTGGCGCAATACCTGTCGAGTTTTTCCCAACGGTTTATAATCCTGTGGAAGACTTCTGGGTGAAGTCCCCACTCTCCCCGGGTGGAGGTCGTGCTGAGGAAGTCTGCTTCCCAGTTGTCCACTCCCGGAATGAATACTGCCGACAGTGCTATCCCATGATTTTCCGCCCAGCGAAGAATCCTTGCAGCTTCTGTCATTGCCCTTCTGCTTCTTGTGCCACCCTGTCTGTTTACGTGGGTGACTGCCGTGATGTTGTCCGACTGGATCAACACCGGCTGTCCTTGAAGCAAAGGTCTTGGTAAGCTTAGAGCATTGTAAATGTCCCTTAGCTTCAGGATATTTATGTGAAGTGATGTCTCCAGGCTTGACCATAAGTCCTGGATATTCCTTCCCTGTGTGACTGCTCCCCAGCCTCGCAGGCTGGCATCCGTGGTTACCAGGACCCAGTCCTGAATGCCGAATCTGCGGCCCTCTAGAAGATGAGCACTCTGCAACCACCACAGGAGGGACACCCTTGTCCTCGGTGACAGGGTTATCCGCTGATGCATCTGAAGATGCGACCCGGACCATTTGTCCAGCAGGTCCCACTGGAAAGTTCTTGCGTGGAATCTGCCGAATGGGATTGCTTCGTAGGAAGCCCCCATTTTACCCAGAACCCTTGTGCATTGATGCACTGAGACTTGGCTCGGTTTGAGGAGGTTCCTGACTAGCTCGGATAACTCCCTGGCTTTCTCCTCCGGGAGAAACACCTTTTTCTGGACTGTGTCCAGGATCATCCCTAGGAACAGAAGACACGTCGACGGAACCAGCTGCGATTTTGGAATATTGAGAATCCAATCGTGCTGCCGCAACACTATCTGAGATAGTGCTACACCGACCTCCAACTGTTCCCTGGATCTTACCCTTATCAGGGAATCGTCCAAGTAAGGGATAACTAAAATTCCCTTCCTTCGAAGGAACATCATCATTTCGGCCATTACCTTGGTAAAGACCCGGGGTGCCGTGGACCATCCCTACGGCAGCGTCTGAACTGATAGTGACAGTTCTGTACCATAAACCTGAGGTACCCTTGGTGAGAAGGGTAAATTTTGACATGAAGGTAAGCATCCTTGATGTCCCGAGACATCATGTAGTCCCCTTCTTCCAGGTTCGCAATCACTGCTCTGAGTGACTCAATCTTGAGTTTGAACCTCTGTATGTAAGTGTTCAAAGATTTTAGATTTTAGAATCGGTCTCACCGAGCCGTCTGGCTTCGGTACCACAATAGTGTGGAATAATACCCCGTTCCCTGTTGCAGGAGGGGTACCTTGATTATCACCTGCTGGGAATACAGCTTGTGGATGGCTTCCAAAACTGCCTCCCTGTCAGAGGGAGACGTCGGTAAAGTCGACTTTTGGAAACGGCGAGGGGGAGACGTCTCGAATTCCAATATGTACCCCTGAGATATTACCTGAAGGATCCAGGGGTCTACTTGCGAGTGAGCCCACTGCGCACTGAAATTCATTGAGAACGGGCCCCCCCCCGTGCCTGAGCTTGTAAAGCCCTAGCGTCATACTGAGGGCTTGGCAGAGGCTGGAAAGGGTTTCTGTTCCTGGGAACTGGCTGATCTCTGCAGCCTTTTTCCTCTCCCTCTGTCACGAGCAGAAAAGAGGAACCTTTTGTCCGCTTGCCAACAAAGGACTGCGCCTGATAATACGGCGTCTTATTTTGAGAGGCGACCTGGGGTACAAACGTGGATTTCCCAGCTGTTGCCGTGGCCACCAGGTCTAAAAGACCGACCCCAAATGTCCCCTTTCAAAGGCAATACTTCCAAATGACGTTTGGAATCCGCATCACCTGACCATTTTACTGGTAGAATTGGACAACGCACTTATACTTGATGCCAGTCGGCAATTATTCCGCTGTGCATCATGCATATATAGAAATGCATCTTTTAAATGCTCTATAGGCAATAATATACTATCCTTATCTAGGATATCAATATTTCCAGTCAGGGAATCCGACCATGCCAACCCAGCACTGCACCTCCAGGCTGAGGCGATAGCTGGTCGCAGTATAACACCAGTATGTGTGTAAATACCTTTTTTTGGTTACCCTCCTGCTTTCTATCAGCAGGATCCTTAAGGGCGGCCATCTCATGAGAGGGTAGAGCCCTTGTTCTTACAAGCGTGTGAGCGCCTTATCCCCCCTAGGGGGTGTTTCCCAATGCATCCTAACCTCTGGCGGGAAAGGGTATGCAGCCAATACTTTTTAAGAAATTATTAATTGTTATCGGGGGGAAACCCACGCATCATCACACATTTTATTTCTCAGATTCAGGAAAACTACAGGTAGTTTTTCCCTCACCGAACATAATACCCCTTTTTTGGTGGTACTCGTATTATCAGAAATGTATAAAACATTTTCCATTGTCTCAATCATGTAACGTGTGGCCCTACTGGAAATCACGGTTGTCTCTTCACCGTCGACACAGGAGTCAGTATCCGTGTCGGCGTCTGTATCTGCCATCTGCCTGACGGCCTATGAGACGTCTGGACAGGCACAAGCTGAGTAGCCGGCTGTCTCATGTCAACCACTGTTTTTTTATATAGAGCTGACACTGTCACGTAATTTTCAACAGTACATCCACTCAGGTGTCGACCCCCTAGGGGGTGACATCACTGTTACAGACACTCTGCTCCGCCTCCACATCATTTTCCTCCTCATACATGTCGACACACACGTACCGACACCCAGCACACACACAGGGAATGCTCTGATAGAGGACAGGACCCACTTAGCCCTTTGGGGAGACAGAGGGAGAGTTTGCCAGCACACACCAGAGCGCTATATATGTATAGGGACCACCTTACAATAAGTGTCTATCCCTTATAGCTGCTTATATCTGTTATTTTGCCAATTAAGTGCCCCCCTCTCTTTTTTACCCTGTTTCTGTAGTTGCAGGATGCAGGGGAGATTCTGGGAGCCTTCCTACCAGCGGAGCTGTGTGGGAAAAATGGCGCTGTGTGCTGAGGAGATAGGCCCCGCCCCCTTCACGGCGGGCTCTTCTCCCGCTTTTTACTGGAAAACTGTCAGGGGTTAAATACATCCATATAGCCCAGGAGCTATATGTGATGTAGTTTTCGCCAACTAAGGTAAATTCATTGCTTCCCAGGACGCCCCCCCCCCCCAGCGTCCTGCACCCTCAGTGACCGGAGTGTGAAGTGTGCTGAGAGCAATGGCGCACAGCTGCAGTGCTGTGCGCTACCTTATGAAGACAGGAAAGTCTTCTGCCGCCGATTTATGGACCTCTTCTTGCTTCAGCATCTGTAAGGGGGCCGGCGGCGCGGCTCCGGGACCCATCCATGGCTGGGCCTGTGATCGTCCCTCTGGAGCTAATGTCCAGTAGCCTAAGAAACCCAATCCACTCTGCACGCAGGTGAGTTCGTTTCTCTCCCCTAAGTCCCTCGATGCAGTGAGCCTGTTGCCAGCAGGTCTCACTGAAAATAAAAAACCTATTTAAACTTTTACTCTAAGCAGCTCAGGAGAGCCACCTAGATTGCACCCTTCTCGTTCGGGCACAAAATCTAACTGAGGCTTGGAGGAGGGTCATGGGGGGAGGAGCCAGTGCACACCAGCTAGTCCTAAAGCTTTTACTTTGTGCCCAGTCTCCTGCGGAGCCGCTATTCCCCATGGTCCTTTCGGAGTCCCCAGCATCCACTAGGACGTTAGAGAAATATTGTATTAAATGACCTCCAGGCTGTGTGTGTATAAGGTGTATATGAAACATAAATGAATTCTCTACTTAGACTTAGGTGCCATCACCATGATATCTCATTATGGTATGCAATTATTCCAAAATACAGAAAAATCCGATATCCAAAATACTTCTGGTCCCAAGCATTTCGGATAAGGGATACTCAACCTGTAATACTTTAAAAACAGGTCTCCATTCAACCCAATTACCAAGTGATGGGATCTATGAGAGACCTGGTTGCACAAAGGACAAATCCCTGTTGTAAGAAGAGGATCAGAATAAGCCCAACTACTGGACTGCATAAGCCGCACATTTCCATCACTGCCTGGCTACCCAGTGACCTGACACGGCCAGGCGCAAGTGATGCGTTCATGAGGTCACACAATAGGGGCTAGCTGAACACTTTAAGAGCGGTATTGTCACTATTCGGTCTATGACACAAAAACGCATCACCCTACAGTCATCTTCGGAATGGATAATCAGAATCACGATATCTGATAGAGTGGATCTGCTACTAAAGGGTTCGTTTACAATCTCTTTTATAGCGACACTTCTGTACCTACCCCTAACCAAAATACCAAAAACCACAACGGGTTACAAATATCAAAAACATAAGTACTCTTACACTGCAACCTATCATATGGGCGTGATACCTAATAAATACACTAAGTAATGAAAGAGACTGTGTAGGTAGCAAATTAAAGGGCCATATTGGCAACAGAAAAGATACAGGGTGAGATTTCTCAGCTCGACAATTCTAAGCGCTTGAAATCATTTTCTCAGAGCTGCAGGAGGAGATAGTTACGGTGCACGGTGGTGATGCAGATTTAGGTGACGGTGGTGGGAGAGTGCCTGGGTACTATGGCTGGGAATGGGATGGGGTGAAATGTAGATGGAAATCTGCGGAGTGCACAAGGCAAAGCTGTCATCACAACACAGAGGCAGTGCGTATGGTGTCAGCCGAGTACAAACCTTAATACCGGTAATTTTCCCAACCTGTTGAAGGCACCACAGACAAAACTATTTAGAAGCGTTGCATAAAACACAGCCCACGGCCACCCCACACCCCTCTCCTGCCATCTTTTTAGTGACAAGCTTAAAGCAACAGCCAGTGAATTAGAGGGCAGGAACAATAGTACCTACACTGCCGGAACAGCCAAAATGTTTTACTGACGCATCAAGACAATAACCATCCAGTGGGACGCTTTCACTAGCAAGCAGGGACATAACTGAGATACAATGAGAGGCTGCAGTAGGAGCATTTCAAGTGAACTGTTTGCAGCTGGTGGCGAAAAATGTATAGGCAGCACGGTGGCTGAGGGATTAGCATTGCTGCCTCACAGCACTGGGGTCATGGGTTCAAGCCCAAGCTGGGCTCTATCTGGGTGGAGCTTATATGTTCTCCCCGTGTTTGCATGGGTTTCTGCTTACGCACCCAAAATATTCTGGTAGTTTAAAGGGCTTCTGACAAAGACATGAACCCTAGTGTGTGTTTAAATGGCTGAATATTCTCTGTGAAGCGCTGTGCGCACTAAGAGCTCTATGTACTAAGCCTTGGAGAGAGATAAAGTGGATAAAGTACCAACCAACCAGCTCCTGTCTTATTCAAACACAGACTGGGAGCTTATTGGCAAGGACTTTATTTCCTTCGCAGCTTAGTACATAGACCCTTAAAATAAATTAATAAATAAATGTGCCTCCCTGCTACAAAACGATTATAGGAAAGGGAGATACATCTAAAACACACTAATCTACAAATCAAGTGTTCAATGTTCTATTACATACACAGACATGAGGCATGAAAATCTCCCCTGTACTCACCAGTGATAAGTTTCGAAGCAGAGGGTGGTTGCGTCTCCCCAGGCAGATGAGAAACCGGGGGCTGAGGTGGAGGAGGGATAGTGGGGCGGACGCGTGGTTTTGGGACAGGGCGTGGCCGGGGAAGGGTTCCAAATGTCTGCGGGGGAGAAGGCTGCGTCTGAGTGGTCTCTGGGACAACAGTCTGGGATCCAGGGAGCTCTGACAAAGGGGGTGGAGTATCTGGTGGAGTTGGCGAGTGTGAGGGGCTGGATGAGTGCTCTGTCGTTGATTCTGTGGCTGCCATAACTGCAGGCTGAGTGGCGGGTTTGGGATGAGGTGTTGGCTGTGTGGGAGGCTGTGGGGGAGGGTGATTGGGAGCATGTATTAAGGGTTGGCTTCCTGAATGCCTGCGCGGCAAAGAGCCATGTGAGTAGGCGGTGGGAGCCCCAGATCCTCCCTGGGAACTTGCAGTGCTCGGAGGAGGAGGATTATGGACATGGTTCAAGGGTTTGGGTGAGACAGAGGGAGGGTTGTTAGCAGCCACAGGCAAACTCTGATTCCCCGAGTGCACAGGAAGGGGCACCACTGGCTTTGGGGGAGCTGGGGCAGGTTTCTTGGTAGCTGAAATATAAACATACAACATAATGATAAAGAGAACTACTGCTTCTCCTTCTTACAGGGCTACTAAACCTAACAGTCTTCATACCCCGACAAAACAGGAAACGTTTTACATTCTATTTCCATTTGCCGTTTTATGCAAGCTACTGTCCCCCGTTACAATTCTGAAATCATTTTTGGCACTTTTGTTTTATTTGCAAGTACAGCGCTCGTAATTGAGTTGGGTTAGCGCAGCTACCTCGTCTTGTGGAGTGGGGACTCGGATCGGCAGAGCCCTGTGTCGGAACACCTGCTCCGGCAGGCGGGTGAGCTCCATTCCGCAGCGATGGGGGTGTGGTCGCTGTTGGTGTCTCTTTGGTTTTGCCCGTGCTGTGGATGAGAACCAGGAAATATATAATTCGCTGGCGCAGCGAAAGAACAACCATCACATGGTCTTGTCCTTACCCAGACTCTTCATGCCCATGAGTTGCAACAAGATCAGCAGGGGGTGGCGGTTGAACTGGTGTAGTGCTCGGTGTGGTAACATCTGCTGTAGAGCCGGGCGGCTCAGCCTGCGTGCCACCTTCATTGGGCGGGAGAGGAGGATGAAAAGCAGGGGATGCGTGTTTTCGTGTTAAGGTTCCTCCTCTTCTTGGGTTAAACTGGAAGTCCATCACTTTAAGACCAATGCTGCAGTGGGATAGAGGGAGACAGACTGAGCACAATTCCGGTCTGTCAATAAACCGTTCAGTGGTCCCCTAGGGCAAACAGACTTGTGCCGGGAGTACACTCTAGTGCAGGCCTGGCCAACCTGTGGCTCTCCAGCTGTTGTGAAACTACAAGTCCCGTCATGCTCTGCCACAGTTTAGCTATTAGGGAATGCTAAAACTGTGGCAGGGCATGCTGGGATGTGCCGTTTCCCAACAGGTTGGCCAGACCTGCTCTAGTGGGACAACCGCCGTATAAAAATCTTTATCTGAAATCACAAACAGAGTGTACCCTCGGAGATGATTAAGTCCACCGCTGATTAAATCATGGGGAGATGTAACAGGATTACTTACCCTTCTTTCTTCAGCAAGTCCCCATCCATGACCGCCATGCTTACTGGCCTCTTGCGTTCCATGAGGCCAAACTCCCAGTGCATGTCATTGTTTTGGTGATTTGCAGGAACAGCCGCAACAAAGGCACCAGAAACATTGAAGTCCACCTCTGAAGGATAAAGACAACGTGGAAGATTTAACGTTAGACGATGGAGTATCTCGGGTAGCAACAAAATAATGAACCCCATAAATATCACACGCTGCGAAATAGGAGACAATGGGTTGGATTCTGAGTTAAAAAGAGCAAACTTTGCACGTGGAACAAACCATGTTGAGCTGCGAGGGGTGCAAATACATGTAAAAGCTTATACAGAATTAATTTATCATGTGGTGTATCATATTGGCACCTTTTAAGACACTTGAATCATAGACTAAGTCACATCTGGGGGAACCTGCACCAGAAAAGGACCTTATCTACATCTGCTTTGCATGTAGCCCACAAATGTGGGCAGCTTTATTCTTACACTGCTCCCACATCTAAATCTCTCTGCACATGTTATATCTCCCCAACCCGTAGGTGCAACATGGTTTTACCCAAGTGCATAGTTACTTGCTCATTTCTGCATTACTTCTAACTCAGAATCCGGCCCAATGACCGGGCACAAGGGTCTTTATCGTCATACCTTCAGGAAAGAACCAGTCTGCGTGCTGAATAATGGGCTCAATGATTGTCACCACGTGGACGGAGGTGGCAGCAGCTATTTCTGCCAGCGTTCTGGGGAATTAAAGCAAATGGTAATGTGAATTCACAGTGTTGCTCCTTGGTTGCCATACAGATGCAAAATCGTGACAAAAAACGTTGGAATGTAACATAAAAGGCCAAATATGACCAATAGAACCTGGTTTTAGTGGGAAGAAAAGAGACAAAGTCATTCAGCACAATTCGCAATTTACAAAAATGTTTTTAAATAAGTTTAAAGAAAATAAGAGTGGCAGAGATGTCACAGCTAAGAGCTAGCCCCTTCCCAGACTCTGTGAGGGTCTCTTGTAAGTGGGTGTTCCATAGATAAGATGATATTACTGCTCTCAATTATCCTCTATTTGAAAAACATTAAAGGAAAAAGGCATGCATTCAGCTACAGAACAGTACACACATATTTAAAGGTTATCCTGTGTGTACTGTTTATTTGTGAAGCTTTTGTTCATCAAAATTTGTAACTTTAGTTAAATTTCCTTCTATAACAAAGCTAAAGGTGGGTACTTTCACTTCAATGCCCCAAATACTACACATGAGGATGAAACAGACATGAAAAGCTGGTGAGAACCAAATTATACAGCGATGGGAACACACAAATTATATGTATAGGAAGAGATGTGGGTTATCCGATACACAAGGAAAGAGAGAGGTCTGCTGGAGATTAGAGAGTGCAAGTAGTCTCTGTAAGATGGGAAACCACAAGCCTGGGAACTGGCAAACTGACACCCTAACCACTGCACCGCACATTCCTCCTGCTGCCACAATACTCCCTTTATGCCAAAGTTCTCCACGGCTGCCAGACATCATCCCCTACTGATCATTCCCGAAAAAAAGAGTTAGGCAATTTATTTCAATCAGGCCTTCCTTCCAGGCCTGCAGAAACACATCCCAGAGACGAACAATTTAGATGTTACTCTCCACCTTTACCACTAGGTGGAGCTGTTCTGCACCAAGCTGCATGTTTGCAATTAAATTTTTCTTTCTTTCTAAAAATGAGCCCAATTCTATACTAGGGTTCAGCGTGCGATTGGTCCTAATCATCTACCAACTGATGCTGATGATATATACTGGGCAACTGGCACTGATTGAAACATCTACCGCGTGAGAGTACCGTCACCTACACACAACTGCATCCAGAAAAGACAACATATAAACATACTGAACTTCCTTTTTTTTATTATTTTGAAGCCCTATTCACACGTCTACATGGATTTAGCCATCTCCTGCTTAGATATCATTTACTAATACATATTGCTAAGTATGTGCACACCTCATGTACTGCCAACCCGATTGACTTCCTGTGACATTTATTTATTTATTAACAGTTTCTTATATAGCGCATCAAATTCTGTTGCGCTTTACAATTGGACACAATGATAAAACAAAACTGGGTAATAAACAAACAGCCATAGAGGTAGGAAGGCCCTGCTCGCAAGCTTACAATCTAGAGAAACTACAGGGAGACTGCCAGCTCTCAGCTCATTGGCTGTGAATGATCACAAGGTTAGTGTTACTGGATTTACAGACCACAGGACAGCCCATACCAGCAGCAAACTTAATGCGTATGGCATTAGAGCCGGACACACTGGACAGAGTGATGGCAGGTATAATATTAGTCTAGTAGTATACACTTTATATTCAGTTGACCAGAGAACCCACTAATGGCCCTTATTTAATTATCCCCTGCATGCAAGATCACATGCCGGGGACGTCCTAGATAAAGATGAAACTGGTATCATATGCAATTGTACAATTTTCCACCAGAATCAGAGAAGACAAGGATAGTGGCCATACAGGGAGTATATGCTGTGAATGGGCTTCCCCTGTACTTACCCTTCATGCTTTGCCCACAGCAAGTTGGGACCTAACACAATTGCAATGTTGCTGGGGGTCATCTTGTTAACATCGCTACTGTGACTCAGCTTGGCCAAGAATTTCACCAGATACCTGCAACACAGAGATATGAGCCATGTCTAGATAATGTTCTGTGCCCCCTACCCCCCAGAAGCGCTAAGGTGTACCTGTCACTTCCACACACTGGAGGCTGCGGTTATGTGCCTCATGCCTCAGTGCATCCAACAATAGCCTTCTTGTGACCAGTGGTTTATACAGTAAAAGTTCTGCCTTCATTGTGTGCAAGTGATGGGCTCACTTTTATGGGCTATGAGGCTAATAGGGCGTGTAGGAGCGTTATCATTCCTACTAAAACGGCAGCCAATTGGACTTGCTCGTGATATGTTTTAAAACACTTTGGGATCTATTCATGAAGCAGTGAAAAGTGTGGAGAAGTGAGCCTGTGGAGAAGTTGCCCATGGCAACCAATCAGCAGCTCCGTACAATTGTATAGTATGCAAATTAGAAATGTTACTTCAATGCTGATTGGTTGCTATGGGCAACTTCTCCACACTTTTCACTGCTTCATGAATAGACCCCCTTGTTCTGTAAATCTCCTGACAGCTTGTTGCCTGGTGACACAGCAACAGCGCCACCACATGGGCAGGCAGTGGGTAGTACTGCAAGTGTGCCGCCACACAGGCAGGAAGAGGGTAGTACTGTAACTCAAGATCACAGTTTCAAGGAATTAAAGCCAATACAGGGGTCTTTCCCATATACTCTTCAATTCCTCCTTATAAAACATTACAGAGGGTTACTTCCCTGAGCCACATTATTGGCATTACAGAACTGTCCACAGATTATTATTTTTTAAACGCTATAGGGGGGCTTTGTGAAAGTGGGGTGTATGGGATGCTCCTCCCCTCATACCGTAAGTTTTTATGGGGACTTAGGCAGGGCAGCCGGGTAACTTACCTGAAATTTTCAAAGTTTTGTTTGGGAAGTTTCTGGCAAACAACCCATAGGCTCTGCAGCTTTAAGTTCTGGTCCGGCACACTGTGGAGGCAGGCATAGAAAAGATCAGACAAACGTTCCTACACTACAGGCATGTTTCAGTGGTGCTTTGTGCGAGGCACCGAGGACACTGCAGCCCGAAGTGCATAACTGGGAGACCGCAAGCACAGCACTAATTACCACTATCTGCTGCATTTATGGCATGGCTGGGTCTCACAGCGCGTATGTATGACCATTCCTACCAGGAAGAGCAGAGGGCATCGCACATACAGTGTAAGCACATTTATCACCTCTTCTCGTTAATGTTGATACAAACAACTGGAGTCGTCTGACCACAAGAGAAGGTGTCGGAGATCCATGCACTTGCTGAATTGCAGTCATTATAAGAGAAGTGAAACCAGGAGACTATGAGGGATATGTACTAAGCCTTGGAAAATGATAAAGTGAAAAGAGATAAAGTACCAGCCAATCAGCTCCTAACTGCCATGTTACAGGCTGTGTTTGAATAATAAAGTGATCTGATTGGTTTGTTTATCACCCTCCAAGGATTAGTACATCTCCGTATGGGTTCCGTCAGTTTACAAGGATGATATCCAAAAACATGGAGATAGAGATAGACGTTGAGCATCACGTATCAATGGTTTGTTAGAAGTTGTTTTCTTTTTTCTTTCTTTTTTTTATTAAATCAGGCATGTTTGTATGATATACATGAGTCCTATAATGGTCTTCATCTCAAGTCCATGTAGGAGTTCCCTGGATGACCTGCAAGTCCACCACCTAAGTTCATGTGAAAGGCAGAGGAGTGTAGTCGCAGGAACCAATTATCCCAATGCCATTTGTTTTCTCTTTAGCGCAATCTGTACGAGCCCTCACGTGACTACGTCAGATAAACATAAAGTTCACTATTCTGTGTCCTATGTTTGGAGCTTCATAAATTATTAAGGTTCATCTTACTTCCCAGCAGCGATCCACTCATCGTACAGGCTGAAGGTCATCAGTGGTTCTGGCAGCTCACGCAGATAAGACTTTAAGGCCCCTTCAAAAGAAATAGCTCAAATTAACATTTTAAATGCAATTCCCTGAAGGTCTATGTACTAATGCATCCCACAAATCCATACTTGTGTTCTATTTTTAAAATTGTGTATTTAACTCCATAATAAGAGTTTCCTTCTATTAAATCACTGTCATGGAATACATCTGGGGGGATTGGGATCGGGATGCCGGTGGTCAGCATACTGACGCTGGGATTCCAACTGCCAGATTGCCAGGGGGGAAGGGCGGGCGCAACTAAGCCCCTTGCGGGTTCGCTGCGCTCGCCACAGGTTCTCTTCCCACTCTATAGGTGTCGTGGACACCCACGAGTGGGAATAGTCCCTGTTAATCAGCATGCAGACTGTCGGGATTTCGGCGTCGGTAACATGATTACATCCCCATATGGGGGACACTGCTAGTCTTGGGCAATGATGCTGGAGGAGTCACTAAATGTAAAAGTACTTGTATTCTAGCTCCTCCCCTCTATACGACTCCACCAATAAGTGCTCAGGTTGTAACTAACAAAGCCCAAAGGATAAAACAGGACTCAGCAATTAGGGAAGTTCAAAAGCTGCCCACAGGATATGGTGCACTCGCACACAGCTGCCTGCAAACTGTTCATCCACAGATGGTTTCCTTGGTAGACCCGATACAATGATTTGAGAAAGGATCATTGACCACACTGCCCAGGTGGCTCTAACCAGTCCATAATGTTATCGGGATAAGAATCTGAATAAGATCCCCCTTCAAGAAGAGTGCAGCTTGCAGCAGTGCAATTGGTTAGAGAATGTCTATTGTATTATTTTTGGAAAACTCAAAAAGTGGAAGCATGTACCGGAAATGATACAGGATGCCATTCTTCCCCTTAACTTTGGAGCCCTGTGGACTCTGAAGAAGAAAACAGAGCTTTTACCAGTTTCTAGTTGGAGTAGTTTATAACCTGGATGTGTCCTCTCAGCGTTTCTGTAGTCAGCCTCAAACTAGTCAGTAAAAGAGATGCAGAGCATGCTTCCATCAGAGGTTGTCCAAGTGCGCTAGGACTCTTACCTCTTTTGACCTATACGTGGCCACCTTTGCATATCAATTCTGATCAGGTTACAAACTCTCACTGATTTTCCCAACTCACTCGCTGTAATTGCCCAAGCGGCTCCTGAATGATTTCTAGTAGTGGAAGATTTAGCTAGTCAGAAAATAGTGACATCCACTCAAAGTGGGATTCTCCCATTAAGCAACAAGGGGCAGCTGAACTGAAACCAACAAAAAAACTGCAATCTCCTTTCTGGTCTCTGCCAGGCCTCACCCAAGAGAACCTGGAAGATGGCAAATTGGAGCAGAAAAGTCAGAGCATTGATTTTTCCTGTTGAACAACAGACGTGAGTACTACTGGATACAGAAAACAGAACCTGGTGCCCTCTCTTATTAAGCAGAAACAAAAAGAAAGTAAGTAACTGAGCACTTACTAGTGGAGGGGTATAGAGAGGAGCAGCTACAATACATACAACTGTGCAGTTTACATAGGGTGCCTACTCCAGCACAAAGGTTAGCAGTGTCTCCAAAGTGGAAGAAAGAAACAGACACAAGTCCAACCACACCCTAGCTGTATTTCCCATCAGACGCTGCCAGTCAGCTCATAAATCTCACAGCCGAGTGCTTTTCACACTCAGGGTAGGGAAAATCCTGCTTTTAGTCTGACAACAGACTTTTCCAGAGGGGAACATATTTTGGGTAAAGCTCCTACTATTTTCAAACACGCATACTGTAGAAACAGGCGAAACTCTAAAGCTCATAGGTTTTCCATAAACTTCTAAGATAAAGTGAAGAGAGACCCTACTTTAAATGGTTCACGTCCCCTTTCAGTGATTTCTGCTGCGGATGAAACAAACGTGCAAGGCGAGCTCTGCCACTCACCGGGATTTCTGTCACGGACATACAAAGTGTGTGTGTGTGTGTGTGTGTGTGTGTGCGGGGGGGGGGCAACACTTGTTCGGATCTGTTCCTCACCTGCAACAGCGTGCGGGTCCGAGTAAAACTCTTCCAGTTGGGAGGCGGAGCAGTCCAGTGCAGCTTTAAGCTTCTTCAGTTTGGAGGCCCCAGCTGCTATCCTGAACAATCCCTACAGAACAGAATTGCGGATTACTAGAGTAGGGATCATGACTATATTTTGATTTAAAAACTATTCACTCTTGCAACTTTTATTCTTTGCTTTGCAACTTTGATAGCATGATCATTTTTCTAGCTGTCAAACAATATTTCTGAAGGAAAAGTGCAAAAAATTATATTCTCTGCGTGTCTATATCTATTTATATATATATATCTAAAACAGTTGAATTCATAAATTAAAATTAAGACCACTTTTGTAAACTTGGGGGGAAAAAAAGAAGGGTTTCCACTCTGCGGACTGCCATGGCCAAGACAGACACGGAGAGATGACAAAATGAATGGAAAACACCCACCTCTTCCTTCATTCCAGTTTCCAGCAGCATCATCACACAAGCTTCAATGGGAAGTGCGATCTCCCGCGAACTGCGCTTCAGGTGCTCCTCCAGTGCTGTGCCGAATGCTGGCTTCTCTGTCCATTTATCTGGTGCGAGAGGAGATACGTGACAGGGGAGAAGGGGGAGCGCCTTAGAAAAGACTAGAAGAGACCTTAACAACTAGATGGAGTTTGAAGAAAATGCAGGAGGGAATACGGGTGTGTGTGTGGAAAGCAGAGGCATAGAAAGACACAGATTGGCCCAGAAATAAGGCTGCCCATGAATGAACAATCTGCCCATTTCTCTGTTTTATATTAGCAGCAGGCTGCAGTCATTGGCCTATCAGATATTTTTCCAGGTGCTGACAGGGATTGGCAGTAATTTTGCACAGGTACCACCCCTATGATGGAGCCCTGCAACTTTAGTAGTGGGGCTACACACACACATACAAGACACTGTATTATTCATACCTGGGGTTCTCCTTTGCATAAATAACAGCATCTAACATATATCAGAGGAAAAAAGTGGAAGATTTGAGAAAACACCACCCAGATATAAAGCAGCCTCCGGTCTGCCAATCCCCGGGCAGCTGTGGCAGCAGAGAGTTAGAGATTAGAAAGACATTGCCCCCTCTAGTAACCAGACAGTGAGAGGCAAAGACAGGATAGGATCAAACCAAAGCTGAGAGGGGTGCTGCGGGTCTTTACCTTGCTGGGCCTGGATTTCGGGTAGTGCTTTTTCTAAGACAGCTAGTGCTTTTCTATGGTATTCTGCTTGAGCTTCTAATAACTGAAGACAGAACCCACACAGGAAACAAAACACAATGAGTACATGAGACAAGTGAGCGATGCACATGCGGTGCACAAATCATGGTAGAGGAGGTAAAATTGCATGATCTCAATGTCTTGGCAAAGGTTACCATGGAAAACGCTGACCCTATAAGGTATGAAGGACCTCCTAAGTGCTTATTCATGTCAATGGTTACAAATACAGGAGAAAGTGTAATGTTTATTTGCCCCAATAGAATAAATAAAGTGAGACCCCCACAGCAGGGCACTGAAGCCCTCAGAACACATCATTAGCCTGTCTACTGGCCTGAGCAGTCTGTATTTGCCACGTATTCAATAACCATGCCTCGACCATTATAAGGGACCAAAGAGTTCCATAATGTAAAAAGTAAATGACAAGGATCATCTCATGCATTTATGTGTCTGAAGACCAATAAGTCTATAAACAGAATAGTCTTACATAAGAGATCTAGTGATACGCTATTATATAGGAGTACATCTTCCAGGGTTTATCAGATAGACAGATATTTGAGAGAAGGCTGTGATCGCGGTGGAAGATATTTTCCTATATACGGCAGATCTCCGGCTGCTGATCCCATCCGCTCATCTGATCACTGACCCATTACAACAAAAATCTGCTACTATTGAGTTACTAGGAGAAAATTATGAAAGCACAATCTTCTTGCGGTCTCCTCATGTACTGCAGTAACCCCAATAAAAATGTTTAACGTAAGTGGAAATGCCTGGATGTAGAATATCGTGAATACATGGCCCCACGTTATACAAGAACGTCAACCCTCCATGGAGCAAGGTGATAAAACACACAACTATGGTGTCATGGAGACATTTACTCATTCTGTGTCCACAGTACTCATGCAAAGGCCATTACCAACAGCAGACTTACCATAACGAAGTACTGACCGTACTCCCCTTCCTTGGAGACAAAATTGTACATATCGGCTGCCAGCTGATCCTGTAGGGATAGAGGGAGATGGGATGACATGGGCTGAATTCCTAACACAAGTGTATACTTTGCAGCACAGCTTATAATGTTTAACATTTATAAATACACAAGGTTAAATATAACATTTAAATAGACACAGACAGGCATATACACATACACGACCTAAATCCCATTCCTATACACATGTATATATGTACTTATATTGCTATCTACAGAACATACGCCAGGACAGTGCCTTATAAGGAAAGATGCTTTTCCGGCAGTCACTGCCGTACGCACACCTTGCATAGCTCCACTTTGTTAGCTGCCTCGTCCATCTCTTCTTTCAGAGAGTCCAGTTTTCCTGGCTGCATTTGGAAATTTGTTGCAGAGGATTTCTGAGCCTGGTTATACCTATGGAGAAAGCACGGAGCTGGAAAATGGCAATGTACTGTCATGGTATAACATGGATCGCTATGGAATGATAAACAGGTGGCATGGAATAACATAGATCGCTACTGAATGATTATACAGATGGCAGATACAGTATCTACCAACTATAAAGTGCAGTGTAGATTAAATGTCCTTCAGTACTGTACTTGTGCTATGGCTATAAAGTACAGTGGTCAGTATACACCTGTTCCACATCAATACTATTATTGGTTTATGAAGACTGTTCTAATTTGCATATAATGCCAGTAGTGGGTAAAAGGAAGACTCTAGGATCATAGAGTATGCTGCAGTAATAAAAGAGCATGGGAGCACTGCCGTAACAAGATGGTGCAGGAAGTGCTGCAGTAACAAGACAGTGCAGGGAGCGCTGCAGTAACAAGACAGTGCAGGGTTGCTTCTGTAACAGGAGGTCGTTGTGAACGCTGCAGTAATACAGAGTGTGAAAACCCTGCAGTAACAAGAGAGCGTGGAGAATGCTGCAGTAACAGGAGAGTGTAGGGAACGCTGCAGTAACAGGAGAGTGTAGGGAACGCTGCAGTAACAGGAGAGTGTAGGGAACGCTGCAGTAACAGGAGAGTGTAGGGAACGCTGCAGTAACAGGTGAGTGTAGGGAACACTGCAGTAACAGGAGAGTGTAGGGAACACTGCAGTAACAGGAGTGTGTAGGGAACGCTGCAGTAACAGGAGAGTGTAGGGAACGCTGCAGTAACAGGAGAGAGTAGGGAACGCTGCAGTAACAGGAGAGTGTAGGGAACACTGCAGTAACAGGAGAGTGTAGGGAACGTGTAGGGAACACTGCAGTAACAGGAGAGAGTAGGGAACACTGAAGTAACAGGAGAGCGTAGGGAACACTGCAGTAACAGGAGAGTGTAGAGAACACTGCAGTAACAGGAGAGTGTAGGGAACGCTGCAGTAACAGGAGAGTGTAGGGAACGCTGCAGTAACAGGAGAGTGTAGGGAACGCTGCAGTAACAGGAGTGTGTAGGGAACGCTGCAGTAACAGGAGAGTGTAGGGAACACTGCATTTATAGGATAGTATAGGGAACGCTGCAGTAACAGGAGAGTGTAGAGAACACTGCAGTAACAGGAGAGTGTAGGGAACGCTGCAGTAACAGGAGAGTGTAGGGAACGCTGCAGTAACAGGAGAGTGTAGGGAACGCTGCAGTAACAGGAGAGTGTAGGGAACACTGCAGTAACAGGAGAGTGTAGGGAACACTGCAGTAACAGGAGAGCGTAGGGAACACTGCAGTAACAGGAGAGAGTAGGGAACACTGCAGTAACAATAGAGCGTGGAGTACACTGCAGTAACAGGAGAGTGTAGGGAACGCTGCAGTAACAGGAGAGTGTAGGGAACACTGCATTTATAGGATAGTATAGGGAACGCTGCAGTAACAGGAGAGTGTAGGGAACGCTGCAGTAACAGGAGAGTGTAGGGAACGCTGCAGTAACAGGAGAGTGTAGGGAACGCTGCAGTAACAGGAGAGTGTAGGGAACGCTGCAGTAACAGGAGAGTGTAGGGAACACTGCAGTAACAGGAGAGCGTAGGGAACGCTGCAGTAACAGGAGAGTGTAGGGAACGCTGCAGTAACAGGAGAGTGTAGGGAACGCTGCAGTAACAGGAGAGTGTAGGGAACACTGCAGTAACAGGAGAGCGTAGGGAACACTGCAGTAACAATAGAGCGTGGAGTACACTGCAGTAACAGGAGAGTGTAGAGAACGCTGCAGTAACAGGAGAGTGTAGGGAACGCTGCAGTAACAGGAGAGTGTAGGGAACGCTGCAGTAACAGGAGAGTGTAGGGAACGCTGCAGTAACAGGAGAGTGTAGGGAACGCTGCAGTAACAGGAGAGTGTAGGGAACACTGCAGTAACAGGAGAGCGTAGGGAACACTGCAGTAACAGGAGAGTGTAGGGAACGCTGCAGTAACAGGAGAGTGTAGGGAACACTGCAGTAACAGGAGAGTGTAGGGGGACTTCCGGTTCCGGCAATGGGAGAGTGAGCAGCCTCTTCCGACAGCTCCGCTCCCCAACTCACTCGACATTGCAGTAACCCTGTTTACCAAAGGCAGACACCGTTCCCGTTCCCCACGGAGGATAGAGGGAACGATGGACAAGTTTTTGAGTGTGTCCTCCGTCTCAGGAGTACCCCCGCCACCTCAGCCACCGCGACTAGAGAAGCGCCGGGGAGACCACAACATGGCGCCGGACGGTGATAATGCTCCAGGGACGCCAGTACAGAAGAAACCCATAGCGGATCCTATGTTGGACCTTGCTCCGGCTCCGGGCGGTACAGGTACTCTCTCTTCCTCTTATGAGGATATGGTTTTGGCAATTCACTCCACCATGGCGCCTCTATTGCAAAAGGCAGTTTCTGATATTACCTCACAATTGCAAACTCTATCTGGCCGTGTTACTGACGTAGAAAAACATGTAAGTGACACTATGGACGATGTCAGTATCTTACAAAAATCTGTACGGGCTCTGGAAATAGATAATAAGCGCTTGGCAGAAAAGCTAGATAGTTTTGAAAACAGGGCCAGACGGAAGAATTTGAGAATCACAGGCCTTCCTGAGTCACTTAAAGGAAATCACTTGGATCATTTTGTTCGCATTATTCTCCCTAAGCTGTTACATGTGGAAGAAGCATGTGCTGATATTTCCATAGAGAGAGTCCATAGAGTGGGAGATATCTCGAAAGCCACTGCACAGAAACCAAGAGTGGTGGTTTTTAAAACCTTAAATTTTTTGCATAAGCAAGTTATTTGGAAAGCATCTCGCAAATTATATCCGATTCAGTGGGAAGGACATAACATCCGTATCTATCAAGATTTTTCAGTTGAACTCTCAAGACTGCGTCGTTCTTTTTCGGAAATTTGTACCACCTTGGTACGAGCAAATAGAAAATTTATTATGTTTTTTCCTGCACGTCTCCGCATCTTTTCTGGTACATCGTACTCGGAGTTTACAAATCCTGAAGATGCTGCAGCATTTCTTAAAGAAGAGGCCTCTGCAAAGGAACACGGGGACATTGCTGATGTTGTGGATGAGTGAGAACTGGGACTGCCGTATATATTTGAGTTTAAATAAGTATATATGGGGTATACTCTATGCTTAAGGGGTGCTATATGTCTTACTGCATTTCTGAGGCACGTTAAGAAGCTTTTAAGCCTTAAGAAGTTATTAAGCCTTAATATTGCTTACATCTTCATTTAGAGTATATTTCGTAGGTGTTGAAATATTTTCAGCCAATCACTGTAATATCGAGGAGCGGAGCTGCGCCATTTTTTCTTTTTATTTTTGTTAATAAATACGTTATTAGGTCTGCTATTTGGGATCTTTGTGTCTCAGAGAGCAGTCAGTTGCTGGAAGTCCAGTTTGGTTAAATTAGTACTGCTCAAATTATTTGGTTATATATGTCTGTCCATTTTCTGTTTGTCTTTCCCTTATGTTTTTTCCACCCTCCCTTACCCCTTCTTTATGGATATGAACAGTATCAGATGATTAAGAGACTTGTATGTGATAATGCCTCTCAGAATAGGTTCACTTAATATTAGAGGCATACATACACCTGCGAAAAGACGTAAACTACTTGTATACCTCAATAAGCTATCTATAGAATTGATATGTTTACAGGAGACCCATCTAAAAGCTTTGGAAGCGAATAAGTTAAAAATGCTGGGTTGGGATTTACTAGCTGTAGCCTCATACAATACTAAATCACGAGGAGTAATTATTTTAGGGAAAAAGTCATTAAATAGTCATGTTTTATCTGTTTTCCCTGATCCAGATGGTAGATTTGTGGTGCTTACAGTGGATATACAAGGAATCGTATTCAATATATGTAATGTGTATGCCCCCAATCAATATAAGAAAACCTTTTTTACATCATTATTGGCTAAACTCCATACGTATGATCCTGCCTCTTTAATAGTTTGCGGGGATTTTAATTTAATTTCATCTTCTTTTCTTGACCGTTCCCCTGCTCCGAAACTCCCGATTACCCTTCCAAAAATAGGGGTCCCATTTTTTGTTAAATCCCTCAATCTAGTAGATACTTGGCGAGCAGTTTACCCGGTTGAGAGAGAGTTTACATGCTTTTCCATGACTCATAACACCTGTTCTAGAATAGACTATATTTTTCTGGCAGAACCTTTATTTACTAAAATCTCTACTGTAAATATTGAACCCCCTATATTATCAGATCACGGTATGGTATGGATTAACTTAGAACTCAAGAGATCTGTGGAGACTAAACCTTTGTGGAAATTTCCCCTACATCTTGTAAAAGCGAAAGGCTTTAAAGTCTTCTTAGAAAAGACGTGGGGAAAATATCAGACGCATAATTCTGGCTGTGCTGTATCCAATCCCTCTAATTTTTGGATGGCGGCCAAGGCCGTGTTACGTGGTGAATTGATAGAATACTCTTCTCGAATTAATAAGCTACGAAATGCTTCTTACTTAGACCTGCAAGGTAAGCTTTCTAATGCTTTCCAACTATTTAAACAGGCCCCCTCCTTGGAAAATAAAATACGTTATAACACAGCTAAGACTCACTTCTCAGAGCTTTTACAGACCAGTGGGGATAAATATTATTTTAATGTAAACTCAAAATATTATAAATTTGGTAATAAAAATGGTAGACTCCTTACAAATTTACTACATGGATCTAGAAAGCGTACAGTGATCAGGCCCTTATTGAAATCAGACGGAACTTTTACGGACTCCGACTCTCATATAATCGAAGTGATGAGATCATTTTATGAGGAGCTTTATTCTGTGCCTACATACTCAGTAAATGCTTCCGTTGCTTCTGGTAATCTGGAAACCACCTCTCCTACCCCTGTATCTCTTCCCTCTTCTTCTTCTACCTTTTGGGATTTACTTTCATTGCCACAACTCCCAGTATCCTTTCTACCTGTTTTGATGGCTCCTGTGACTCCGTTGGAGGTTGTTGGGGTTATTAAGCAGTTGAAATTATTTAAATCGCCAGGCCCTGATGGGTTTTCTAATGAATTTTTTCGTTTGTTATCTACCCAAATTGCTGAACCTTTGGCCGCATGTTTTAATTCAATTATAGCTGAGGGAACTCTCCCTGCTCACTTCTCGGATGCCGTCATTAAAGTCTTACCGAAAGAGGGACGTGATCTTAGTCTTCCGGGGTCTTATAGACCAATTTCACTTCTTAATACTGATTATAAAATTTTTACAAAAATTTTAGCGGAAAGATTAAAGCCCATTCTTCCGGTTTTGATACATAAAGATCAAACTGGCTTTATAACAGGACGGCATTCGGTGGTGAATGTACGGAGGGTTCTCGCAGCTATATCACAGGTAACATCTAATCATACCTTGCGGGTAGCCCCTCATATGATAGTAACGTTGGACGCTGAAAAAGCGTTTGATTTAGTTTTATGGCCCCATTTATTTCGTACCCTAGAGAAATTTGGCTTTCCTACCCATTTTATTAATATTTTACGTACCTTATATTCTTCTCCACAGTCACAATTAGCATGCAATGGACTTCTTTCATCTGCTTTTAAACTAGAGAGGGGGACCCGTCAAGGGTGTCCCTTGTCCCCTCTTCTTTTCGCCATTGCCATAGAACCCCTTGCTGTGGCTATACGTGCTTCCCCCTTGATTCAGGGGATTAAAATTGGAGGGGAGGAGCTGAAGATAGGACTATTTGCAGATGATACCCTTTTATTTCTTTCTAACCCTACTCACTCTTTGCCTTCTTTGTTACATCTACTTGACTCTTTTGGGGTGGTTTCCGGATATAAAATTAATAGATCCAAATCGGAGGTTTTATTGCTGGGAAACTCTAGTCCAGACCTTTTGAGATCCATACAAATGCCGTTTTCTATAGCTCCATCGAGATTTAAATATTTGGGGGTCCATATATGTTCAGACTTATCCAAAATATACCCGACAAATTTCTCTACTACAATAACCAAAATTGCTACAAAACTTGAGTCATGGAGGGACCTACCTCTCTCTTTATTGGGACGCTTAGCAATAATTCGATCTATTATTTTTCCGAAAATATTTTATTGCATGCAACAATTACCAGTTGCTATACTTAAATCGGATATTAAGAGATTGGATGCATTATTTTCTAAATTTGTATGGCAAAATAAACGCCCGAGAATATCAAGGGTTAAATTAATTACTCCTAAAACTGCAGGTGGTCTGGGATATCCTGATTTGGAAACATACTCTCAAGCAGTTTTTTTTCGTTACATAAGTGCTTGGATACTTAATAAGGACCAATACATAGATTTATCTTTAGATTTAGCTATTTTTTCCCCCTACTCCCCAAGTGCACTTTTACAAACTAAATGGCTTTCTATCCCACTAAATATTCGGAACCATATTTTGTTTACAGATACATATAAAGCATGGCTTGAATTAAATAAAAGATGTAAGTCCAATCCCTTTGTTACACCTTTTATTCCTTTATGGGGGAATCCATCGTTCCCCCCATCGCTTTCTAACTCATTGTTTGATACTTGGAGGGCAAAGGGATTGGATTTATCATGTAAGGTTTTTGATCCAGGAGGCTCCTTATATACCTTTCAAGAGTTATGTCTTAGATATGCAATACCAAGCTCACAGAGATTTATGTATTTTCAAATGCGGCATTTTTTACTTTCTATTAATGCACCTAAACCCCCTATTCAGACCCAAAAATTTAATATCGCTCAGGTTAAATCTATCGATACATTGTTATTTTTTCTCCGTGAGAAGGATTATAGAGTGAAATATTTATATAATGTTATAATCAGTTCTACAGAACATGTACAATGGCAGATATTGTTACAGAAATGGACTAAAGATATTCCAATGTTAACTGAGATTCATGATTTAACTGAATTATATTCATATTCACTTAAGGTGTTACAATCAGCGTACTTACAAGAAGTTCACATACGCACATTGCATAGAGCATATATAACTCCATATCAAAGACGGTATATGGTTAAGGATGAGATGGGATATTGTATTAAATGCGGAACTGTAGTTGCTGATTTTTACCACTGTATATGGGATTGTTTTAAGTTACGTAAATTTTGGTGCAAAATACTGAGTTTTATTAATACAATGTTTGGTCTCGCTTTACAACCTGATCCTATGGCTTGTTTGGGGTTCAGTTTTAAAAACTGGACTATAACAGGGGGGAAAAAATACACTTTGCCATTATTGATCACAATTCTAGCAGTATGCAAAAAATGTATTTTGTGTCATTGGATCAAGAAATCGGTACCTAGCCTAATGGAAGTTAAACAAAAATTACTTCAAATATTATATTATGAGCGAAAATACGCAGAGGTAGATTTACTATTAGGAGCTCAAAAGTTTTATTGTAAATGGGCTCCATTTATCAGTACTTTGGAAAAAGAGACCCGATTACATATATACAAATCTTTTGAAAATTTTAACTTTGAGGAGCATATGGCATTTTATGTTACGTGAACTTGGTATTGGGTGCATACTGAGAGTCAGCTATTTTAAGTTGTTTTCTTTTGGAATCTAGATACTGTGTCAAAATATAAGATGAATATTAGGTATATATTTTCCTTCCCATTCCCCTCTTTCCTCACCTCCTTCCTTTGTCTATGTCTTGTGTCCTTTTTAATTTTTCTTTTTATCATTATACTGTTATCCCTGTATCGCCTTAATCTATTATGTCTCATTACCTCATAGTGAGATTATGTGGATAGATAATAACAACTATGATATGATATTTGGGATTATGCTTTTATTGTCTTATTGTATACTATTTTCGTTTTCCTTTCTGTATGTGGAAAATCCTTAATAAAAACATTTAAAAAAAAAAAAAAAAAAACAGGAGAGTGTAGGGAACACTGCAGTAACAGGAGAGTGTAGGGAACACTGCAGTAACAGGAGAGTGTAGGGAACGCTGCAGTAACAGGAGAGTGTAGGGAACGCTGCAGTAACAGGAGAGTGTAGGGAACACTGCAGTAACAGGAGAGCGTAGGGAACACTGCAGTAACAGGAGAGTGTAGGGAACACTGCAGTAACAATAGAGCGTGGAGTACACTGCAGTAACAGGAGAGTGTAGAGAACACTGCAGTAACAGGAGAGTGTAGGGAACACTGCATTTATAGGATAGTATAGGGAACGCTGCAGTAACAGGAGAGTGTAGGGAACACTGCAGTAACAGGAGAGTGTAGGGAACACTGCATTTATAGGATAGTATAGGGAACGCTGCAGTAACAGGAGAGTGTAGAGAACACTGCAGTAACAGGAGAGTGTAGGGAACACTGCATTTATAGGATAGTATAGGGAACGCTGCAGTAACAGGAGAGTGTAGGGAACGCTGCAGTAACAGGAGAGTGTAGGGAACGCTGCAGTAACAGGAGAGTGTAGGGAACGCTGCAGTAACAGGAGAGTGTAGGGAACACTGCAGTAACAGGAGAGCGTAGGGAACACTGCAGTAACAGGAGAGTGTAGGGAACGCTGCAGTAACAGGAGAGTGTAGGGAACACTGCAGTAACAGGAGAGCGTAGGGAACACTGCAGTAACAGGAGAGTGTAGGGAACACTGCAGTAACAATAGAGCGTGGAGTACACTGCAGTAACAGGAGAGTGTAGAGAACACTGCAGTAACAGGAGAGTGTAGGGAACACTGCATTTATAGGATAGTATAGGGAACGCTGCAGTAACAGGAGAGTGTAGGGAACGCTGCAGTAACAGGAGAGTGTAGGGAACGCTGCAGTAACAGGAGAGTGTAGGGAACGCTGCAGTAACAGGAGAGTGTAGGGAACGCTGCAGTAACAGGAGAGTGTAGGGAACACTGCAGTAACAGGAGAGTGTAGGGAACACTGCAGTAACAATAGAGCGTGGAGTACACTGCAGTAACAGGAGAGTGTAGAGAACACTGCAGTAACAGGAGAGTGTAGAGAACACTGCAGTAACAGGAGAGTGTAGGGAACACTGCAGTAACAGGAGAGCGTAGGGAACACTGCAGTAACAGGAGAGTGTAGGGAACACTGCAGTAACAGGAGAGCGTAGGGAACACTGCAGTAACAGGAGAGTGTAGAGAACACTGCAGTAACAGGAGAGTGTAGAGAACACTGCAGTAACAGGAGAGTGTAGAGAACACTGCAGTAACAGGAGAGTGTAGGGAACACTGCAGTAACAGGAGAGCGTAGGGAACACTGCAGTAACAGGAGAGAGTAGGGAACACTGCAGTAACAGGAGAGTGTAGGGAACACTGCAGTAACAGGAGAGTGTAGGGAACGCTGCAGTAACAGGAGAGTGTAGGGAACACTGCAGTAACAGGAGAGCGTAGGGAACACTGCAGTAACAGGAGAGCGTAGGGAACACTGCAGTAACAGGAGAGTGTAGGGAACGCTGCAGTAACAGGAGAGTGTAGGGAACGCTGCAGTAACAGGAGAGTGTAGGGAACACTGCAGTAACAGGAGTGTGTAGGGAACGCTGCAGTAACAGGAGAGTGTAGGGAACACTGCAGTAACAGGAGTGTGTAGGGAACGCTGCAGTAACAGGTGAGTGTAGGGAACACTGCAGTAACAGGAGAGTGTAGGGAACGCTGCAGTAACAGGAGAGAGTAGGGAACGCTGCAGTAACAGGAGAGAGTAGGGAACGCTGCAGTAACAGGAGAGTGTAGGGAACACTGCAGTAACAGGAGAGTGTAGGGAACGTGTAGGGAACACTGCAGTAACAGGAGAGAGTAGGGAACGCTGCAGTAACAGGAGAGAGTAGGGAACGCTGCAGTAACAGGAGAGTGTAGGGAACGCTGCAGTAACAGGAGTGTGTAGGGAACGCTGCAGTAACAGGAGAGTGTAGGGAACACTGCATTTATAGGATAGTATAGGGAACGCTGCAGTAACAGGAGAGTGTAGAGAACACTGCAGTAACAGGAGAGTGTAGGGAACGCTGCAGTAACAGGAGAGTGTAGGGAACGCTGCAGTAACAGGAGAGTGTAGGGAACGCTGCAGTAACAGGAGAGTGTAGGGAACACTGCATTTATAGGATAGTATAGGGAACGCTGCAGTAACAGGAGAGTGTAGGGAACACTGCAGTAACAGGAGAGCGTAGGGAACACTGCAGTAACAGGAGAGTGTAGGGAACACTGCAGTAACAATAGAGCGTGGAGTACACTGCAGTAACAGGAGAGTGTAGAGAACACTGCAGTAACAGGAGAGTGTAGGGAACACTGCAGTAACAGGAGAGTGTAGGGAACGCTGCAGTAACAGGAGAGTGTAGGGAACGCTGCAGTAACAGGAGAGTGTAGGGAACGCTGCAGTAACAGGAGAGTGTAGGGAACACTGCAGTAACAGGAGAGCGTAGGGAACACTGCAGTAACAGGAGAGTGTAGGGAACGCTGCAGTAACAGGAGAGTGTAGGGAACACTGCAGTAACAGGAGTGTGTAGGGAACGCTGCAGTAACAGGAGAGTGTAGGGAACACTGCAGTAACAGGAGAGCGTAGGGAACACTGCAGTAACAGGAGAGTGTAGGGAACACTGCAGTAACAATAGAGCGTGGAGTACACTGCAGTAACAGGAGAGTGTAGAGAACACTGCAGTAACAGGAGAGTGTAGGGAACACTGCATTTATAGGATAGTATAGGGAACGCTGCAGTAACAGGAGAGTGTAGGGAACACTGCAGTAACAGGAGAGTGTAGGGAACACTGCATTTATAGGATAGTATAGGGAACGCTGCAGTAACAGGAGAGTGTAGGGAACACTGCAGTAACAGGAGAGTGTAGGGAACACTGCATTTATAGGATAGTATAGGGAACGCTGCAGTAACAGGAGAGTGTAGAGAACACTGCAGTAACAGGAGAGTGTAGGGAACACTGCATTTATAGGATAGTATAGGGAACGCTGCAGTAACAGGAGAGTGTAGGGAACGCTGCAGTAACAGGAGAGTGTAGGGAACGCTGCAGTAACAGGAGAGTGTAGGGAACGCTGCAGTAACAGGAGAGTGTAGGGAACACTGCAGTAACAGGAGAGCGTAGGGAACACTGCAGTAACAGGAGAGTGTAGGGAACGCTGCAGTAACAGGAGAGTGTAGGGAACACTGCAGTAACAGGAGAGCGTAGGGAACACTGCAGTAACAGGAGAGTGTAGGGAACACTGCAGTAACAGGAGAGTGTAGGGAACACTGCATTTATAGGATAGTATAGGGAACGCTGCAGTAACAGGAGAGTGTAGGGAACGCTGCAGTAACAGGAGAGTGTAGGGAACGCTGCAGTAACAGGAGAGTGTAGGGAACGCTGCAGTAACAGGAGAGTGTAGGGAACACTGCAGTAACAGGAGAGCGTAGGGAACACTGCAGTAACAGGAGAGTGTAGGGAACGCTGCAGTAACAGGAGAGTGTAGGGAACACTGCAGTAACAGGAGAGCGTAGGGAACACTGCAGTAACAGGAGAGTGTAGGGAACACTGCAGTAACAATAGAGCGTGGAGTACACTGCAGTAACAGGAGAGTGTAGAGAACACTGCAGTAACAGGAGAGTGTAGGGAACACTGCATTTATAGGATAGTATAGGGAACGCTGCAGTAACAGGAGAGTGTAGGGAACGCTGCAGTAACAGGAGAGTGTAGGGAACGCTGCAGTAACAGGAGAGTGTAGGGAACGCTGCAGTAACAGGAGAGTGTAGGGAACGCTGCAGTAACAGGAGAGTGTAGGGAACGCTGCAGTAACAGGAGAGTGTAGGGAACACTGCATTTATAGGATAGTATAGGGAACGCTGCAGTAACAGGAGAGTGTAGGGAACACTGCAGTAACAGGAGAGCGTAGGGAACACTGCAGTAACAGGAGAGTGTAGGGAACACTGCAGTAACAATAGAGCGTGGAGTACACTGCAGTAACAGGAGAGTGTAGGGAACTCTGCAGTAACAGGAGAGTGTAGAGAACACTGCAGTAACAGGAGAGTGTAGGGAACGCTGCAGTAACAGGAGAGTGTAGAGAACACTGCAGTAACAGGAGAGTGTAGAGAACACTGCAGTAACAGGAGAGTGTAGGGAACGCTGCAGTAACAGGAGAGTGTAGGGAACGCTGCAGTAACAGGAGAGTGTAGGGAACGCTGCAGTAACAGGAGAGTGTAGGGAACGCTGCAGTAACAGGAGAGTGTAGGGAACGCTGCAGTAACAGGAGAGTGTAGGGAACTCTGCAGTAACAGGAGAGTGTAGGGAACACTGCAGTAACAGGAGAGTGTAGGGAACGCTGCAGTAACAGGAGAGTGTAGGGAACGCTGCAGTAACAGGAGAGTGTAGGGAACGCTGCAGTAACAGGAGAGTGTAGGGAACGCTGCAGTAACAGGAGAGTGTAGGGAACGCTGCAGTAACAGGAGAGTGTAGGGAACTCTGCAGTAACAGGAGAGTGTAGGGAACGCTGCAGTAACAGGAGAGTGTAGGGAACGCTGCAGTAACAGGAGAGTGTAGGGAACGCTGCAGTAACAGGAGAGTGTAGGGAACGCTGCAGTAACAGGAGAGTGTAGGGAACGCTGCAGTAACAGGAGAGTGTAGGGAACACTGCAGTAACAGGAGAGTGTAGGGAACACTGCAGTAACAATAGAGCGTGGAGTACACTGCAGTAACAGGAGAGTGTAGAGAACACTGCAGTAACAGGAGAGTGTAGAGAACACTGCAGTAACAGGAGAGTGTAGGGAACACTGCAGTAACAGGAGAGCGTAGGGAACACTGCAGTAACAGGAGAGCGTAGGGAACACTGCAGTAACAGGAGAGTGTAGGGAACACTGCAGTAACAGGAGAGCGTAGGGAACGCTGCAGTAACAGGAGAGTGTAGGGAACACTGCAGTAACAGGAGAGCGTAGGGAACACTGCAGTAACAGGAGAGCGTAGGGAACACTGCAGTAACAGGAGAGCGTAGGGAACACTGCAGTAACAGGAGAGTGTAGGGAACACTGCAGTAACAGGAGAGCGTAGGGAACACTGCAGTAACAGGAGAGCGTAGGGAACACTGCATTAACAGGAGAGTGTAGGGAACACTGCAGTAACAATAGAGCGTGGAGTACACTGCAGTAACAGGAGAGTGTAGAGAACACTGCAGTAACAGGAGAGTGTAGAGAACACTGCAGTGACAGGAGAGTGTAGAGAACACTGCAGTAACAGGAGAGTGTAGAGAACGCTGCAGTAACAGGAGAGTGTAGGGAACACTGCAGTAACAGGAGAGCGTAGGGAACACTGCAGTAACAGGAGAGCGTAGGGAACACTGCAGTAACAATAGAGCGTGGAGTACACTGCAGTAACAGGAGAGTGTAGAGAACACTGCAGTAACAGGAGAGTGTAGAGAACACTGCAGTGACAGGAGAGTGTAGAGAACACTGCAGTAACAGGAGAGCGTAGGGAACACTGCAGTAACAGGAGAGCGTAGGGAACTCTGCAGTAACAGGAGAGCGTAGGGAACTCTGCAGTAACAGGAGAGCGTAGGGAACTCTGCAGTAACAGGAGAGCGTAGGGAACTCTGCAGTAACAGGAGAGCGTAGGGAACTCTGCAGTAACAGGAGAGCGTAGGGAACACTGCAGTAACAGGAGAGCATAGAGAACACTGCAGTAACAGGAGAGCGTAGGGAACACTGCAGTAACAGGAGAGCGTAGGGAACACTGCAGTAACAGGAGAGTGTAGGGAACACTGCAGTAACAATAGAGCGTGGAGTACACTGCAGTAACAATAGAGCGTGGAGTACACTGCAGTAACAATAGAGCGTGGAGTACACTGCAGTAACAGGAGAGCGTAGGGAACACTGCAGTAACAGGAGAGCGTAGGGAACACTGCAGTAACAGGAGAGTGTAGGGAACACTGCAATAACAGGAGAGCGTAGGGAACACTGCAGTAACAGGAGAGAGTAGTGAACACTGCAGTAACAGGAGAGAGTAGTGAACACTGCAGTAACAGGAGAGTGTAGGGAACACTGCAGTAACAATAGAGCGTGGAGTACACTGCAGTAACAATAGAGCGTGGAGTACACTGCAGTAACAGGAGAGCGTAGGGAACACTGCAGTAACAGGAGAGAGTAGGGAACACTGCAGTAACAGGAGAGTGTAGGGAACACTGCAGTAACAGGAGAGCGTAGGGAACACTGCAGTAACAGGAGAGAGTAGTGAACACTGCAGTAACAGGAGAGAGTAGTGAACACTGCAGTAACAGGAGAGTGTAGGGGACACTGCAGTAACAGGAGAGTGTAGGGAACACTGCAGTAACAGGAGAGCGTAGGGAACACTGCAGTAACAGGAGAGCGTAGGGAACACTGCAGTAACAGGAGTGTGTAGGGAACACTGCATTTATAGGATAGTATAGGGAACACTGCAGTAACAGGAGAGTGTAGAGAACACTGCAGTAACAGGAGAGTGTAGAGAACACTGCAGTAACAGGAGAGTATAGGGAACTTTGCAGTAACAGGAGAGTGTAGGGAACACTGCATTTATAGGATAGTATAGGGAACACTGCAGTAATTGGAGAGCTTAGGGAACACTGCAGTAATAGAAGATCGTAGAGAACACTGCGGTGATAGGAGAGTGTAGGGAACAATGCAGTAACAGGAGAGTGTAGGGAACACTGCAGTAACAGGAGAGTGTAGGGAACAATGCAGTAACAGGAGAGTGTAGGGAACACTGCAGTAACAGGAGAGCGTAGGGAACACTGCAGTAATTGGAGAGCGTAGGGAACACTGCGGTGATAGGAATTTGTTACTCAGCTACATAATAAAATATATTAACTATACATTCACATGTAATCTAATTGCCGCTAGTGTATTTCCCACATAGGCAGTCTCTCACCTTGCCCGTGCAGAATCCCAGTCTAGCACCAGTTTGGCCAGCTGCTTCCTCTGCTTCTGTATGTTCGGGATATCTACCTGGAGGAGGAACAGGTAAATATACAACCTGCTCAGAGACACTGCTAGAACTAAACAGGAATATATCAGCAAACATCTCACTTCGTACATATCTGAATAATACATTGCCTTCATCAGAGGAACTTTTATCTACCTATTACAGTAGGTGAAAATAACAGAGCTTTCTCCTATCCTGAATACAACAGGCAATGCTAGGCGCAGCTGTCTGCGTACTACAAAACTCATCAACCGCTTCCTGTCTGGCCCCGTTATAGCTGAAGTAGTCCATTCTTCTGAATGTTGGGTTAGGGTTATGTTGTTGGGAAGAAAACGCCAATTAAAAGGATATAGAAATGACTCTGGGGCACAGATTTACCTCTGTCAGTTGGTTAAAGGGATCCAGGATGTCTTTCTCAATCTGGATCTCATGCTGGGAGAGCTCTTGGGCCAGCCGCTGCTCCGCTTCCCCGCACGAGTACAAGGTCTTCCTGCAGGACAGAGCATCTCAGTTCTGTAGTGTTCTCAATACACACACAATGCATGGGACATACGTGAGTGCCACCATTTATACATTACTCTAATACAGGAGGTTAATCATAGGGACAGGAAGCGAAAACAGCAGGAACTTACCCTAATAGGGTTTCATCACTGAGCTGCGCGCAGCCTTCTATCATAGACTGAGACACACCCATAAGAGGAAGCTTTTTCTACACGGGGGAGAAAGAGTTAATCCTCACTACAAGCATTTCTCTTCCATTTCTCCATACAATTATAATTACTGAATTACATATAAAAATAAGATTTTAAACCTACCGGTAAATCTTTTTCTCCTAGTCCGTAGAGGATGCTGGGGACTCCATAAGGACCATGGGGTATAGACGGGCTCCACAGGAGACATGGGCACTCTAAAGACTTTAGATGGGTGTGTACTGGCTCCTCCCTCTATGCCCCTCCTCCAGACCTCAGTTAGAGAACTGTGCCCAGAGGAGACGGACAGTACGAGGAAAGGATTTTTGTTAATCTAAGGGCAAGATACATACCAGCCCACACCATCCAACATGGAATAAACGAACCAGTTAACAGTATGAAACAAAACAGCATCAGCCAGAGACTGACCAAAACTGTAACATAACCCTTATGTAAGCAACAACTACATACAAGCCTTGCAGAATTTAGTCCGTACAGGTACGGGCGCCCAGCATCCTCTACGGACTAGGAGAAAAAGATTTACCGGTAGGTTTAAAATCTTATTTTCTCTAACGTCCTAGAGGATGCTGGGGACTCCGTAAGGACCATGGGGATTATACCAAAGCTCCAGACCAGGCGGGAGAGTGCGGATGACTCTGCAGCACCGATTGAGCAAACATGAGGTCCTCATCAGCCAATATATAAAACTTGTAGAATTAAGCAAAGGTGTTTGAACCCGACCAAGTAGCTGCTCGGCAAAGTTGTAATGCTGAGACACCTTCCTAGTGGAATGGGCCTTTACCGAATTAGGTAACGGCAATCCGGCCGTAGAATGAGCCTGCTGAATCGTGTTACAGATCCAGCAAGCAATAGTCTGCTTAGAAGCAGGAGCGACAACTTTGTTGGTTGCATACAGGACAAACAGTGCCTCTGTTTTCCTAACTCGAGCCGTCCTGACTACATAAACTTTTAAGGCCTTGACTACATCAAGAGACTTGGAATCCTCCAAGTCCCCCGTAGCCACAGGCACCACAATAGGTTGGTTCATATGAAACGATGAAACCACCTTAGGCAGAAATTGAGGACTGCTCTATCCACATGGAAAATCAGATAGTGGGTTTTGTGAGACAAAGCCGCCAATTCGGACACCCGCCTCGCAGATGCCAAGGCTAACAACATGACCACTTTCCACGTGAGAAATTTTAACTCAACTGTTTGAAGAGGTTCAAACCAGTGTGACTTAAGGAACTGTAACACCACGTTAAGGTCCCATGGTGCCACTGGGGGCACAAAAGGAGGCTGGATATGCAGCACTCCCTTTACAAAAGTCTGGACTTCTGGGAGAGAAGCCAATTCCTTCTGAAAGAATATTGACAGGGCCGAAATCTGCACCTTAATGGAGCCTAACTTTAGGCCCATGTCCACTCCTGTCTGCAGAAAGTGGAGAAAACGGCCCAGGTGGATATCTTACGTAGGAGCATTCTTGGCTTCACACCAAGATACATATTTCCTCCAGATACGGTGATAATGTTTCGCCGTCACCTCCTTCCTAGCTTTTATCAGAGTAGGGATGACTTCCCCCGGAATACCTTTCCTAGCTAGGATCTGGCGTTCAACCGCCATGCCGTCAAACGTAACCGCGGTAAGTCTTGGAACACGCAGGGCCCCTGCTGCAACAGGTCCTCCCTGGAAGGAAGAGGCCACGGATCTTCTGTGAGCATTTCCTGAAGATCTGAATACCAGGCCCTTCGAGGCCAATCCGGAACAATGAGTATTGTCTGGACTCTTTTTTGTCTTATGATTCTCAGTATTTTTGAATGAGTGGAAGAGGAGAAAAGACATAGACCGACGGAAACACCCAAGGTGTCACCAAGGCGTCTACCGCTACAGCCTGAGGGTCCCTTGACCTGGAACAATACCTCCGAAGTTTCTTGTTTAGGCGTGACGCCATCATGTCTATTTGCGGAAGCCCCCAACGACTTGTTATCGCTGCAAAAACTTCTTGATGAAGACCCCACTATCCTGGATGTAGATCGTGTCTGCTGAGGAAGTCTGCTTCCCAGTTGTCCACTCCCGGAATGAAGACTGCTGACAGCGCGCTTACGTGATTTTCTGCCCAGCGAAGAATCCTGGTGGCTTCCGCCATTGCGACTCTGCTCCTTGTCTCGCCTTGTCGGTTTACATGAGCCACTGCTGTGACGTTGTCTGATTGAATCAGAACAGGTAGGTCGCGAAGAAGAGTCTCCGCTTGTCGTAGGCCGTTGTATATGTCCCTTAATTCCAGCACGTTGATGTGTAAACAAGTCTCCTGGCTTGACCACAGTCCCTGAAAATTTCTTCCTTGTGTGACTGCTCCCCATCCTCGGAGGCTCGCGTCCGTGGTTACCAGAACCCAGTCTTGAATGCCGAACCTGCGACCCTCTAGAAGGTGAGCACTCTGCAGCCACCACAGTAGAGACACCCTGGCCCCTGGGGGACAGGCTTATTCTCTGATGTATTTGTAGATGGGACCCTGACCACTTGTCCAGAAGGTCCCACTGAAAAGTCCTCGCATGGAACCTGCCAGTACTCGAGTGCATTGATGAACGGACACTCTTTTTGGCTTTAGCAGGTCTGGAGTTCCTGGGCTTTTTCCGTTGGGAGAAAAACCCTCTTCTTTTCCGTGTCCAGAATCATGCCTAAAAATGATAGCCGAGTCGTTGGAATCAACTGCGACTTTGGCAGATTTAGGATCCAGCCGTGTTGCTGCAGCACTCTCAGGGAGAGTGACACGCCTTTCATCAACTGATCCCTCGATCTCAATTTTAACTCCTTGCCTGCGTAGGAGCACCATCATTTCCGCCATTACCTTGGTGAAAATCCTCGGGGCCGTGGACAGCCCAAACGGCAACGTCTGAAACTGGTAATGACAGTCCTGTACAGCAAATCTCAGGTACGCCTGATGAGGAGGATAAATGGGGACATGAAGGTATGCATCCTTTATGTCTAGTGATACCATAAAATCCCCTCCCTTCCAGGCTGGAGATCACTGCCCGGAGAGATTCCATCTTGAATTTGAACTTTGTTAGATACAGGTTTAGGGATTTTAGATTCAGAATGGGTCTGACCGAGCCATCCAGTTTCGGGACCACAAATAGGGTTGAATAGTACCCTTTCCCCTGTTGCATTAGGGGAACCTTGATAATCACTTGCTGTTGACACAGCTTTTGTATTGCAGCTGAAACTATTTCCCTCTCTGGGGGAGAAGCTGGCAAAGCCGACTTGAAAAATCGGCGAGGAGGCACTTCTTCGAATTCCAGTTTGTAGCCTTGGGATACAATTTCTATTGCCCAAGGATCCAGATCTGACAGAACCCAGACCTGGCTGAAGAGTCGAAGACGTGCCCCCACCTGCGCGGACTCCCGCAGTGGAGCCCCAGCATACTGCGGTGGATTTTGTAGAAGCCGGGGAGGACTTCTGTTCCTGGGAACTAGCCGTAGCAGGCATTCTTTTCCCTCTACCTTTACCTCTGGCGAGGAAGGAAGAGCCCCGACCCCTTCTGGACTTATGCGACCGAAAGGACTGCATCTGATATTGAGGTGTTTTCTTTTGCTGTGGGGGAACATAAGGCAAAAACAAAGATTTACCCGCGGTAGCTGTGGAAACCAGGTCCGCGAGGCCCTCCCCAAATGAAACCTCACCCTTGTTAGGCAAAGTTTCCATATGTCTCTTTGAATCGGCATCACCCGTCCATTGGCGGGTCCACAGGGCTCGCCTAGCAGAAATTGCCATGGCATTGGCTCTTGAACCCAACAGCCCCACGTCTCTCGCAGCCTCTCTCATATATAACGCTGTGTCTTTAATATGACCCAAGGTCAATAAAATGCTATCCTTATCTAGGGTGTCAATGTCAGATGACAAGTTATCTGCCCATGCTGCTATTGCGCTACATACCCATGCAGACGCTACTGCCGGTCTCAGCAAGGCACCAGTATGTGTATAAATTGATTTTAAGGTAGTCTCCTGTCTGCGATCAGCAGGATCCTTGTGTCTGGAGACGGTAGCGCCACCTTTTTGGACAAGCGCGTCAAAGCCTTGTCCACCCTGGGCGAGGATTCCCACCGTAACCTGTCTTGTGCGGGGAAAGGATACGCCATAAGAATTCTCTTGGGAATCTGCAGTTTCTTGTCTGGAGTTTCCCAAGCTTTTTCAAATAAAGCGTGCAGCTCATGAGATGGGGGAAAGGTTACATCAGGTTTCTTCTCCTTAAACATGCATACCATCGTGTCAGGCACCGAGGGGTCCTCTGTGATATGCAAAACATCTTTTATTGCAATAATCATATAATGAATACTTTTGGCCACCCTTGGGTGTAACCTCGCATCATCGAAGTCGACACTGGAGTCAGAATCCGTGTCGGTATCAGTGTCTGCTACCTGGGACAGGGGACGTTTATGAGGGCCCGAAGGGCCTTGTGACACAGTCAAAGCCATGGATTGACTCCCTGCTTTTACTCTGGACTCTGCTTTGTCCAATCTTTTATGTAATAAAGACACATTTGCATTTAAAACATTCCACATATCCAACCAATCAGGTGTCGGCGGCGCCAACGGACACACCATAATGATCTGCTCTACCTCCTCCTCAGACGAGCCTTCAGCTTCAGACATGTCGACACACACGTACTGACACCCCCACACACACTGGGATACACAATTATGGGGACAGCCCCCCAATAAGGCCCTTTGGAGAGACAGAGAGAGAGTATGCCAACACACACCCAGCGCCACTGGACACTGGAATAAAATCCCAGACTGTACAGGGCTCTTTTATAGAATAAATAATACACTCACTGCGCCAATTACATGTGCCCCTCCCCCTTCCCCCCTCTTTTTTGCCCTCTGTACTTGCTCAGCAGGGGAGAGTCCAGGGAGCAGATTCATTGCAGCTTGCTGTGGAGAAAAATGGCGCTGGTTAGTGCTGGAGGATCAAGCTCCGCCCCCTCAACGGCAGGCTTCGGTCCCGCTCAAATTCTTTATACTGGCCGGGGTTTTTCAATATACTGCATCCGCAGTATCCAATATATTAGCCAGTGTCCCTTGAGATTAATATTGCTGCCCGCACCCTTACAGTGCCTTCTGTGTGTGTATGTGTGGGAGCAATGGCGCGCAGCGTTACCGCTGCGCGGTACCTCAGTGAAGATCTGACGTCTTCTGCCGCCTGTGAAGTCTTCTTTCTTCTTATACTCACCCGGCTTCTATCTTCCGGCACCGTGAGGAGGACAGCGGCGCGGCTCCGGGACGAACAGCGGGGACGACACCTGTGTTCCGACCCACTGGAGCCAATGGTGTCCAGTAGCCTAAGAAGCAGAGCCTATCAGTTAAGTAGGTCTGCTTCTCTCCCCTCAGTCCCACGATGCAGGGAGCCTGTTGCCAGCAGTGCTCCCTGAAAATAAAAAACCTAACAAAAAGTATTTTCAGAGAAACTCAGTAGAGCTCCCCTGCAGTGCATCCAGTGTCCTCTGGGCACAGGATCTAACTGAGGTATGGAGGAGGGGCATAGAGGGAGGAGCCAGTGCACACCCATCTAAAGTCTTTAGAGTGCCTATGTCTCCTGTGGAGCCCGTCTATACCCCATGGTCCTTACGGAGTCCCCAGCATCCTCTAGGACGTAAGAGAAATATATACACACACCCTATCTATACTGTATGTATGTATGTATAGAGAGAGAGAGAGAGAGAGAGAGAGAGAGAGAGACACACACACACACACACAGAGTGTCCAACAATGTGGAAGTGCACTCATCCAAGCAAAATGTCTTCAACGGCTTCAGTTTCACAATAGCTTTATTTCAGTCGAAGTCAGGCTTATAATTGTCGACGTTTCGATCCAGTATTTTAGGATCTTTCTCAAGACAAGCTTCCGTGTAAAGAAAAATATTTGTAAGTATCACATATATGGTGATTCAATGTGTCATATTCAAACAGTATCGTGGCAGCGTGGCATGAAGTCCATAATTCATGTGACAACTCTGAGTGTGGTGAATCCACTCACAGCCAATGGGTCAACCAGAAAAATGCGGACAAGACATCACTGCACCGGATATCTCGTCTAACACACGATATAACTACAGCCACATATATTGTGTGCACCTCCACATTGTTGGACTCTCTATATATATTGTGATCCTGCCCGCCGAGGCAGATTTTCACTAGGTGCACCCCACTGTTGTTGATTATATATGCGAGTGCAGGATTTTTGTGCAATATATATACATATACACACATATATATATATATATATATATAATAAAGATGATGTGCGGCACTCAGGATTGAAGAAAAGAATCACCACCAGCGTAATGATCAACGTTTCAATTTTACTATGAAAATTGTCATCCTGATGACAATTTTCATAGTAAAATTGAAACGTTGATCATTACGCTGGTGGTGATTCTTTTCTTCAATCCTGAGTGCCGCACATCATCTTTATTGCATTTACCTATGGGAAAGTGAGGGCACCAGGGACAAATGCACCAGTTATTGGAGTGCCGGACCGTCTTCTACATATATATATATATATATATATATATATATATATTTATAAAAAATAATTTTATTGAGCTGTATGGGAAGCACATACATAATAGAAACATCAATTAATTATTATTTACAGAAGACAAGTACATCCATCAGAGGACAAATGATGACCGAGGATGGTTTTCTGCTCCCGACTATAACAGCACTATGCAAACTCTGAGAAGCAAACTCACGTATCTCTTGTCGGGGTCAGTTCCAGGCTGCCCCTGCAAACAGCCCAGGAGCTTCTTGTATGCATTGTGACACACCAGCCGCACGTTGTCAAGTCTTCTTTCAATCTAGAAAATTACAGAACATGTTAGGTCAGCTATTTCATGAGATATCAGATCCTGTATTATATACAGTCAACACAGACACATCCAGAGTCTACCCGCACACGTTCAGCCACATCCAGGGTCTACCCAGACACATTCAGCCACGTCCAGAGTCTACCCGCTCATGTTCAGCCATGTCCAGAGTCTACCCGCTCATGTTCAGCCACGTCCAGGGTCTACCCAGACACGTTCAGCCACATCCAGGGTCTACCCAGACATATTCAGCCACATCCAGAGTCTACCTGAACATGTTCATCCATGTCCAGGGTCTACCCAGACACGTTCAATCACATCCAGGGTCTACCCAGACACGTTCAGCCACATCCAGAATCTACCCAGACATATTCAGCCACGTCCAGAGTCTACCCGGACATGATCAGCTACGTCTAGAATTACCCAGACATGTTTAGCCACATCCGGGGTCTACCCGCACACGTTCAGCCACGTCCAGGGTCTACCCGCACACGTTCAGCCACATCCAGAGTCTACTCGGACACGTTCAGCCACATCCAGAGTCTACCCGGACATGTTTAGCCACATCCAGACGCTACCCGGACAAGTTCAGCCACATACAGAGTAAGTCATCCCGGACAGTGTCTTTCTTACAAAAAAAAAATAAAAGACTAAAGGGCCTTACACACATCACGATGTGCCGCCGAAGTGCCCGACGGCCGATAACACGCATCGATACCGATGGGCGATAACACGAACGATGCAGGGACACGCATCGTTCATCGTTGGTGCCTACACACTGAACGATATCTTGTTCTTTCAGTGTAATCGCTTAGTGTGTAGGGCCCTTAAGGGGCAGGTGTACTAAGCCTTGTAGAGTGATAAAGTGGAAAGATAAACTACCAGTCAATCAGCTCCTGTCATGTTACAGGCTGTGTTTGAAAAATGACAGGAGCTGGCTGGTTGCTACTTTATCTCTCTCCAAGGCTTAGTACATCTGCCCCTATAATGTTATTTAATACATACAATATGCGGTTAGTTAGATCTTTATCTTTCTTATACCCCACTAGACAAATGTTTATCCCTTATGTTAATGTGAATACAATAAATACATTCCTTGACCACCGATTACAACTTGAAGATGTTGCCAACCCACACACACAGCAGATTTCATACAAGTACTATAGTGTTTACACCATATCTAACCTATAGTTAGAACCTCCAAAGTGTTACTAGAGCATGCACCCAGCTCCAAGCCACATCCATTCCACATCTGGAACCTGGCTGTATAGGGCGTCCATTTACATCCAACATACACTGAAGGTGGCCACACACCAGCAGATAGTGCTGCTTGACCCAAGATTTGTTCCCTTGGTTACACATATGGGATGCCAAATTGTACAGCCATACGGTACTCGGTTTAAAAACAGAGTACTTCTGGATTGTAGTCCGTTAATGTTTGTCTTCCAACTTCACTTTATTCCATGCCTGATAATGATGCTATTTCTGTAGGAACATCATCAGCAATAGCCCTCATTTATCTGCCAATTTACAGGATATTGGTTGAATAATCACATATAGGGCTGTTATGTACAAACCTTAGGGGACTACAAGGCTCTGCGAGACAATAAAACACAGGTGTGAAGCTCAGATTGCTTAAGAAAATAGTTTAGCTGGAACTCTTTGGCAGTAGTCAAAATCTGCAGGGTTAGTCTTCAGCAAATACTTTAGCTTGGGAGTTGAAAACTTCTACTCTAGACAGCCAACTCTCAAACACAGGATAAAGGCTAAAATACACATGACCCACAGAGTCTGTGACTAAGGGGTACGCATAAATAAACGCAGTAACTAAGGTGATGGCATCAAAGTCAATAGAACCAACAGGCCTGCATCGCTGCAACCAACTGGCTTGCATCGAGAGGTGCTGGAACCAACAAGCCTGCATCGAGAGGTGCTGGAACCAGCAGGCCCGCATTGGGAGGTGCTGGAACAAACAGGCCCGCATCAGGAGGCTCTGGAACCAACAGCCCCACATCTAGAGATGTTGGAACCAACAAGTTTGCATCGAGAGGCACTGGTATGGAACCAACAGGTACGCATCGAGAGGCGCTGGTATGGAACCAACAGGTACGCATCGAGAGGCGCTGGAACGGAACCAACAGGCCAGCATCAAGTGCCGCACACCTGAAAGCTATAGTATAAAGTGACACAGAATTTGAGTCTCGGGAATCAATTAAAACATCTAGAAGTGTTAATTTAAAGTGAACATTCACACAAATCCCATAAAATTGGTCAGTGCAAATGTCTGGACAGACGTAGCCAAACACAATCTCCCAATACACCTGCAAATCAACGCCCTATCGTTTATTCTAACCGTATAATCCTGCGCAGACTCCTTATGTGGATTTACTGGATTTTGCTACGATCCGGAAAGCTTGCAATTCCATTTGCACCTCTTGCGTCTCAACAAAACCCACATCAGACATAGGAATGCTGTATTTCTATTTATGAATGAAGCCTTATCAAACAAAGCAGTAAACATGATTTATTCTGTAGAACCCGAGAAAAGACTTGTGCTAGGCTAAACTCTGATCCCTAGACAGTGCATGGCATGACACACAAGAGCACCGCAGCACTAATGCCACATAATCCCTCAGAAACATCAAGCTGGACAAAGTTACATAAGGAAAGCATTCAGAATGGATATTCACACTGCACAGGAATTCCATATACAGTGCAATTACACAAAAAGGCTTCCACACCCCCTTGTCATGTCCTGGATGTCTCAGTAGGCAATGTGTGGCTGTTGGGGCATGCTGAGACTTGTAGTTTTAACATCAGATGGAAAGACACGTTGTCCAACCTTGGTTTACACCCTTCCCTGTGACCGGATAGCAATAAGAGAAATACTGGAGAGAGATAACATGGACAGATAATGGGGAAGATATACTAAGCAGTTAAAAGAGTGGAGAAGTGAGCCAGTGGAGAAGTTGCCCATGGCAACCAATAAGCATTAAAGTAACATTTATAATTTGCGTACTATGAAATTATACAGAGCAGCTGATTGGTTGCCATGGGCAACTTCTCCACTGGCTCACTTCTCCACACTTTTCACTGCTTAGTACATCTCCGACAAAGTACCAGCCAATCAGCTACTGCATACCCTTCAACATGACCCATTCCATTAGGTACAAAATGCTCTGTTCCTGGATTTCCTTGCCAGTGGCAGTTACAGAGGTGTTGCTGCAGCGCAGTCCAAAATTCAACTAGGGAAGCCACACCAACTGCCACCGCAAACACTGCCAAACATTACCAGCCAGGACTCCGTTGCAGTTGGTGTGGCTCCCCTGTTTGAATTTTAGACTGCGCTGCAGCCCCACCTCTGTAACTGCCACTGGCAAGGAAGTCCAGAAACAGAGCATTTTGTACCTACTGGAGCTGGTCATGTTGGAGGGTATGCTACTGTCATTTTTCAAGCCCAGCTTGTAGCATGGCAGTTTGGCGCGGATTGGCTGGTACTTCATCTCTGTCCTCTTTATCTCTCTCCAATGCTTAGTACATAGACTCCTTACTCTTATATTTCTTTTTTTTTTTTTCATTGTTTTTATAAAATGCATTTGCTTAGAACGAGTTAAACCTATTTTTTTTCTATAAGACAATTCTCCACCTGCCCACTGCTTTTCCACAGCTCAGTGATAGGGGTTGAGGTTTGGCACAGAACACCGTGAGACAGAGACCCAGCCAAGTGCCTTAGCAGTCTTTCATGATGCAGGGAAGTCTGTTATAATCAGCACAGGCCTAATCTGGAACAAGCGGCTTCTCCTGCTGTTAGCGTCTGGTGATACAGAACCTGCATGTATACAATCTCAGGGACTTGCGCGGGGAACGTGGGTCCCTCAGAGACAGCTGACACAAGAGACTGTTGCCAAGCAAGCAGTGTAAACATTGCAACCTGTGGTGAGATCTGTAGAAGTAATCTTTTATTAATTAATTAAATGGTGGCTACACGCTGAGATTTTGACATCCAATTAGGTTGTTTTAGATCTTATGGTTACAAATTGTAGCATGTATGGGTCAAAGAAGATGTGGGGCCTGATTCAGAGGTGTATGCACAGCTGTGCGAAGATATGCAAATGCCACAGACAGATTTCTATTGATGCGCCACTGGTGGCTTTGCATATCCCAGTGGATGCATACAAAGATGTAACATCGGTTGCAGAAGTTGATTATTGAGTTCTAAATAACCCTATGGTCGGGAAGCATGAAAACATTGGAGCCATTGCAGCTGTGTACAGGAGCGCAATTGCAGCTTCAAATAGCCAACAAAACGGCTGCAACACGACTTTGCTTTTGTGTCACCCCAAAGGGTCCCAAACTGCCAATCAGTTTCCATACGCAGTGATAAAAAAAATCGCTCCACTGCTATTAAATGTACATTGCGTACAAAGCTGAATCAGGCCTTTGGTCAAGGAGTCATAATAACTACTGTAGTGAACAACCCCTAATAAATTATTTCTACTAGGCAAACAGGAAGCTGGGTACACACTTACCCGGTGGATGTATCGGGTCTGCCGACTGCTTCAGGTAAGCATATACACTTACAGATCGGCCGCACTATATGGCATCCTGACGTCACAGCTGGGCGAGCATTTGAATATGCCCACCTTGCAGTGAAGTCAGTCCCTGCAGCCAGAGTACGGGGCGGTCGGTGGGTCGCCCGTACGCACAGCCAGATGTGCGGATATACCTGCAGATATATTGGGCATCGGCTGTGCTGCAGGGCTGATGCAATAGGTCTGTAAATGAGGTCATTCACAGACATATGAGGCGGGGTGTAATGTTGCCTGAGTTTGGTGGCCATGTGGGATGCCGTACGAACTCAGATTTTTTTTTAAAGGGGCAATCACTTACATAAATAAATACTCCACCACGCTTTACATTTAAGCAGAGTTGCAATAGAAATATCAGGTATTGGGGGTAATTCCAAGTTGATTGCAGCAGGAATTTTGTTAGCAGTTGGGCAAAACCATGTGCACTGCAGGGGAGGCAGATATAACATGTGCAGAGAGAGAGGGATTTGGGTGTGGTGTGTTCAATCTGTAATCTAATTTGCAGTGTAAAAATAAAGCAGCCAGTATTTACCCTGCACAGAAACAATATAATCCACCCAAATCTAACTCTCTCTGCACATGTTATATCTGCTCCACCTGCAGTGTACATGATTTTGCCCAACTGCTAACAAAATTCCTGCTGCGATCAACTTGGAATTACCCCCATTGATAGACATATAGATACACATAGATGATGTTATGGTGACTGAATTTTGCCTAAAGCCATTACTTTGACTAACCCGAGTGGACTCACTTTACCACTCCTAGGGTTTAGGGATTCCCTATCACTGTCAGGTACCGGGAAACGTTTACTTTTGTGTATGTGACATCATGCTTCTGCATGGTTGTTGTCAGCTAATCCACACTGCGCATGGTAGCAGGCAGAGGGCGGGGCTTGGGGACACTGGGTTCAATCAGCTGGAGAACAGAACAGCATTCTGCGCTATTTTTGGTGGTCACAGGCACAAGCAGATGCAGGCATTTTCTTGCCGTTAAATGTTTATTAGCTCCAAATGTCCTGAAAATGTCATTACACTCAGCTAAATGTGCCAAACTTACACGTAGCATACAAGATGGTACAAAAGTACATTCCTGCATCTCATGAGGTAACACCGAATGCAGCTGCCAGTGCTGGAGATGATCTCGGGATGCTGGCAGTCAGAAGACCAACAGCGGCATCCCAATGCACAGAATCCAGACATCTGCTAGATAAGTATTGTAACCCTCCCCCTCAACCCCCCCCTACTTAGTGCCTAACCATAACCCTCCCTCCCCGCAGCCTTACCCTAACCTGTCCCCCAGCCTACACCTAACCCCCCACTTCCCCCGCAGTCTAAACCTAACCCACCCTCTAGTGCCTAAACCTAAAGCACCCCCCCCCCCCCCCACACACACACACGCAGACTAACCCTTAGTGTCCCAGGCATATTTACGACCAGGATTCTGTCACCGGCACTCGAACGCCGGTATTCTAAACGGATCCCACTAAAGCAGCCTCACCACTACGGATAAGGTAAGTACATTTTAGTATTTACACAAACACAGTGTAAATATAAATACAACCAGCCTGTACACACAAAGACACTGCTGTCCCAGCTGCAGTGCTGCACAATATATTTACAATGCATTTTATGTGCACACGGTGGACATTAACCTGCAGCCGATGCCCTAAGTGCCCCCAGCTGCAGTATAACGTATTTACCCTCACCCAGTGCGGTCCACTGAGCGTTAACCAGCTCAACGCTGTAGCCACCGGGCTTACTAAATCGTTGTAACACAATACTGGCCAATCCGTGCCTGGACTGAGCCCCCCTACCTGCTGAGAACCGTAGCTGCGGCCCACATGTTAAACATGCAAGCACATATTATTACATAAACATTTACCTGAAAATGGCACCAGTGCCAAGGCCACCATCATGCTTACCGGAGTAGCTGGCTATGGTTACCATCACAATTCCTAAATGATAATGTCACTTTTTAGGGGTTGAATTATCCTGTCCCAAAAGCTGAGCTCATGGGCTTTTTATAGTTTTAAGGGCCCTAGGCATATGGGATGCAGAGTGGTTGCCTCTTTTCCATGATATCTGAGACCAGTTGAATTTTTGGCAGATGTGCCGGTTGGGAGTACACTATTTTTGCTCGTCTCTGGAACACGCAGATATTAAATATATCCGCGTACAAATGAGGCCTCAGTCTAAAACACTTGTGTACTCCCCCAGCTAAGCCGTGTTATTCCTGCAAGGCAGCAGCTAGTCGCTCCAAGCTCTTATCTGGTAACAAGCTGTGCCACATTCCCATCATCTCAGAATGAGGCCTTGTGTGGGAGCCTCTACCACCTCCATGCCAAATATGCACTGCATGAGCTAGTATACGGCACAGCAATAATAGTTAATTCTGACTCCCTACCTAGTAAGTTAGCCTTTGTCCTGAACTAAATTTGACTGATTTTAGTGCTTGGTGTAACAGTTGGAGAAGCACTCTGGACACAAAGACTCAAGACACAGCATTAAGATGTACTTAGTATTACCTGTACAAGCTGCATCGTTGCACCTGTTAGCATATTTTGCATCCTTAAACTTTGTCCAGTGAATTCCCACACTGAAGCGGATTTCATGAGGTGCCTTTGACCCGGCCCTCTACTTCAACAGAGATGGTGTCTCACTTGGTCTTCTTCTTCGACGTTGCTCCATAAAAGCCAGCACTGATCAATGCTCGAGCAACGGATGCTTTGAACTCCAACTGATTCTGGTCATCGAATCCAGACATTCGATACACCAGCCATGCATTTACACAATTCACATCAAGAAAGTAAAGGAACGCCGGAATGTACAATTTCCTGTCATTGCGTCTGTGTGGGTGCATCCCCACACACTGATCCCTAAGATCCACTCCCCACCCTGTAAATGTTATACCACTCTGTACCTAACCCTGTTGCTAAATGCTCTTAATGACTGGATAAAATAAAACAATACCAATAACGCATCTGCCACTATTACCACAGCTGCTACTAATGATTTGATTATATTATTACTAATAATGTGAAATAATTTACCATTTAAATAAATGATACATAAAGGCTATCAGCTGTCAAAACTGGCATATATGGCTATTATATGAGGAAAAATTTAGGTTAAGCTTATATGCCAGGAACAAAGTGTAGCATGCAGTACAGATCTTTGTATTGCATGACGTCCGCCAAAGTGGACACAATTTTATATCAACTGTGAAACAAAATAGCGTATTTGATCAAAACATCTACCATACTATACTCGTTACTTTACTTTCTTTTTTTTTACCTGCTCTCCTATCTTTAAGTAAAATTATTTTACTGAAATCCCTTGTGTTTTGACCTTATTGTTTTTGTAGGAATTAAAAGCTGCCACTAGGTGGCATCCCTTCTAAGTTTGGCAGAGGTCTTAAGAAGAAGGCACAATGCACTAGTGATGTCAAAAGAGAGTTCCTATAGGATATAATGACTTAAAAACACTTGTCCATTGTAGTGGCCTCTATGCACTAAAGAGTTACAGTGCACCGGTCACCTTTTAACAATGTAGGCGGGCTCCTTTACACAATGGAGATGGGCCCCTTTACCCAATGGAGGTGGGCATTTGACAGACTGGATCTATATTCAACCAATTTGCCTATAATTTTACAAAGTCAGCGATTTCAAACAGAATGCAGCCTAATGATTTACAAGGACCAACCTTATGTGCAATAATTATGTAGCATATGAGTGATGTCAAAGGTTCCAGTCAATTGATAGACTGCATTCTCAAGGTTAGGCCATAAAACATATATAGATTTGGACATACGCACTGTTACATATTTTCATTTTGTAACATGGGTGCAGTTCTCGGTACCTGCTCTTTTACAATGCAGACTCTATAGGGGGCATTCACGTAGCAGCGTTGTCCTCGAAGTGCAGGCGTTCCAATGGAAGGAAGCTTGTTATACATTACCAGTAACTAATGAAAAACAACTTCTAAAGTCCAAGCCATATACTTGTTATAGAGGGTACACAAAGTTCTTATTCTTATTGGTGATAAAATAAAGTCATGATGTCCCTTCAGGGAAGAAATTTAAGCGCCCGATAATGTGTTAACGACACAGGTGAATATTCATGCCCCACGGAGCACAAAGTTAGAATAAGTGATGCAGACACAACAAAGTTTTCACAAGGAAAAGTAGCAATTAAATAATAAAGTTTATAAAGAAATAAAGCACATACAGGGAAAAAACAACATAAACAAGCTAGAAAACTGGAGAAAAAGTTGTGTGTAAACAATCACTACACCCTGCTCCGCACAATGAGACCCTAATCCCGACATCCCAGTAGATCTGAGCTGAAAGGAAGAAACACTGTGGATTGTGCTGATGAATCAGCCGGCGCTGCCCCACACCCTGCCAGCTGCATGAATGGTAGGAAAGCCGGGCAATTGTTCTCCCCCTCTCCCTGCGCCTGTTTGTCACCAGTTTTGGAAACCGTTCAGTGGAAAAGCTGCCTTATCTCCCAAAAACAACGGAGGGGCTAGAGGCAAGGTCACAAAAACACACATGGCCTGGGCCAAAGCTACACAGCACGGTGGCAAGGATCAGCCTTCTGCTGGCAAGGAATGCTGGAACTTGTAGTGCGACAAAAGCTGGGAAGCCACAAATTGTTTTTTTTAAATCGCACAATTAACAAATATTCTAAATCTGAAATTATTAGAGCTATAATTTATTATCAAGCATCATAAGTAAGGGATCTGTCTAATCCAGTGCCAAGGGTAAGAGTAAACGGCTGCATTTGCTCCCAAGGCCACCAATTCCTCCATTTTTATTTTAAATCATGTTTCTGTATCTTATTTTAGGGTAATGCTCTTTTATTACAAAATAAGTAATAGGGACAGTCACTTAGCGGCAATGGCTGTGTGGCGCCGGCATTACGATTATTTTCCAGCACATCGCGACTCCTAAAAGATTTTTTTCTCACTCCAAAAAGGTGTTGTTAGGCTACCATATTACGCAGTGATGTGCATACCCACACATCACAACCGCACATAGCCGCTAACGGAATATGGTCCAAAGTCTCTCAGTGAATTTGGAAGGTTCCTTTTTGCGATATATTGCAGATGTACACATGGCCAGGGGGGAATTCTCTGTATGGGGAAATCTTTTATGTCATTCCTTTAAATTTTATTTGGAAATTTAAAGGAATGATGAAACAATACTACGTTATTTGTGCAAATCAGCGTCAGACAATACATTACAATATCACTTGGGTTGCCTTAGATAACATTATTTTTCCAAATTAACAAGACTGTTAGTTGCGGAATACAGCAGCCTGTCTTCCACTGATGCACCTGTCCTGTACCCAAAGTATTCTGTGGTCTAGAGAATAAGTATCTGTATCTAGAGATCTGTATCTGTGGTCTAGAGAATAAGGCCTGTTAAATAACTTGCAAAAACACTTATTTCTTTAAACATATTATTATCCATAAAATATTCAGATTTTTGTTTCTGTTTGGACAAATTGTAGCCCTTCAGCCAAAAGAACGTCCAGTTCGGTATGGCTGGCTCCCTGGATTAAAGGAATCCCCAAACAGATATGCGTTTCTCATGATGTTTATAATGTATTCCTAGTATAGACATTCAACATACTGTAAAGCCAACAACATGCTACTGTGAACAGGTCAGCCATCGTCTATTCACTAGGCCCTAGTCAATGGATGGGCTGCAGTCACTAGTATACACAACCACAAACCAAGACACAAAACATCATTAAAGCACTTTGAGTCCTCTTGGGGAAAAGTGATATTTAAGTAAAAGTATTATTATAAGTAAAAACCTATGAATCTTTGGAAAACAAAAAACATTGACCCATGCACATGACAAATGCAAAGCAATATAGGAATTTTATTTCCCACTTTTTGACCACCACATCCCCAGCCCCCTTTTCCTTATTGTTTGAGAGTTATAAAGGTATAATTATAATCCCAGTATAAGCATAAGAGGGAGAGGAAGAGGAGAGGGAAAGGAGAAGGAGTTGGAGCTGGAAGAAAAGACCAGTGGCCGAGGAAAAGAAAGAGTAGGGGGATATGGAAAGGAAGAGGAGAAAAAGGTGAGGGAAATAAATCAAAATAGTGGGAGAGGGAAAGGAAGAAGAGAGGGAAAGGAGGGTGGGAAAGAGGGAATGAGAAGAAAGGGAAAGGAGGAGAGAGAGAGAGAGAGAGAGAGAGAGAGAACGGGAATAGAGGAGGAAAAGAGACAGGTAAACGAGAAGGAAAGGGAAATGTGAGGGAAATGGGGAGAGAGCGAGGGAAATGGGGAGAGAGCCAGGGAAACGGGGAGAGAGTGAGGGAAAGGTGAGGAGTAGAGGGTGATGAAAAGGAGGAGAGAGTGAGGTAAAAGGAGGATGAGAGGGTGTGGGAAAGGCAGATGAGAGGGTGGGGGAAAGAAGGCAGAGTAGGAGAGAGTGAGGGAAAGGAGAAGGAGCAGGAGAGTGCAAGGATGGGGAGAGGGTGAGGTATAGAAGGAGGAGAGGGTGAGGGAAAGGCGGAGGAGACGGTGAGGGAAAGGCGGAGGAGACGGTGAGGGAAAGGCGGAGGAGACGGTGAGGGATAGAAGAAGGAAAGAGTGAGTAAAAGGTGGACAAGAGAGTGAAGGAGAGGAGGAAAGGGTGAGGAAAAGGAGGAGAGGGTGAGGGAACAGAGAAGGAGGAGGAGAGGGTGAGGGAACGGAGAAGGAGGAGAGAGTGAGGGAACGGAGGAGGAGGAGAGAATGAGGAATACAGAAGGAGGAGAGAGTGTGGGAACGGAGAAGGAGGAGAGCACGGAAAAGGAGGAGAGAGTGATGGAACGGAGAAGGAGGAGAGAGTGAGAGAAAGGAGGAGGAGCAGGAGGAAAGAGTGAGGGAAAGGAGGAGGAGCAGGAGGAAAGCGTGAGGGAAAGAAGGTGGAGAAGAGAGTGAGGGAAAGGAGGATGCGAGGGTGAGGGAACGGAAGATGAGAGGGTGACGGAAAGGAGGTTGAGAGGTTTTGATAGGAGCACACCACCTCAGGTCTCGCTTACCTGTAAAAGGTCCTCACTTAATACTTCTGTTTTTTCAGCTCTGTAACAAAGAAGAAAGAAATAACTGTCAGAAAAGCACAGATAAAACAAGTGTGACCTCTTGCTCAGAGTTGCAATGTAAACTGTATGTTTACGCTAAAACACACACTAAGCCCAAATACATATACAATTTAAATGTTTACTTAACATGAATAACAAACGTTCGACCAAGTCTCATTTTACATAAACACAACAAGGCAGAGCTACAGCAGAGATTTTTGCTGCATTTCTCTCTTTTGAATGGCCTTGTTTTACATTAGGCGGGTTACACAAGTGGCTTTTAAATCATTTAATGTGAAGACTGGGCAATCCCACAATTTAGCTGTGTCTAAAAAAACGTTCCATGGACTATAAATGGGATAACTCAATTCTATGCAACCTTTTGAAGGACACAGGCCGTGCTGATTTGACCAGTGCAGTGGGATTCCATGAGGTTCAGCCATGGCATTTAATAGCACAAAGTTGCATAAAATAGCACAGTGTTCTCGGAGACTTTTATGAGATCTAATTGCAGAGATTTAATAGCCCTATGTATAAATATACATCATCTCTGGATTAGCCAATTAGAACTTGGCTTTACATAAAATCTCAGAGGGATCGGCTAGAAGAATGTTCTACCATCCCTATCTCATGACTTCATCCATATGTGATTTAGGAATATCAATTTACACAATGGCAAACATTAGTGGGCCAATGTCCATTGTACAGACGTAACGTGCGTGCCTTTGACTGCGCATGCTACAGAGCTAAAGATAGGCAACAACAGAAGATGAGGAGTCATACTCTATTCAGTCGCATCTCTTCCTGCCGCTAAGAGGGGCATAACAAGGTGGTAACGGGGCATTTGCACATGGGCAAAGCTTATAGAGGGCATTTGGACAAAAACTAATTACATTGATCCAGACCATGTTGTGTTTCATTAGGCTTCACTGAAGTTTCTTTGTTGACATATTGTTAAACATACACTGGAAATAAAATAGTGGCTTGGTTAGAACTCTAAGAACTGGAAGCCATTTTGTTCACAACATTGGACATATCTACTGGCTGATTACATGGATGCTAATTCCGTCACTACTGGCTGATTACATGGATGCTGATTACTTCACTTTGTAAACCACAGCACAATGGCAAATTGCAGTTATTTGTCATCTTGCAATCCAGATGGCAAAGTAATAATGATAATGTAATTTATATAGCACTTTTATCCTAATAGGGCTCAAAGGGGGGAATTCAGTTGAAATTGCCACCCGATCTCCCGGCTATAGTAACGGGAGATCGCAGGGCCAATATTCAATTGATACCCATTATCGCGTCCATCAGTGTTGGGTCTAGCCACGTAAAGCAGCTAAACCTGACTAAACTAACGGGCGCAATCGTGAAAAGTGTAGTTTGGGCACCCAAACGGGTCACTTTTCCCACATTTCAGCTCGCCAGCACGGGAAACTGCGAGTTGAAATGTGTCTCCCCACGTCTCAGCGCACCTGAATGGAGCAACAACTGAATTGCTCCGTTGGGCGCCATCTAGTGGTGGCCGCGGAAGAACAATTGAATTCCCCCAAAAGTGCTTTACATTTGCCTTTACAGCAGAAAATACAGAACAAGAACAGTAGATTAGTGAAATGCAGAGTAAATACGTAGGTCTTGAGTCTGTTTTTAAAGGATTCTAGAGTTAAGGCTTCTCGACCTGTGCAGTTAAGCCGGTTTACAGAGTCGGAGCCACAAAGCTGAAAGCTCGACCCCCAGATGAATTCAGGGAGATTCTAGGTACTGTTTATAGTCCTTCATCTACAGATTGCAATAATCGAGTGGGACAGTAAAGGAATGTGGATGAGGATTGGTGGTCAGTCTGGGAAAATTTGGTCTACTAACATTAAACTGACAGCCCACAGTGTTGCGTGTATGGGCAGATCAAGCTTAAGGTGCATACACAGTTGCAGAGAAAGTAAACAACGTCGCTCATTTTCACCCTTCCTGAGCGATGTTTACTTTCTCGGCAGGTATGTATGCCGCCGAACGATGCGCGGCCCCGCAGATCGTTAACGACCCTCGCTGTCGGCCGTGTAGGCAGCTCAATTTGGACTGTCGTCAAAGAGCTGCCTGCACAGCCCGGCTGCGGCGTGACATCACTGAGCGATATGGTCATCCTATCGCTCAGTGTGAATGCACTGCTGCCGACCGCCTGGTCCGGGACGTGGAAACACTAGGCGACGTCGCTCATAGAGCTCATCGCCTAAATGTGCACCCACCATTAGCCATGTTTTGAAAATGGGGGACGGGGGGGACGGGACATATTAGCGCACATCTTCTCACACAGGCCTACCGCTAGCATAACATCACCTGGCTATAAATCCTTTCAGAGAGGACTGTACACAAGCAATCCAAAAAAGCAAAACACAGCTGTTTTCTCAGGACCTCATGCGACGTCTGATAAAACAAAGCGAATCCTCTGCACTCTGAGGTAAAAAACATCCCCATATACTCATTTTTAAAGTATACAGCAAGTTCCAAAAATGTAACGCTCCGTAGAACTCACAAATCTAAACTAGCGTAACAATGACATGAAGACAAAAAATGTACAATTGAATGTTAAACTAATAAAATAATCAAAGCGATACATATTTGCAGGCTTTCTAATATATACAATGGTTACAAGTTATAGCAGACAAATCATACAGTAAATCGGGTAGGAGCTGTTGGCCACAGGGTAAGGCTTGGAAGTAAATCAGGTAGGAGCTATGGGCCACAGGGGAAGGTTTTGAGGGCCTCTTCTTGCCCATTACTGCTCTAGTGTTTATAACACGGAAGAAAACTTCTAATTAGTTGCTAAGGGCACACATTTATGGACAGCTGGCTATCTATGTAACTGCTGTCATATGTGTCTCCACTGTTTTTTGTATACAGTCATTTGAGGCTCCCTAGATACACTATAGGTAGTCTGGCTGGGGGAGAAAGGAAAATATATGTCAAGACAACTTGCATTTCTGGTTTAGTAGTCTTTTATGCAACTTGTCTGAAGCCAAAAGCAGCACACACGCTGGAGTCACAATGTACCAGCGGGTGCACAGAGCCCCTTCTTGCGTTCCTCCTCTGTGAGAACTAGCTGCCACCTACACATGAAGTGGTTAAAGCGGGCTGAGGGCCGAGATGAGCAGGTTCCAGTAAGTTTCTCACACACATATTCGGTTTCTGAGAGGCCCCAATGTGTATTTATAATGCATGAGCTGCCACTGTGGGATGACAGAGGGTGCTTTGGTGACCGTCTCAGGTGTGACGTGGGAGGGGGCTCAGGGCAGGTCCTGTACAGGGAGACAAAGGAGGAATCTGTGGCATTTATCAGGCTTCTGGGACATGTCCAGGCACCAAGAGAAACCCATCCTTAAGAGTAAACAAGGAGAATTACATATACTACAATAATTCATGGCAAACACTGTACTATACATCATCTGAGCAATGACACATGCAATGACAATGCCTGGTACATGTGCAGTTTTGAAGAAATTTAGGGCATTTTAACCCTGAAAGAATGGTGATACTTTGTGTATGAAAACACGTGCACCCTCGCAGAGAATGAGGGTGTCTGCTTGTCAGGGAAATCTCTCAGCAAACGCCTGAACTGAAAATACATCTTCCCACAGGAGTTCTCCTATGTAGAAGAGAGAAACAGGAGAACTGGAGAATTTACAAGGACAAGGAAATAAAAACCAACTATTTGCTGCCATAAAGCTGGGTAATATGAGTAATATTATGGGTATTATGATAATAATGAGGTTGTACTTGGAAATGAAACTATTTTTGAAAAATGATTATTACTACAATTATTCTTATTATATAGGGTAATTATGTTCTGCAGGCAGTCACTCACATCAATACCTGCAGCAGTGGATCTTATAATCTACAGTATATCCCCTAACACACGGACATATACTTTAGCAGTAACTTTAACAGAATCCAGTAATACTACCAGATGTTTCTGGAGTGTGGAGGAAAGCAGAGAACCTTGAGGAAGTGTGCAAAAACATGAGAGAACACACAAACCCCACACAGACAGGGAATCAGACCCTTGAGCCCAGTTTTGTGAGGCAGCAATGTTAACCACTGTGCCACTGTGGTGCACTTAAATTTGCGCATAAATCCACCATTACAGGCTGACATCATGCAATTTGTTAAGGTGATCAGTCTGAAGAGTTAAGGACTGATATGTCCTATGTGGATAGTTAAAGATAGTTCCAAGTAGTTTAAAGAACAGTTTCCCCTCCCCCTGAACAACATGACTCAGTGGTAAAACATTTCTTCTCCCTCCGCCCTCCCGTACTATACTGGAAACCTGTAACAAATTCCAGGTCTGGAACCTGCTAGTAGTCAGTGAAACCATTACAATTCTGCGGTATGCACTTACAAAGTAACGGGGCTGTGCTTAGGGGGAGTTGTCTCATCAATTATCCATGAATTTAGAGGAAAGAAGCTAATGCACTGGGCCCAATACTGCACATTTAATACTTGGGAACTCAGCATTAAAATTCTAAGGTTTACCATTAAGTGTTTTTAGATCAAGAACATGCGGCTCAGCTGAGCAATGATTAACCACGTCACTTATACAGGCCAGGCCACACATAAGGGCATGACAGACGGGTGCTTTCATCTATGCATCAGCCTCATAGTGTCCTGTTAGGTGCCTTAAGGCGGGTACACACTGGAATATATATCTGCCGATAAATTGATCTGCAGATATCTATGGATGGATCGGGCAGTGTGCTGTGCATACACACTGTCCGATCCGTCGGGGACTGACGTCATGAAGTGGGTGGGCGTGTACACACGCCCGTCCAGTTCAGCTGTCAATCACCGCCGGCTGCCGCAGCATGTGTATGGGCGGTTGGCTGGTCGCACGTACACACACACAGCGATGTGCCAATATATCAATAGATATATTGGCCGTCGGCTGTGCTGCGGGGCCGACGCGATACGTCTGTGAACGACGGAGTTCACAGACGTATCGCCCATACACACTGGCCGACAGACCCGCGATATATCGGCCGTTCAAGAGAACGCCCGATATATCAGCCAGTGTGTAAGGCACCACCTGGAGGTAGGTGTAGGTACTAAGGGGAGGGGGGAGGTTGGGGTTAGACTGCGGTAAGGGGGAGGAGATCAAATACTTACCTCGCCCCTGATGGGATCTTAACCATCAGGTTGCCAGCATCGGTACTGTGACCGCCTGCATCACGTCCGCCAGGATCTCATACCAATCCCCTTAGTAAGGCTTACAGCACAACGGAATATGCTGGCGCTACATGAATAAACGCCATTAAATAATATGATCCAGGATTCTGTAGAAAAGATGTGAAACAGGAGCCCTCCACCTGTCAGATGTCTCTGTTATAGGCTAGAACACTTGTGTAAAATGCCTTCTGATTCGTTATTACAGGTAGGTGCCGTTTTCTTTGATTCAATGTATTAACGTATTATTGCGATTTAGGGTTAATATGCGGCCCTATGTGGATCCTGAAGAAGTGCATCATGTTGCCTATCACTGTAGTAAAGGTCTGTGATAGGACTAACAGCACCAGTCAGATAAATCTGCTTAGACAGTGGACGTAAATGCACTAGATTAACGTATAAGACTCGGGATGTTTAACTTGTTGCCATCTAGATGAGGCCTAGCTCAATGCCACTTGGTAAAGAGCCTGTGTGCATTGTAATTGCATCTCTCCATAAAGGAACAATGATCTTTCTAAGCACTATCCATCTCACCTCCACTCACCTGTAAAAAATAAAACAAAAAACGCTGCATCGGAGCGCCAAAGTTACTGGTGATCTTGCCACAGCCGGCAATCAGTGCAACCAAAGTAAGCACACCTTTGTTACATTTTTACTTTCGTGTGGATATGGGGGGTGATTCCGAGTTGTTCGCTCGCTAGCTGCTTTTAGCAGCATTGCACACGCTAAGCCGCCGCCCTCTGGGAGTGTATCTTCCCTTAGCAGAGTTGCGAACGAAAGATTAGCAGAATTGCGAATAGAAATTTCTTAGCAGTTTCTGAGTAGCTCAAGACTTACTCACACATAGCGATCAGTTCAGTCATTTTCGTTCCTGGTTTGACGTCATACACACGCCCAGGGTTCGGCCAGCCACTCCCCCGTTTCTCCAGATATTCCCGCTTTTTGCCCTGACACGCCTGCGTTTTTCCGCACACTCCCAGAAAACGGCTAGTTTCCGCCCAGAAACACCCACTTCCTGTCAATCACACTACGATCATTTGAACGATGAAAAATTTTCGTTCGGGCGTGAGTAAATCTACTAAGTTTTGTGTTAAAATACTAACCGCATGCGCACTGCGAACCATGCGCATGCGCATTTTTGCCTTAAACGCTCCGTTGCGAAAATCGGCAACGAGCGAACAACTCGGAATGACCCCCATTATCCTTTAAGTCTCAGTGTCAGGGGACAGAGCATTCTAACAACAACTGCTAAAGGTTCACAGATACTAACAGTAGTCTACATCCTGCTGACCTCTGCCTGTCAGAAGTGCACAGAATATTAAAGCTATAACATCACTCATTCTGTATAATGAGAGAGCAATCTGCAATTAAGTTTTATAAGTAGTGTGCTAGGATTCACTGTAACTAGTAATGACCTTCATAAGCACACTTCTTACAGTTTCACTCCCTGAAATGTTCACCGGGACAGCCACTGTACCAGACAGACAGCCATTCTGCAAATATTGTGTCATTTAAAAAATCGTAAAATATTCCGAAAAACCATAGGGAAGAAGATCTCAACAAACACATACCATACTGTATATCGGACTAGTGTTCACTCGCATGGATGTCTGTTATTGCACAGCAGAACAAATTTTAGATAGGAGGTCTTTGCAGACTTTTGTGAGGGTAGTTTCAGTGGAATGGAGAGGACAGAAGCCAGACTGGAATGGGTCAAGGAGTGAGTGTGAGGAAATAAAGGCAGTCAGGCGGTTGTAGACAATCCGCTCAAGGAGTTTGGAGGCAAAAGGAAGGAGAGAGATGGGTCGATAATTGGAGAGTGTGTGTGGATCAAGGGTAGCTTTTTTAAGAATAGGGGAGACAAGTGTATGCTTGAAGGCAGAGGGGACAGTGCCTGATGAGAGAGAGAGAGAGGTCGAGCAGGTAGGTAAGATGGGAGCGGGCAGAGAGAGAGAGAGAGAGGTAGCGGAGTAGGCGGGAGGGAATAGGGTCTAGTGGTGGAGGGGGGTGAGGAATGGATGAGGGCCATGACTTCCTCACCAGATACATGGGAGAAAGATCTCAGAGTTGGTAAGAGGGAAAGGGAGGGGTGGGTAAGGCATAGGACAGGGCCGGTTTCTGATTTTTTGGGTGGGATGTGATATCTTGATGTATGGAGTCAATTTTGGATGTAAAGTAAGTGGCAAAGTCAAGAGCAGAGAGTGAGGGGGGGGGGGGGGGGGGAGACGAGGTGGGGGTGGGCAGAGAAGGGAGTTGAGAGTGGCAAAGAGGTGGCGGGGGTTGGAAGACTGGGAGGATATGAGGATTTTGAAGTATGACTGTTTATCGAGGGAAAGGGTTTGAAATGGAAGAAGTCTGCCTTAGAGCGTGATTTCCTCCACTGTCGCTCAGCAGTACGTGAGCATTTTTGCAGATATCTGGTGCATTTGGTGTGCCAGGGTTGAGGTGTTGATCTGTGAGGGTGAATAGTGGTTGGTGGAGCGACACAGTCAAGAACAGAAGTAAGGGAAGCATTGTATAGGGATGTGGCTTGTTCAGGGCATGAGAGAGACAGTATAGGAAAGAGAAGTGAGTCGAGTAGGGAGGATAGGGAAGTGGTGTCGATAGCCTCAATGTTGCGTTTAATGATGGTAGCCTTAGGAGGTAGAGATGGAGTAGCTGAGAGAGATAAGTTAAAAGAGAGCAGGTGGTGGTCTGAGAGGGGGAATGGGGAGTTGGAGAAATCAGAAATATCACAGCGGTGAGTGAAGACCAGATCCAGTGAGCTCCCATTCACATGGTAGAGGGAGTAGGTCCACTGGGAGAGACCAAGTGAAGAGGTGAGGTTAAGGAGTTTAGAGGCAGAGGATTTTGTGGGGATATCAATTGGGATGTTGAAATTGCCTAAGATAATGGAGGGAATGTCAGAAGAGAGAAAGTGAGTTAGCCAGGAAGCAAAGTTGTCAAGAAATTTGGAGGGCATGCCAGGGGGGGCTGTATATGACAGCTACTCGTTGATGGACAGGTTGGAAGAGGCATATAGCATGGACCTCAAATGTATAGAATATAAGGGATGGTTCTGGGGGGATGAGATGGTAGGAGTAGTTAGAGGGTAAAAGGATCCCAACACCACCGCCTAGGCGACCCCCAGGTCTGTGTGTATGTGAGAATGTGAGTCCCCCCAGCAGAGAGAGCAGCAGCAAAAGTGGTGTCATAGGGAGTAATCAAGATTTCTGTAATGGCCAGGAGGTGCTGGGAGTTGTAGATTAAAAGGTCATGGGTGGGGACCAGTTTGTTAAAAACAGATCTTGCATTCCATAGGGCACAGGATAGGGGGTGAGAGTTTGAGGGAGAGATGCAAATGAGATTATCAGGGTTGCTGAAGCATTGAGCTGATATTGATTTGGATGGAAGGGATAAAGCGGGCACAGTGTTAGTGCAGGCTTCTGAGCTACGAGGGGAAACTGCAGGAGGAGGGCAGGGAGGGAATGCGGTGTGATGTAGAAGGGGAAGAGAAGAGGTGACAGAGAATGGAAGGAGGGAACTGGGCTGAGTGGTGGGGTAGTAGGACCATGGTGGGGCAGAAGTGACTGAAAGTGGGGTGACAGGGAGAGAGGAGGGGAAGGGAGGGAGAGGGGTGGATGGGAAACAGAGGAGAGAGTAGAAGATGTAGGATACTAGGGGGGAGGGATAGATGTGGACCTGGACATAGTATGGGTGAGGAAAGAATTAGGTAGACAAGGGGTGATGGGGAGGGTTGATGTAAACCTGGACATAGTATGGGTGAGGTAAATGGGTGTAAAAACTAAAGAAAAAGAAAAAAAAAAAGAATAAATAAATATTGGAAAAAGGAGTGAAGACCGTATAATAGAAAGAGCAGTAGAATTGCAGGAGATCAGGTAATAGTACGATGTTGGTAAATGTGTATTATAGTCGAAAATAATTGAGTTACAAGTGAAACTTACAGTGAAGATTAAAAGATTGCACAAACTCAGCTTTAAAATAGACTGCTAGAATTGGGAGAAGTTTATTTCTCAAAACAAATTGCTATGTACAGACACAATCCTTACAGTTTTGTTATACGTATAGATCACACAACACACTCTGCTACAAAAGAGGTTGAAGGTATGTGGATAATGGTGACACCACACAGGCAATTTGTTATATATGATTTTACTCTTCCCTGTGATATTTTATAATATATGTGTATACATGGTGCTCCCTGCGCTCTCCTGTCAGTGATTGCTCCAGCTAGGGATACCTGGAACCTCTCTCCAAGAAAAGCCTAAAACATGGGATGACTGAAGAGATTGGGGGATGTGACTGGGGACCACCGTGGACTGCTGACTGCCAGTGCACACCCCCGACCTAGGTAGGAGACAGCAGCAGGAGCTCACAGTGCATGGTAAGGAATTAAACCAATTTGTTTCCACATATAAGTTCACATCACGAAATAAGACCACCAACAAAAGGCATAAGCCAGTGGTTCTCAAACTGTGTGCCATGGCACCCTGGGGTGCCTCAGGGCAGAGATGTAGCATGGTGCTCGGAGCAAGAGTATGTTTTGGTACCCCACTTCCCTGTACTCAATTAGCGGCCTAGCCAACATGTGGTGACATGTTACATTTGAAAAGAAACAATATTTAAATATCCTAAATTGGTGACAGGGCCAATTCTAGACCTTGTGGAGCTCAGGTCGAAAGTTTCCTTTGGGTGCCCCCCATGTTTAAAATGCCAAAGGCTTGCAACAACAACATAGGGGCATGGAAGTACGGATGGTGTAATGGTTAGCATTACTGCCTCACAGCACTGAGGTCATGGGTTCAATTCCCACAACTAACTGTGGAGATTGTATATTCGGTTTCCTTCACAATCCAAAAATATACTGGTAGGTTAATTGGCTTCCAATATGTGTCTACGGAAAAATAAGATTTTACTTACCGATAAATCTATTTCTCGTAGTCCGTAGTGGATGCTGGGACTCCGTAAGGACCAAGGGGGATAGCGGCTCCGCAGGAGACAGGGCACAAGAATAAAAGCTTTAGGATCAGGTGGTGTGCACTGGCTCCTCCCCCTATGACCCTCCTCCAAGCCTCAGTTAGGATACTGTGCCCGGACGAGCATACATAATCAGGAAGGATATTGAATCCCGGGTAAGACTCATACCAGCCACACCAATCACACCGTACAACTTGTGATCTGAACCCAGTTAACAGTATGATAACAACGAAGGAGCCTCTGAAAAGATGGCTCACAACAACAATAACCCGATTTAGTTAACAATAACTATGTACAAGTATTGCAGACAATCCGCACTTGGGATGGGCGCCCAGCATCCACTACGGACTACGAGAAATAGATTTACCGGTGAGTAAAATCTTATTTTCTCTGACGTCCTAGTGGATGCTGGGACTCCGTAAGGACCATGGGGACTATACCAAAGCTCCCAAACAGGCGGGAGAGTGCGGATGACTCTGCAGCACCGAATGAGAGAACTCCAGGTCCTCCTCAGCCAGGGTATCAAATTTGTAGAATTTAGCAAACGTGTTTGCCCCTGACCAAGTAGCTGCTCGGCAAAGTTGTAAAGCCGAGACCCCTCGGGCAGCCGCCCAAGATGAGCCCACTTTCCTTGTGGAATGGGCTTTTACAGATTTTGGCTGTGGCAGGCCTGCCACAGAATGTGCAAGCTGAATTGTACTACAAATCCAACGAGCAATAGTCTGCTTAGAAGCAGGAGCACCCAGCTTGTTGGGTGCATACAGGATAAACAGCGAGTCAGACTTTCTGACTCCAGCCGTCCTGGAAACATATATTTTCAGGGCCCTGACAACGTCAAGTAACTTGGAGTCCTCCAAGTCCCTAGTAGCCGCAGGCACCACAATAGGTTGGTTCATGTGAAAAGCAGAAACCACCTTAGGGAGAAATTGAGGACGAGTCCTCAATTCTGCCCTGTCAGAATGAAAAATTAAGTAAGGGCTTTTATATGATAAAGCCGCCAATTCTGACACACGCCTGGCTGAAGCCAGGGCTAACAGCATCGTCACCTTCCATGTGAGATATTTTAAGTCCACAGTGGTGAGTGGTTCAAACCAATGTGACTTAAGGAACCTCAAAACAACATTGAGATCCCAAGGTGCCACTGGAGGCACAAAAGGAGGTTGTATATGCAGTACCCCTTTTACAAATGTCTGAACTTCAGGTACTGAAGCCAGTTCTTTCTGGAAGAAAATCGACAGGGCCGAAATTTGAACCTTAATGGACCCTAGTTTTAGGCCCATAGACAGTCCTGTTTGCAGGAAATGGAGGAAACGACCCAGTTGAAAATCCTCTGTAGGGGCCTTCTTGGCCTCACACCACGCAACATATTTTCGCCAAATGCGGTGATAATGTTTTGCGGTTACATCCTTCCTGGCTTTGACCAGGGTAGGGATGACTTCATCTGGAATGCCTTTTTCCTTCAGGATCCGGCGTTCAACCGCCATGCCGTCAAACGCAGCCGCGGTAAGTCTTGGAACAGACAAGGCCCCTGCTGGAGCAGGTCCTTTCTTAGAGGTAGAGGCCACGGGTCTTCCGTGAGCATCTCTTGAAGTTCCGGGTACCAAGTCCTTCTTGGCCAATCCGGAACCACGAGTATCGTTCTTACTCCTCTCCTTCTTATGATTCTCAGTACTTTTGGTATGAGAGGCAGAGGAGGGAACACATACACTGACTGGTACACCCACGGTGTCACCAGAGCGTCCACCGCTATTGCCTGAGGGTCCCTTGACCTGGCGCAATATCTGTCTAGTTTTTTGTTTAGACGTGACGCCATCATGTCCACCTTTGGTCTTCCCAACGGTTTACAATCAGGTGGAAGACTTCTGGGTGAAGTCCCCACTCTCCCGGGTGAAGGTCGTGTCTGCTGAGGAAGTCTGCTTCCCAGTTGTCCACTCCCGGAATGAACACTGCTGACAGAGCTATCACATGATTTTCCGCCCAGCGAAGAATCCTTGCAGCTTCTGCCATTGCCCTCCTGCTTCTCGTGCCGCCCTGTCTGTTTACGTGGGCGACTGACGTGATGTTGTCCGATTGGATCAATACCGCCTGACCCTGAAGCAGGGGTTTCGCTTGACTTAGGGCATTGTAAATGGCCCTTAGTTCCAGAATGTTTATATGAAGAGATGTTTCCATGCTTGACCACAAGCCCTGGAAATTTTTTCCCTGTGTGACTGCCCCCCAGCCTCTCAGGCTGGCGTCCGTGGTCACCAGGACCCAATCCTGAATGCCAAATCTGCGGCCCTCTAGTAGATGAGCACTCTGCAGCCACCACAGAAGAGACACCCTTGTCCTTGTCGACAGGGTTATCCGCTGATGCATCTGAAGATGCGATCCGGACCATTTGTCCAGTAGATCCCACTGAAACGTTCTTGCATGGAATCTTCCGAATGGAATTGCTTCGTAAGAAGCCACCATTTTTCCCAGGACCCTCGTGCACTGATGCACTGACACCTGGCCTGGTTTTAGGAGGTTCCTGACTAGCTCGGATAACTCCCTGGCCTTCTCCTCCGGGAGAAACACCTTTTTCTGGACTGTGTCCAGAATCATTCCTAGGAACAGTAGACGTGTCGTTGGAATCAGCTGCGATTTTGGAATATTTAGGATCCACCCGTGCTGACGTAACACTACCTGAGATAGTGCTACTCCGACTTCTAACTGTTCCCTGGACCTTGCCCTTATCAGGAGATCGTCCAAGTAAGGGATAATTAAGATGCCTTTTCTTCGAAGAAGAATCATCATTTCGGCCATTACCTTGGTAAAGACCCGAGGTGCCGTGGACAACCCAAACGGCAGCGTCTGAAACTGATAATGACAGTTTTGTACTACAAACCTGAGGTACCCTTGGTGAGACGGGTAGATTGGGACGTGGAGATAAGCATCCTTGATGTCCAGAGACACCATATAGTCCCCTTCTTCCAGGTTTGCTATCACCGCTCTGAGTGATTCCATCTTGAATTTGAACCTCTTTATGTAAGTGTTCAGGGATTTCAGATTTAAAATTGGTCTCACCGAGCCGTCCGGCTTCGGTACCACAAACAGCGTGGAATAATACCCCTTTCCCTGTTGTAGGAGGGGTACCTTGATTATCACCTGCTGGGAATACAGCTTGTGAATGGCTTCCAAAACTGCCTCCCTGTCGGAGGGAGACTTTGGTAGAGCAGACTTCAGGAACCGGCGAGGGGGAAACGCCTCGAATTCCAGTTTGTACCCCTGCGATACCACCTGTAGAATCCAGGGGTCCACTTGCGAGTGAGCCCACTGCGCGTTGAAATTCTTGAGACGGGCCCCCACCATGTCTGAGTCTGCTTGTAAAGCCCCAGCGTCATGCTGAAGACTTGGCAGAAGCAGGGGAGGGCTTCTGCTCCTGGGAAGCGGCTGCACGGTGCAGTCTTTTTCCCCTTCCTCTGCCCCGGGGCAGGAAGGAATGGCCTTTAGCTCGCTTGTACTTATGGGAACGAAAGGACTGAGTTTGAAAAGATGGTGTCTTTTTCTGCTGATGTGAAGTGACCTGGGGTAAAAAGGTGGATTTTCCAGCCGTTGCCGTGGCCACCAGGTCCGATAGACCAGCCCCAAATAACTCCTCCCCTTTATACGGCAATACTTCCATATGTCGTTTGGAATCCGCATCGCCTGACCACTGTCGCGTCCATAACGCTCTTCTGGCAGAAATGGACATAGCACTTACTCTTGATGCCAGGGTGCAAATATCCCTCTGTGCATCACGCATATATAGTAATGCATCCTTCAAATGCTCTATAGTTAACAGTATATTGTCCCTATCCAGGGTATCAATATTTTCAGTCAGGGAATCCGACCACGCGACGCCAGCACTGCACATCCAGGCTGAAGCAATTGCTGGTCGCAGTATAACCACAGTATGTGTGTATATACTTTTAAGAATATTTTCCAGCCTTCTATCTGCTGGTTCTTTGAGGGTGGCCGTATCAGGAGACGGTAACGCTACTTGTTTAGATAAACGTGTGAGCGCCTTATCTACCCTAGGGGGTGTTTCCCAACGTGTCCTAACCTCTAACGGGAAAGGATATAGTGCCAATAATTTTTTAGAAATTAGCAGTTTTTTGTCGGGGGAAACCCACGCTTTATCACACACCTCATTTAACTCATCTGACTCAGGGAAAACTATTGGTAGTTTTTTCACACCCCACATAATACCCTTCTTTGTGGTACTTGTAGTGTCAGAAATGTTCAATGCTTCCTTCATTGCCGTGATCATGTAACGTGTGGCCCTACTGGACATTACGTTTGTCTCCTCACCGTCGACACTAGACTCAGTATCTGTGTCTGGGTCTGTGTCGACCCACTGAGGTAACGGGCGTTTTAGGGCCCCTGACGGTGTCTGAGACGCCTGGACAGGCACTAATTGATTTGCCGGCTGTCTCATGTCATCAACCGTTCTTTGCAAAGTGCTGACATTATCACTTAATTCTTTAAATACGATCATCCAGTCAGGTGTCGACTCCCTAGGAGGTGACATCACTAACCCAGGCAATTGCTCCGCCTCCACATCATTTTCCTCCTCATACATGTCGACACACACGTACCGACACACAGCACACACACCGGGAATGCTCTGATAGAGGACAGGACCCCACAAGCCCTTTGGAGAGACAGAGGGAGAGTCTGCCAGCACACACCAAGCGCTATATATATATACAGGGATAACCTTATATAAGTGTTATTCCCTTATAGCTGCTGTTTATATAGTTTTTAGCTGCCAATAGTGCCCCCCTTCTCTTTTTTACCCTGATTCAGTAGCAAGTCTGCAGGGGAGAGTCAGGGAGCCGTCCTTCCAGCGGAGCTGTGAGGGAAAATGGCGCTTGTGTGCTGAGGAGATAGGCTCCGCCCCTTCACGACGTCCTTATCTCCCGCTTTTTCTGTAAAAAATGGCAGGGGTTAAAATACATCCATATAGCCCAAGAGCTATATGTGATGTATTCTTTTAGCCAACCTAAGGTATTATCTGTTATATTGCGTCTCAGGGCGCTCCCCCCCAGCGCCCTGCACCCTCAGTGACCGGAGTGTGAAGTGTGCTGAGAGCAATGGCGCACAGCTGCGGTGCTGTGCGCTACCTTAGTCTGAAGACAGGATCGTCTTCTGCCGCCGATTTCACCGGACCTCTTCGCTCTTCTGGCTCTGTAAGGGGGCCGGCGGCGCGGCTCCGGGACCCATCCAGGCTGAACCTGTGATCGTCCCTCTGGAGCTAATGTCCAGTAGCCTAAGAAACCCGATCCACTCTGCACGCAGGTGAGTCCGTTTCTTCTCCCCTTAGTCCCACGATGCAGTGAGCCTGTTGCCAGCAGGACTCACTGAAAATAAAAAACCTAAAATATACTTTTATTCTAAGCAGCTCAGGAGAGCCACCTAGCCTGCACCCTTCTCGTTCGGGCACAAAAATCTAACTGAGGCTTGGAGGAGGGTCATAGGGGGAGGAGCCAGTGCACACCACCTGATCCTAAAGCTTTTATTCTTGTGCCCTGTCTCCTGCGGAGCCGCTATCCCCCTTGGTCCTTACGGAGTCCCAGCATCCACTAGGACGTCAGAGAAATAGATTGTAAGCTCCCACGGGGCAGGGACCGATATGAATGGCAAAATATTCTCAGTAAATCTCTGCAGAATATGTGTGCACCATATAAATAACTGGGGGATGTAGTTAATATCCCTGCGGTTGGGATCCCGGCAGTCAGAATACACACGGGATCCCGAGAATGCAGACAGCTGTGCCAGGGCTATTCCACTCGTGGGTGTCCATGACACCCATAGAGTGGGAATACAACCTGTGGCGAGCCCGCAAGGGGCTTTCTAGCGCTCGCCCCGGCAGCCAGGATCTGAATACCGGGATTCCGTTCCCAACCCATAACTGCTAATAATAAATAAATAAATAAATAAATAAATGTCTTCATTGGGTAGGTGCGTGGCCACAGAATAGTACCAATTCAAAATACACCACACAGTATTGTTCGTTATTCACATGACACCACACAGTAGTACCTCTTATACATATTACGCCACACAGTAGAGCCCCTTATACGCTTTAAGCCACATTGTAGAGCCCCTTATACACATTACACCATGGTAGAGCCACTATGGAAGTAGCTGTATTGAACTATTTACTTGTTTATTTCAAGACTATGGGGTGTATTCAATAACTGTCGGAAGCTGCCATCTTGTCGGAAAGACGGCATCTTCCGACAGTTTTCAGACGGAAGGGGTTCCAACCTATTCATTACTGCCCCGTTTTTTCCGCCAATCAGCATGCATTGTCGGAAGCGGGGCCAAACCCAACAGGTTTTAGCCTTGTTTCCATCAATCTCAATCCGACTTTAAAAAAAAGTCTGATCGAGACGAGGGAGCAGAGAGCAGGAGACAGAAGGGGGGGGTAGGGGGGGCAGCGGGGAGAGCAGTAACCCTTCGGCAGCGTCCACCCTGCTCCAATAGCAAGGTCCCGACCGTAGCAGGAGGTTGCGGCACCACCGCCGCTGACGGCAGCTTCCACCCGGCAGCAGCTTGCTGGGGCCGGGTGGACGTTGCCGTGAGCCTCCAGTTATGCTGCTGCTCACCCAGTCTCCTCCTCTCTTCCGCTCCGTCTCCTCCTCCTCCGCTGCTCCCCCCACCGCCGCAGACATCTCCCCCCCTCCCCCCCGGCACCGCTGACAGCTCTCCCCGCTGACAGCAGCAGCAGTACAGAACACTGGGAATGGCCAAATCAGACAGTCGGATTTGGCCGCTCTTTGAATAGGGGTTGTCTGGTTCACTGCATGTCGGAATGGACCCGACTCTTATTGAATATACCCCTTTATGTGCCCTGACTGACCTGACGTCACAACTCCCCAATTCCTCAATAAAAAGAATGCCCCAAATGTGACACCCCCCCCCCACACACACACACACAGACAGATACGCACGCAGACCTGAAACCAGCAGTCTAAGGGACAGAGAGAGCAGCACAGCAGCAGCCTGAGGGGCAGAGAGAGGTGCTGTAGCATCTAATGCAGAGAAAGACAGAGTGAGGTGCTGCAGCATCAATGTAGAGAGAAGTGCCGCAGCAGCCGGGGTAGAGAGAGGTGCTATGGCAGCCGAGGCAGAGATAGGTTCTACAGATGCCAGGGCAGAAAGAGGTGCTGCAGCAGCTAGGGCAGAGAGAGCTGCTGCAGCATCTGAAGTAGAGACGTGCTGCAGTTTCCAAGAAAGAGAGAGGTGCTGCAGCAGCGTGGGGAGGAAAGTGGTTCTGCAGGACAGAAGCAACCCTGCTACACAGCTACAAGTAGACAGTGAGACATATAAAGAGGGTGGGCAGTGCTCCGACATGTGCTGGCTGTCAGTGTCTCCTGCTGTCGCCTCTGGCCTGCCCTGTTCCCTACCTAGTCTCCGAGTCAGTGTGAGCCCCCTCTTCTCTTCCTACTGCTCTATGGCTGCCAGTACAGTGGCCCGTGGTAAGGGGGGTGGCGAGCGGCAGCGCGCCCTCTAACTTTTTCAGCGCCCGGAGCTCGTATCCCATTGGTGCCACCCTCGCTACACCCCTGCTTCAAGGCACTTGCAGGGGTGCCCTGGGTTGGTGGTCCAGGATCAATTCAAATGATTTACTGTATGTTCAATGTAATAGGAATAACCAGTGCTCATGGCTGCCAATCATATAATATGTTAACAAATAAGCAAATATTGTCCCACATAACACAATTGATCCTAAGGCTGACATAAAAACACAATTAAATCTCTCTTTCTAAATTTCTCAATAAGAAACTATTGGCCTAGGCGTGCCGGAAAAAAAATTCTGATACTCTAGGGCGCTGTGATTCAAAAAAAGTTTGGGAACCACTGGCACAGGCATTGCCCCAGTGTATGACAAGACATTTGGCTATGGGCAACTTCACTCTTTTCACTGCCTGCTACATCAACCTCTATCTATGTTAGTGACATACTTCAGGAGTCACATGGGTGGCCCTCTAGCCATGTAAAAGGGCCCACAATTGCTGTAATAATCTAAAACAAAACATTTAAATCAAAGAATGAGACTGTTATTATTTTACATACGTGCTACAGGCTATAACACACACACCTGAGAATATATCAGGAAAGAGCTATTGGCTGCAGGTGAAGGCTCGCAGGGCAGTCTGTTGGCTATCACTGACCTATGTAATGGTTATGTAAGATTATACTACTGAAGAGATGTTGTGACCTTGCTGTATAATAGAAGATACTATTTTCTACATATATCTGCATTGTAATAGTATTGTATGTAATTGTCGCGACACTTATCCCAGTCTCAGGGGCACTTACAGCGGATTATGCTTCGCATGCCGCATAACCCCTGGTAAGTGCCGGCATTGGGGATAAACTCCGGTTTATCGGGGCTAATTGGTGAACCAATTAGCTACGGTAAATTACTGCTGCTAATTGGATATCGCGCTAAGGTAGCAATCTCATATTATTTTGTTCCAACGTACAGATATGTCCTTGCTGCAGTCACGCTAAACCCTTGAAGTCGCACCATGCCATGGTGGGACTCAGTAGCTCCGAACATCTTTTTTTGCCATTTTTTCAGAAAAAAATGCATCTTAGTCACAAAGCAATGCAATAGGACGCACAAGCAGATCTTGCTGATTAAAATTATATGCAGCATGCCTATATTCTGTGTAATTGCGTCTGTATCTGTATTTGAAATGCCATGTTACAGTGTTATCCAGGAAAACACTGTAGCGTAGCATTTTGTATGCAAATACAGTTGCAGTCACACAAAATATAGGCATGCTGTATATCATTTTAATCAGCAGGATCTGTTTGTGCATTCTATTGTATTACTTTGCAACCGACGCATTTTTGCGGAAAAGGATTGCAAAAAAAACGCTCAGCGCTACAGTCACACAGCACTCGCGCGTTAATGTGACTGGAGCAAAGATGTTAGCGGATACATCTGTACATCACTGTGGCAGGATATAAGAAGCTTAGCAATTACCATGTTTCCTTGGTTTGTTTCTTCTACAGGCTACTGTAAAATGCTGCACAGTGTCATGTGATTACTGTGGCGACCACAGTCAAGTGCCAGTCATGGCTAGCTTAAAAAGGCACTTAACTTACTGGTTAAAGGAGAGAAAAAAAAACTATGCGGAATTGTTGCTTTAAAGTTGGCACACACAGGAAAGGGAAAGCTTGATAGCTGTAGATAAGGTAAAGTGCTTGTACAGTACTATTAACAGGATATCAAGCTCCATTCATTACAATGTGTCAAAGTTCAAATATAATGCAGAAATCCATTTGACGGGTCCCCTATATGAATTACATAAGCTCAATAAAAGATATATGTAGAATAACATTACTATTTCTAAATAAACACATGCACCTATGACCTCCGTGACCAATATAAACAGATGTTGCTAGGATGTGGAATCATCATGTTATGAAATACACTCCTTATCGTTTGCAACGCGAGATAAGAAACATTTTGTTATAAAATCTGCAAACTCCAACCAATCAGCCGCCGAAAGTTAATGTCAGAATGTAAACTGTCTTGGTCAAAGAGCAGCGGGGTGTGTAATGTGCTCTTGCAGTGCCTGCAAATGTGTACATATTTGTGACCCAATTAAACACATGTAAAAGTATACTAATAAGTCGACCCTATGAACCACACCCATACAGAATGGCCTCTGCACCAATATCTCACTGAACATTTCCAGACAAACTGAGAAAAACTCCTGATTATAAATAGGAAACGGACGCCAACACTAGGTTGCGACCTTGGCTGTTTCCTGAGGGCACAAGGCTGCTAGGAACAGCGTCAACTGTACTTAAAATGCAAAGACCAGTTCTGCCAGGGTATATATTAGCAGTTTAGAAACGGCTGGTACAACCCGGGCAGCAGAGGTCAGCTGTACCATAAGTAGCAACAGCGAGGAAAATGAAGATAAAAAAAATATAGCTAGATGTAAAGACCTTTCCTTAAAGCGTTTCCAGGAATTTGTGTACAGAAAAAAAATCCCAAACGGCTGCACTTTCAAGTTGTTTTACTTTTGACTTCCTGTTTAAAAACAGACAGCATTTTCTGGTACTGTGCAATAAAGTCTTATGCATGCAGAGTGAACCTGCTGACGCACTGTTTATTGTTTTATATTTATATTATAAAAGATATATATATACCTGAGGAAAATGCCCTAATAAAGCGGCATTGAAACGTCGTATTTTATACATCTGCCTGCCTTAAGAGTTGTTATTCCTGAAAGCCACTTGGAGTGCCGCGTCTGCTGTTCGTGTATTTCATCTATTACGGAGGCACCCGGTGCAGTAATGAATCTACAGGAGAGCCGGATCCACGGGACTATGTATATATGTGTGTATATATATATATATATATATATATATATATATATATATATATATATATACACACACACACACACAATACTGTGCAAAAGTTTTAGGTCGGTGTGGAAAAAATGATATAAAGTAAGAATGCTTTCATAAATAGAAGTGTTTATAGTTGATTTTGATGAATTAACAAAGTGCAAAATGAATGAACAGAAGAGAACTCTAAATCAAATCAATATTTGATGTGACCATCCTTTGCCTTCAAAACAGCATCAGTTCATCTAGGTACACTTGCACACAGTTTTTTGACGTTCCGTTTAAAACATCTTGGGAGAGCTAACCACAGATCTTCTGTGGATGTAGGCTTGCTCAAATCCATCTATCTCTTTATTTAATCCCAGACAGACTCAATGATGTTGAGAGCATTGCTCTCTGGGGGGCATATCATCACTTGCAGGACTCCTTGTTCTTCTTTATGCTGAAGATATTTCTTAATGACATTGGCTGTATGTTTGGGGTCGTTGTCCTGCTGCAGAATAAATTTGGGGCCAATCAGATGCCTCCCTGATTGTATTGCACAATGGATAAGTACCTGCCTGTATTTTTCAGCATTGAGGACACCATTAATCCTGACCAAATCCCCAACTTCATTTTCTGAAACGCAGTCCCAAACTTGCAAGGAACCTCCACCATGCTTCACTGTTGCCTGCAGACACTTATTATTGTAACGCTCTACACCCCTTCAGCGAACAAACTGCCTTTTGTTACAGCCAAATATTTAAAATATTGACTCATCAGTCCAGAGCACCTACTGCCACTTACCTGCACCCCAGTTCCTATGTTTTCGTGCAAGTTGCTTGACCTTGTTTCCACATTGAAGGTATCGCTTTTTGGCTGCAATTCTTCCAGGAAGACCACTTCTTGCCCGACGTCTCCAAACAGTAAATGGGTGTACCTGGGTCCCACTGATTTCTGTCAGTTCTGAGCTGATGGCACTGCTGGACAGTTTCCTTGGCCGGCCACTGCATCTGCAGTCCATTGGTAACATTGCCTTTTTCTGTGTGCTTCAATACTGAGAAATACAGACAGGTACTTATCCATCATGCGGTACCATCAGGGAGGCTCCAAATTTATTCTGCAGTAGGACGACACCAAACATACAGCCAATGTCATTAAGAACTATCTTCAGCATAAAGAAGAACAAGGAGTCCTGGAAGGGATGATAATTGCCCCCACAGAGACCTGATCTCAACATTAACGAGTCTGTCTGGGATTACATGACTCTTCAACAGAAGGATTTGAGCAAGCCTACATCCACAGAAGATCTGAGGTTAGTTCTCCAACATGTTTGGAACAACCTCCCTGCCGAGTTCCTTTAAAAACTGTGTGCAAGTGCACTTTGCACTTTGTTAGTTGACAAAAAGAAACTACTAACACGGGTGTGGACCATTAGATCAACAGTGTCTAGGTCGACAATGCTTAGGTCGACCACTATACGTCGACAGGGTTTGAAGGTCGACAGGTCAAAAGGTCGACATGAGTTTTCCATGTTTTTTTGGTGTTGTTTTCTCCGTACAGTGACCGGGATGCCCAATTAGTGCACCGTGTTCGCTCGCCATGCTTCAGGCAAGGTGCCTCGCTGCGCTTGGCACAGGTTACTATTCCCAATCGTACTCCGCATGGATCGTTAAATATGAAAAAGTACAAAAAAAAATAAAAAAAAATAAGATTTTACTTACCGGTAAATCTATTTCTCGTAGTCCGTAGAGGATGCTGGGGACTCCGTAAGGACCATGGGGATAGACGGGCTCCGCAGGAGACATGGGCACTTTAAGAAAGAATTTAGTTCCTGGTGTGCACTGGCTCCTCCCTCTATGCCCCTCCTCCAGACCTCAGTTAGAGAAACTGTGCCCAGAGGAGATGGACAGTACGAGGAAAGGATTCTAGTTAATCCAAGGGCAAGATTCATACCAGCCACACCAATCACACCGTATAACTTGTGATAACTACCCAGTTAACAGTATGAAAACAACATATCAGTTCAAGACCGATGCAACTATAACATAACCCTTATTGAAGCAATAACTATATAGAAGTATTGCAGAAGAAGTCCGCACTTGGGACGGGCGCCCAGCATCCTCTACGGACTACGAGAAATAGATTTACCGGTAAGTAAAATCTTATTTTCTCTAACGTCCTAGAGGATGCTGGGGACTCCGTAAGGACCATGGGGATTATACCAAAGCTCCCAAACGGGCGGGAGAGTGCGGATGACTCTGCAGCACCGATTGAGCAAACACAAGGTCCTCCTCAGCCAGGGTATCAAACTTGTAGAATTTTGCAAAAGTGTTTGAACCCGACCAAGTAGCAGCTCGACACAGCTGTAGTGCCGAGACCCCCCGGGCAGCCGCCCAAGAAGAGCCCACCTTCCTAGTGGAATGGGCCTTGACTGATTTTGGTAACGGCAAACCAGCCGTAGAATGCGCTTGCTGAATCGTGTTACAAATCCAGCGAGCAATAGTTTGCTTTGAAGCAGGGGCACCAATCTTGTTGGATGCATACAGGACAAACAGCGCTTCAGTTTTCCTGACTCTAGCCGTTCTGGCTACGTAAATTTTCAAAGCCCTGACCACATCAAGTAACTCGGAATCCTCCAAGTCACGTGTAGCCACAGGCACCACAATAGGTTGGTTCATATGAAAAGATGAAACCACTTTTGGCAGAAATTGCGAACGGGTCCGCAATTCTGCTCTATCCATATGGAAAACCAAATAGGGGCTTTTATGTGACAAAGCCACTAAATTCAGACACTCGCCTAGCCGAAACCAAGGCTAATAACATGACCACCTTCCACGTGAGATATTTCAACTCCACCGTTTTAAGTGGCTCAAACCAGTGTGACTTTAGGAAACGTAACACCACGTTAAGATCCCAAGGTGCCACCGGAGGCACAAAAGGAGGCTGAATATGCAGCACTCCCTTTACAAAAGTCTGAACTTCTGGGAGAGAAGCCAATTCTTTTTGAAAGAAAATGGATAGGGCCGAAATCTGGACCTTAATGGAACCTAATTTAAGGCCCAAATTCACTCCAGTTTGTAGGAAGTGAAGTAAACGACCCAGATGGAATTCTTCCGTAGGAGCATTCTTGGTCTCACACCAAGAAACATATTTTCGGCATATACGGTGATAATGTTTTGCTGTTAGTTCCTTCCTAGCCTTTATCAGCGTAGGGATAACCTCAACCGGAATGCCTTTTTCTGCTAGGATCCGGCGTTTAACCGCCATGCCGTCAAACGCAGCCGCGGTAAGTCTTGGAACAGACAGGGTCCCTGTTGCAACAGGTCCTGTCTTAGAGGAAGAGGCCACGGATCTTCTGTGAGCAGTTCCTGCAGATCTGGATACCAGGTCCGTCTTGGCCAATCTGGAACAATGAGGATTGTTCTCACTCCTTTTCTTCTTACTATCCTCAACACCTTTGGTATGAGAGGAAGAGGAGGAAATACATAGACTGACCGAAACACCCACGGTGTCACTAGGGCGTCTACCGCTACTGCCTGAGGGTCTCTTGACCTGGCGCAATACCTCTGTAGCTTTATGTTGAGGCGGGACGCCATCATGTCTATCTGTGGCAGTTCCCACCGACTCACAATCTGTGCGAAGACTTCTGGATGAAGTCCCCACTCTCCCGGGTGTAGGTCGTGTCTGCTGAGGAAGTCTGCTTCCCAGTTGTCCACTCCCAGGATGAACACTGCTGACAGTGTGCTTACATGATTCTCCGCCCAGCGAAGAATTCTGGTGGCTTCCGCCATTGCCACTCTGCTCATTGTGCCGCCTTGGCGGTTTACATGAGCCACTGCGTGATGTTGTCTGACTGGATCAGAACCGGTCGGTCGCGAAGTAAGGTCTCCGCTTGACGTAGGGCGTTGTATATGGCCCTTAGCTCCAGGATGTTGATGTGAAGACAAATCTCTTGACTTGACCAAAGACCCTGGAAATTTCTTCCCTGTGTGACTGCTCCCCAACCTCGGAGGCTTGCGTCCGTGGTCACCAGGATCCAGTCCTGAATGCCGAATCTGCGGCCCTCGAGAAGGTGAGCACTCTGCAGCCACCACAGTAGTGACACCCTGGCCCTGGGGGACAGGGTGATCAACCGATGCATCTGAAGATGTGACCCGGACCACTTGTCCAGTAGGTCCCATTGAAAAGTCCTCGCATGGAACCTGCCGAAGGGAATGGCCTCGTATGACGCCACCATCTTTCCCAGGACTCGAGTGCAATGATGCACTGACACCTGTTTTGGTTTCAATAGGTTCTTGACCAGATTCATGAGTTCCTGGGCCTTCTCTATCGGGAGATAAACCCTCTTCTGGTCCGTGTCCAGAATCATGCCCAAGAAGGGCAGACGAGTCGTAGGAACCAACTGCGACTTTGGAATATTGAGAATCCAGCCGTGTTGCTGTAACACTTTCAGTGAAAGAGATACGCTGTTCAGCAACTGCTCTCTTGATCTCGCTTTTATGAGGAGATCGTCCAAGTACGGGATAATTGTGACACCTTGCTTCCGCAGGAGCACCATCATTTCCGCCATTACCTTGGTGAAAATCCTCGGGGCCGTTGAGAGACCAAACGGCAACGTCTGAAATTGGTAATGACAATCCTGTACCGCAAATCTTAGGTACGCCTGATGAGGTGGATAAATGGGGACATGAAGGTACGCATCCTTTATGTCCAGTGACACCATAAAATCCCCCCCTTCCAGGCTTGCGATGACCGCTCTTAGCGATTCCATCTTGAACTTGAACCTTTTCAAGTATAGGTTCAGAGATTTTAAATTCAATATGGGTCTGACCGAACCGTCCGGTTTCGGGACTACAAACATGGTCGAATAATAACCCCTTCCCTGTTGAAGGAGGGGAACCTTGACCACCACCTGCTGAAGATACAATTATTGTATTGCGTTTAACACTATATCCCTCTCTTGGGGGGAAGATGGTAGGGCCGATTTGAAATACCGACGAGGAGGCACCTCTTCGAATTCCAGCTTGTAACCCTGAGACACAATTTGTATTGCCCAAGGATCCACCTGGGAGTGAACCCATATGTGGCTGAAATTCCGAAGACGTGCCCCCACAGGGCCCGGCTCCGCCATGGAGCCCCAGAATCATGCGGTGGATTTTGTAGAGGCCGGTGAGGACTTCTGTTCCTGGGAACTAGCTGCGTTGTGCAGCTTCTTTCCTCTGCCCCTACCTCTGGCAAGAAAAGACGCACCTCGGACTTTCTTGTTTCTTTGTGAACGAAAGGACTGCATTTGATAATGCGGTGCTCTCTTAGGCTGTGAGGGAACATAAGGCAAAAATTTGACTTTCCAGCTGTAGCTGTGGAGACCAGGTCCGAGAGACCTTCCCCGAACAATTCCTCACCCTTGTAAGGTAAAACCTCCATATGCCTTTTTGAGTCGGCATTACCTGTCCATTGCCGAGTCCACAGGACCCTTCTGGCAGAAATCGACATAGCGTTTATTCTAGAACCCAGTAGACTAATGTCTCTTTGAGCATCTCTCATATATAGGACAGCGTCTTTAATATGCCCCAGGGTCAATAATACAGTATCCTTATCTAGGGTATCCAATTCCTCAGATAAGGTATCCGTCCATGCCGCTACAGCACTACACACCCAGGCCGACGCAATTGCCGGTCTTAGTAAGGTACCCGAATGTGTATAAATGGACTTCAGGGTAACCTCCTGTTTGCGATCAGCAGCATCTTTGAGGGTAGCCGTATCCTGGGACGGCAGGGCTACCTTTTTGGATAAGCGTGTTAAAGCTTTGTCCACCCTAGGGGAGGATTCCCATCGTAGCCTATCCGTTGATGGGAAAGGATACGCCATAAGAATCCGTTTGGAAATCTGCATTTTCTTATCTGGAGATTCCCAAGCTTTTTCACATAACTCATTCAGTTCGTGTGAGGGGGGAAAAGTTACCTCAGGCTTCTTTCCCTTATACATATACACCCTTGTGTCAGGGACAGGGGTTTCCTCTGTGATGTGCAAAACATCCTTTATTGCTATAATCATATATCGAAGGGATTTAGCCAATTTTGGCTGTAACTTTGCATCATCGTAATCGACACTGGAGTCAGAATCCGTGTCGGTATCTGTGTCAACAATTTGGGATAGTGGGCGCGTATGAGACCCTGACGGTCCCTGCGACAGAGGGTCTGGCACGGGGTGAGACCCTGACTGTCCCAATGCATCAGCCTTGTCAAATCTTTTATGCAAGGAATTAACATTATCATTTAAAACCTTCCACATATCAATCCAATCAGGTGTCGGCGCCGTCGGCGGAGACACCACATTCATTTGCTCCCGCTCCTCTCCCACATAGCCTTCCTCATCAGACATGTCGACACAAGCGTACCGACACACCACACACACAGGGAATGTGCTTTCTGAAGACAGTTCCCCCACCAGGCCCTTTGCAGAGACAGAGAGAGAGTATGCCAGCACACACCCCAGCGCTATAATATCCCATGAATAACACAGTAACTTAATGTTAACCAGGTAGCTGCTGTATTTTATAGATTTTGCGCCTAATTATGTGTCCCCCCCCTCTCTTTTCAACCCTCTTCTACCGTGTATCAGCAGGGGAGAGCCCGGGGAGCTTCCTCTCAGCGGTGCTGTGGAGAAAAAAATGGCGTTGGTGAGTGCTGAGGGAGAAGCCCCGCCCCCTCGGCGGCAGGCTTCTGTCCCGCTTAAACAGTAATTTTGGCGGGGGCTCCGGAGTATGTGAGGTGTGTGGAGCAATGGCGCACAGCTGCAGTGCTGTGCGTTACCTCTAGTGAAGATCATGAAGTCTTCTGCCGCCTGTGATGTCTTCTTTTCTTCTCATACTCACCCGGCTTCTGTCTTCCGGCTCTGCGAGGGGGACGGCGGCGCGGCTCTGGGACGGACGGCGAGGGTGAGATCCTGCGTACCAATCCCTCTGGAGCTAATGGTGTCCAGTAGCCTAAGAAGCAGGACCTAGCTTCAGAGAGTAGGGCTGCTTCTCTCCCCTCAGTCCCTCGATGCAGGGAGTCTGTTGCCAGCAGAGCTCCCTAAAAATAAAAAACCTAACAAAATACTTTCTACCAGTAAACTCAGGAGAGCTCACTGAAAAGCACCCAGCTCCTCTGGGCACAGTATCAAACTGAGGTCTGGAGGAGGGGCATAGAGGGAGGAGCCAGTGCACACCAGGAACTAAATTCTTTCTTAAAGTGCCCATGTCTCCTGCGGAGCCCGTCTATCCCCATGGTCCTTACGGAGTACCCAGCATCCTCTAGGACGTTAGAGAAATAAGATTTTAAACCTACCAGTAAATCTTTTTCTCTAGTCCGTAGAGGATGCTGGGGACTCTGTAAGGACCATGGGGTATAGACGGGCTCCGCAGGAGACATGGGCACTATAAAGAACTTTTAGCATGGGTGTGCACTGGCTCCTCCCTCTATGCCCCTCCTCCAGACCTCAGTTAGAGAACTGTGCCAATAGGAGATGGACAACACGAGGAAAGGATTTTGTTAATCTAAGGGCAAGATTCATACCAGCCCACACCAATCATACCATATAACCTGGAATATACGCAACCAGTTAACAGTATGAACAAAAACAGTATCAGTCAAAGACCGATTCCAACTGTAACATAACCCTCATGTAAGCAACAACTATATACAAGTCTTGCAGATTTAGACCGCACTGGGACGGGCGCCCAGCATCCTCTACGGACTAGGAGAAAAAGATTTACCGGTAGGTTTAAAATCTTATTTTCTCTTACGTCCTAGAGGATGCTGGGGACTCCGTAAGGACCATGGGGTTTATACCAAAGCTCCAAATCGGACGGGAGAGTGCGGATGACTCTGCAGCACCGATTGAGCAAACGCGAGGTCCTCATCAGCCAGGGTATCAAACTTGTAGAATTTTGCAAAAGTGTTTGAACCCGACCAAGTAGCTGCTCGGCAAAGCTGTGATGCCGAGACGCCTCGGGCAGCCGCCCAAGAAGAGCCCACCTTCCTAGTGGAATGTGACTTTACTGAATTAGGTAACGGCAATCCAGCCGTAGAATGAGCCTGCTGAATCGTGTTACAGATCCAGCGAGCAATAGTCTGCTTTGAAGCAGGAGCGCCAACCTTGTTGGCTGCATACAGGACAAACAGTGCCTCTGTTTTCCTAACCCTAGCCGTCCTGGCTACATAAATTTTAAAAGGCCATGACTACATCCAGGGACTCGGAATCCTCCCAGTCCCCCGTAGCCACAGGCACCACAATAGGTTGGTTCATATGAAATGAAACCACCTAAGGTAAAAATTGAGGACGAGTCCTCAATTCAGCTCTATCCACATGGAAAATCAATCTTGCAGATGCCAAGGCTAATAACATGACCACCTTCCACGTGAGAAATTTCAATTCAACCGTTTGAAGAGGCTCAAACCAGTGAGATTTCAGGAAACTTAACACCACGTTAAGGTCCCACGGTGCCACTGGGGGCACAAAGGGGGCTGGATGTGCAGCACTCCCTTCACAAGAGTCTGGACTTCTGGGAGAGAAGCCAATTCCCTCTGAAAGAATATAGATAGAGCCGAAATCTGTACCTTAATGGAGCCTAACTTCAGGCCCAAATCCACTCCTGTCTGTAGAAAGTGGAGAAACCGGCCCAGATGGAAATCTTCCGTAGGAGCATTCTTGGCTTCACACCAAGATACATACTTCCTCCAGATACGGTGATAATGTTTCACCGTCACCTCCTTCCTAGCCTTTATCAGAGTAGGGATCACTTCCTCCGGAATACCTTTCCCAGCTAGGATTCGGTGTTCAACCGCCATGCCGTCAAACGTAACCGCGGTAAGTTTTGGAACACGCAGGGCCCCTGCCGCAACAGGTACTCCCTGAGAGGAAGAGGCCACGGATCTTCTGTGAGCATCTCCTGAAGATCTGAGTACCAGGCCCTTCGAGGCCAATCTGGAACAATGAGAATTGTCTGTACTCTTTTCCGTCTTATGATTCTCAATATTTTTGTGATGAGAGGAAGAGGAGGAAACTCATAGACCGACTAACACACCCATGGTGTACCAGGGCGTCTACTGCTACTGCCTGAGGGTCCCGGGACCTGGCACAATACCTCCGAAGCTTCTTGTTGAGGCGTGACGCCATCATGTCTATTTGAGGAATTCCCCAGAGACTTGTTATCTCTGCAAAAACTTATTGATGAAGTCCCCACTCTCCTGGATGGAGATCGTGTTTGCTGAGGAAGTCTGCTTCCCAGTTGTCCACTCCCGGAATGAAGACAGCTGACAGAGCGCTAACGTGATTTTCCGCCCAGCGAAGAATCCTGGTGGCTTCCGCCATCGCGACTCTGCTCCTTGTCCCGCCTTGGCGGTTTACATGAGCCACGGCTGTGATGTTGTCTGATTGAATCAGAACCGGTAGGTCGCGAAGAAGATTCTCCGCTTGTCGTAGGCCGTTGTATATGGCCCTCAATTCCAGTATGTTGATGTGTAGACAAGCCTCCTAGCTTGACCATAGTCCCTGAAAATTTCTTCCTTGTGTGACTGCTCCCGATCCTCGGAGGCTCGCGTCCGTGGTCACCAGGACCCAGTCCTGAATGCCGAACCTGCGACCCTCTAGAAGGTGAGCACTCTGCAGCCACCACAGGAGAGACACCATGGCCCTGGGGGACAGTGTCATTTTCTGATGAATTTGTAGATGGGACCCGGACCACTTGTCCAGAAGGTCCCACTGAAAAGTCCTCGCATGAAACCTGCCGAAGGGGATGGCCTCGTAGGCTGCCACCATTTTTCCCAGAACTCGAGTGCATTGATGAACTGACACTCTTTTTGGTCTTAGCAGGTCTCTGACCATGTTCTGGAGGTCCTGGGCTTTTTCCAATGGGAGAAAAACCTTCTTTTGCTCAATGTCCAGAATCATGCCTAGGAATGTCGAGTCGTTGGAACCAATTGTGACTTTGGCAGATTGAGAATCCAACCGTGCTGTTGCAGCACTCTCAGGGAGAGCGACACGCTCTTCAGCAATTGATCTCGCCTTTATCAAGAGATCGTCCAAGTATGGGATAATTGTGACTCCCTGCTTGCGCAGGAGCACCCTCATTTCCGCCATCACCTTGGTGAAAATCCACGGAGCCGTGGAAAGCCCAAACGGCAACGTCTGAAACTGGTAATGACAGTCCTGTACAGCGAATCTCAGGTATTCCTGATGAGGGGGATATATGGGGACATGAAGGTAAGCATCCTTTATGTCTAGTGACACCATAAAATCCCCCCCTTCCAGGCTGGATATTACAGCTCGGAGCGATTCCATCTTGAATTTGAACTCTTTCAAGTACAGGTTTAGGGATTTTAGATTTAAAATGGGTCTGACCGAACCATCCGGCTTCGGGACCACAAACAGGGTTGAATAATACCCTTTTCCCTGTTGGACCAGGGGAACCTTGACAATCACTTGCTGTTGACACAGCTTTTGAATTGCAGCTAACACTACTTCCCTCTCTGGGGATGAAGCTGGCAAGACCGACTTGAAAAATCGGCGAGGGGGCACCTCTTCGAATTCCAGCTTGTAGCCTTGGGAAACAATTTCCATCACCCAAGGATCCACGTCTGAAAGAACCCAGATCTGGCTGAAAAGTCGAAGGCGTGCCCCCACTGGTGTGGACTCTCTTAGGGGAGCCCCAGCGTAATGCAGTGGATTTTGTAGAAGCCGGGGAGGACTTCTGTCCTGGGAACTAGTGGAACCCAGCAGCCCAACGTCTCTTTGAGCGTCCCTCATATATAAGACTGCGTCTTTAATGTGGGCTAAGGTAAATAAAATGGTATCCCTGTCTAGGGTATCAAGGTCAGCCGAAGAGGTATCTGTCCATGCTGCCACTGCGCTACATACCCATGCCGACGATATTGCCGGTCTGAGCAAAGCACCTGTATGTGCATAAATAAACTTTAAAGTAGTCTCCTGCCTGCGGTCAGCAGGATCCTTAAGGGCTGCCGTGTCCGGAGACGGTAGCGCCACCTTCTTGGACAGGCGTGTTAAAGCCTGTGTAGGGAAAGGATACGCCATAAGAACCCTTTTGGGAATCTGCAGTTTTTTATCTGGAGTTTCCCAAGCTTTTTCAAATAACTCGTTCAGCTCATGAGATGGGGGAAAGGTTACCTCAGGTTTCTTTTCCTTAAACATGTGCACCCTCGTGTCAGGGACCGAGGGGTCATCAGTGATATGCAAAATATCTTTTATTGTAATAATCATACACTGAATACTTTTTGCCACCCTTGGGTGTAATCTTGCATCATCGTAGTTGACACTGGAGTCAGAATCCGTGTCGGTACCAGTATCTACTATATGGGATAGGGGACGTTTTTGAGACCCAGAAGGGCCCTGTGACCCGGTCCAATCCGTGGATTGACTCCCTGTTTTCTCCCTGGACTCTGCTTTGTCCAGTCTCTTATGTAATGAGGCCACACTTGCATTTTACATATGTCCATCCACTCATGAGTCGGCGTTGCCGACGGAGACACACCATGCATCTGCACCACCTCCTCCTTGGTCGAGCCTTCCGCTTCAGACATGCCGACACGCACGTACAGACACCCCCGCACACGCAGGGATATAACTATAAGGGGACAATTCCCCAACAAGGCCCTTTGGAGAGACAGAGAGAGAGTATGCCAGCACACACCCAGTGCCAACTGACACTGGAATAAAACCAGATAGCACTTTTATATATATATCTCAATGTGTATACACTCACTGCGCCAATAATTGTGCCCCCCCTTCCCTCTTTCCAGCCCTCTGTCACCGAGTTCAGCAGGGGAGAGTCCGGGGAGCCAGCTTCTCTGCAGCGTTCTGTGGAGAAAATGGCGCTGTTAGTGCTGAGGGATCAAGCTCCGCCCCCACCAGCGGCGGGCTTCGGTCCCGCTTCAATATTAAAAAAATGGCGGGGGATTCTGTATTTACTGCCTCCGCAGCCTAATTTGCCCATAAATGCCAGTCCAGAGGTTTATTGCTGCCCAAGGCGCCCCCCCTGCGCCCTGCACCCATCAGTGCCTGTTCTGTGTGTGTAATGTGTGGTAGCAATGGCGCGCAGCGGTGAAGATTTGAAGTCTTCTGCCGCCTTGAAGTCTTCTTTTCTTCTTATACTCACCTGGCTTCTATCTTCCGGCTCTGCGAGGAGGACGGTGGCGCGGCTCCGGGACGAACGGCAGGGTGAGACCTGCGTTCCGACTCCCTTTGGAGCTAATGGTGTCCAGTAGCCTAAGAAGCAGAGCCTATCAGTTAAGTAGGTCTGCTTCTCTCTCCTCAGTCCCACAATGCAGGGAGCCTGTTGCCAGCAGTGCTCCCTGAACATAAAAAACCTAACAAAATTCTTTAATCAGAGAAACTCAGAAGAGCTCCCCTGTAATGCACCCTATCTCCTCTGGGCACAAAATCTAACTGAGGTCTGGAGGAGGAGCATAGAGGGAGTAGCCAGTGCACACCCATACTAAAAGTTCTTTATAGTGCCCATGTCTCCTTGCGGAGCCCGTCTATACCCCGTGGTCCTTACGGAGTCCCCAGCATCCTCTAGGACGTAAGAGAAAATGTGAAAAACTCACGTCGACCTTTTGACCTGTCGCCCTAGAAAACATGTTGACCTAGTGACTGTTGACCTATGGTGGTCGACCTAAACACTGTCAACCTAGACACTGTCCATCTTCAGACCAGATCCCACTAATGGCGCATACACACGGTGAGATTCGGGCTATGCCATAGTATCGCAAGCACACTGTCGTCAACAGGACCCAGCTGGATATCTAGAAGGGACGGCCCCTTCTCGGTCCTGAAGCCACCAGAGCAGCGACAGACGGACCTCTGGAGTCAATGAGATCATGTGAGACCTGATCCGGTGAGGCATGCCGTCCCACTTGGCTAGAATCAGCTTCTAGAGGGGGCGAGAATGGAATTGAGCATACTCCACCATGTTGAATGCTGATACCATGAGGCCCAGCACCTGCATCGCCGAATGTATTGACACTTGCGGACGAGAAAGGAAGCAACGAATCCTGTCCTGAAGCTTTAGGGCTTTCTCCTGAGATAAGAACAACCTCTGGTTGTGAGTGTCCAATAGCGCTCCCAGGTGCACCATGCTCTGAGCAGGGACCAGGGAGGATTTCTTCCAGTTGATGAGCCACCCGTGGGCTTGTAGAAACCGGACAATCATATTCAGACGACGTAGGAGAAGTTCTGGGGAATTTGCCAGGATTAACAAGTCGTCCAGATGCAGCAGTATCCTGACCCCTTGACGGCGGAGTACCACAGTCATAACTTTGGTGAAGACTCGCGGAGCCGTAGTTAAACCAAAAGGTAACGCCCAAAACTGGTATGGAGGTTGCCAATCGCAAACCTCAGGTATTGAGGTGACGCTGCTATAGGAATATGCAGGTAAGCATCCTGTATGTCCAGGGAGACCATGTAGTCCCCTGGTTCCAAGGCCAGAACTATAGAGCGAAGGGTTTCCATACGGAACTTGGAAATCTTCACAAACCTGTTCAATGCCTTGAGGTTGAGAATGGGCCGGGAGGACCCATTCGGTTTCGGGACTAGAAACAGCGGAGAATAGTACCTCCAGCCCCTCTGCGCAAGAGGCACCTGTACTACGACTCCTGTATCCAGGAGGGTCTGTACCACCGAATGTAGAGTGTTTGCCCTTGTCTTGTCCAACGGGACGTCTGTCCGGCAAAATCGATGAGGGGGTCAGTTTTTGAAGGCTATGGCGTAACCTCGAGTGACTACTTCCGGTACCCAGGCATCTGCAGTGGTCTTCAACCATTCCTGGGTGTACCCTAGAAGCCGGCCCCCCACCCTGGGATCGCTCTGGCGCGAGGGGATAGCGAGCCAGCATCTTCTTCTGAGGCACAAACTTCTTACCCGGGTTTTCCCAGGATTCCTGACGTATATCCACTAGGTGGTCAGAGTGAGGTAAAACTTGTTTAACCACCTTCTGACGCTTGAACCTATCTGGTTTCTTAGGAGGGACAGATGGCTCGGGATCATCCGTAATCTGTAAAATCAACTTAATAGCCTCCAAAAGATCAGGAACATCCACATGTGAACTACCCTCCCCATCAGCAGTATCTGTGTCAGAATCTGTGGGGTCAGTGTAAGTGCCATCTTCATCAGACGAGGTGTCAGTGACAGCAGTGGATTGTGAGGAGATAAGAGCTCGCTTAGAGAACCCCTTGGGCTTAGGCGAGCGAGGGTCAGACTTTTTAGTAGTCAGGGACTGGTTCAACTTCTTCAATTGAGCAGATAAATTGTCCGCCCGCGGCGGGTTAGCTGCAGGGACCACATACGGTTGCACCGGCATAGGGGGTCCCATAGGGGGTGTTAGTTTATTAACTAGCGTATGCAGAAGCGTGGAAAAAGCAGCACATGGTGGGTGATTATGTACTTCCGTTGCTACAGTCCCACTGGGGGGCAAGGAGCCCCCAGAACCAGAGCCCACAGCTGCTAAATTCTCCTCATATGGATCTGTGGCTACAGCAACACCTGCAGTGTGTTCCGCCCCAGAACCGTTACCTTCAGAAGCAGACATGATATAACAGTATCAAGTAACACAGTACAATTGCCAGCAGCACAATACCTCTTACCCAAACCCCTGCGCAGTGTAGTAAGCACAAGCAGAGATATAGGAGAGATATGGTGACTAAAATCACAGAGAAAAATACGTATTAAAGTGTATCTTGTGAAAATCCTATATAAAACCTGACGCACCAAGCCCCCTCAGGATATAGAATATAAGGATAGCAAGTTGAGTGAGAGACATGAAATGGAAACCACTCAGCAAGCTAATGCACACACATATAGTCACAGTTGTACAATGCAGAGGTTATTACTAACAATAATACTGCACTGGACCAGCTTATATAGCTATGTAGTCAACAGATATAACACTGCACAGTAAGAACTGGATGTATATCACAAGGTAATTGTACTAGAGAACCCTGACTAAATGCACTCTTTCTTAACTAACACTGTCTAATAGGCAGGTAGAATACTTAAGTGTCATGTAAAGTCACAGCGCTAACAACCAGGCGGCTTTACACAGGAGGATTTGCCCAAGCAGTCCCAGGAACAGTGTAGCTGAGAGAAATGGCGCCCAGACACTGACAGGGAGTGAGGGAGAGACAGATGTGCAGCTCCAGGGCGGGAACATTTGCGGGAAATGGCACCCTGGGGCAGGGGGAGTGGCTCCAGGTCTAAGCCTTATCTCCCTGCTGGCAAAACCACCGGGTACTGTGGGCTACTATTAAAATGGTTTTCAGGGAAAACCTGACCAGCACCCATGCCCTGGTGATCTAGTGGGATTGCCTGTACTGCCACAGTATCCACCGCCTGCGCGCGCAGCCCGCCTCCCACTGACCGCGTCGGATCGCGATAAAGTACGGGTCCCGCAAGCGGGACCCACTCACCACCTCCCGAAGTGCGGCCACGCAATCCCAGAGAACCCCCGTCGTGTGTGCCTGACCAAGGAAGAAAACCGGAGCCTCTTGCTGTAGTTACCCGGCAACCAGGGCTCGGGAGTGTACAGCGCCGCTGGGGAGAGCTGGAGCTGCAGCAGTGAATGTCTCCTGACATTTACACACCGCTGCAGCCCTTGTAGTCTTCACTTTTTCTTCAAAAAAGCTCTTCTTAGGGCTGCCTGGAGCAGCCCCTCTGTTATGTGCCTGCTATCTGCGGCACCAACTACAAAACCGAGCTCCTGTGCAGGGAGGCGGGGTTATAGAGGAAGCGGCGCTATACATTCTGGGAACAGTCAAAGCTTTTCAGCCTGTTGGTGCCTCGGATCGAGATCCTACTCTACACCCCCTAGGTCTATCCTTGTGGAGCCCAGTGTACCCCGCAGCAGAAAAAACTCACCGTGTGTACACACCATAACACTTCTATTTTTGAAAGCATTCTTACTTATGTATTTTTCCACACCTCCCTAAAACTTTTGCACAGTACTATATATATATATATATATATATATATATATATATATATATATGGTATGCATTTAATACCGTCCATCGGGGTCGCGACAAGCGCAATAGTGTCGCCGAAACCCCGTCAGGGGTACAATGCCACCGCAGAAACACCGGCATGGTAGGTGATTCTCCTTTTATGGGTGTCAACGACATCCATAGAGGGAGAATAAAACCTGTGGCGAGTAAAGTGAGCCAATGTGCCCGTAAGCAGCCTCGATGCACTCGCCCCGCTGCCGGCATTCTGGTGGACGGGATAATACCTCCAGGACAGAGCAGGTAGACCACTGCTTTCCCTCATGGCCATTAGACTTCACCTCATATCAGTCATACTGTCCTAACATCAGGTGTAAGATGGCGGGGCAGGCGGAAACATGATCAAACATTGAGGTGTGTAGCTGTACCATAAGTAGCAACAGCAAGGAAAATGAACAATGAAGATAAAATAACAGTGCTAGATGTAAAGACCCTTCCTCAAAGCATTTCCAGACATTCGTGTAAAGAAACAAAATCCCAGATTGCTGCACTGTCAGGGTGTTTTACTTTTGACTTCCTGTTTAAAAACAGAATTTTCTGGTACTGTGTAATAACGTCTTATGCATGCAGAGTGAACCTGCTGACGAACTGTTTGTTTTATTTCATATCAGTGTACACACGGTGCGATATGCACTTACCTTTTCTTACGATTTTGACTATATAGTCAAAATCATAAGGAAAGTTAGTGCATATTGCACCGTGTGTACACAGCTTGCGATGCCAATGCGCAGTCCCGCGGGATCAGCATCGCAAGCAAAAATAGACTCTGCAGGCAAGACAATTTTGACTATCTCATGTAAAAGATAGTCAAAATGGTCACTCAGCCAAAATCGGTATCGCAAGCACGGTCATCTTTGCTTGCGATACCGACCACACTCCATGTCGCATAGTGAGAATCGGGCATAGCCCGAATCTCACCGTGTGTATGGACCATGCCTGATTTATCAGTCATACTGTCCCAACATCAGACGTAAGACAGCTGGGCTGGAAACATGGTCTAACATTGAGGTGCGTAGTGTCATCAGATTTCTGCATCTAAAGGGCAGCAGCTGAAATTCATCACCAACTTCTCTAGGTTCTACGGTGATAACATCAGGTCACGGAAACAGGTATGGTGGACATGCTTGGTTGGCTGGATCGTTGCTCATCTTCAACGTCTGTCCTGCCATTATCAAAGGCAGTGCACCAAACCTAAACCAGTTTCCATGACATGACGTTATCACCATACACCTCAACAAGTTGACAATGAACTTCAGCTGCTGATGTGCCCAAACATCCAGAGCTGCAACCAGCTGGATGGTTGGAGCCATCAATGGTATCCACCCAATCGTGGTAATGTTGGAAAAAAAGTTAAACTTCGCATTTTAGGTGGCATTCTTCCTTAATCCATGAATGCCAAAGCTGGAATTCCTCCCAATTTTGCATGCAGTTCTTCATTCCATCCTTCTACTAGGTAAATAACTATGTGACCGTTCCTGGTGCCCTGGCAGGCCACATTCTTATCAATATTGGTTTAGTAAGCAATATGGCCGCTTCCTCTGTATGAAGCAGAAGTGTGTCCTGTAAAGCGCTATGCTGCTCAGGCCGGGTATGGGTCTTTAGGTTGACCACATGTAGGTCAACAGTCATTAAGGTTGACCACTATTGGTCGACATGCGTTAGGTCAACATAGTCACTAGGTCGACATGGACAAAAAATGTCAACATTAGTTTTTCTAGTTTTTTTTTGTTGTCGTTTACTTCGTAAAGTGACGGGGAACCCTAATTAGCGCACCGTGTCCCTCGCATGGCTCGCTTCAGGCAAGGTGCCTCGCTGCGCTCGGCACAGTTTACTATTCCCAATCGTAGTCCACATGGATCGTAAAGTATGACAAAAGTTTAAAAAATGAAGAAAAAATGTGAAAAACTCATGTCGACCTTTCCATGTTGACCTATTGACCATGTCGACCTAATGCATGTCGACCAATAGTGGTCGACCACTATTAGTCATTAGGTTGACCAATAGTGGTCGACCTAATGACTGTCGACCTAAGTGTTGTTGACCTAATGACCGTATCCCCATAGGCCTGCAAGTACTGCTTGGTATATATATTACTGTTAAAAAGTTTCTCCTTTACGCACTCATTTGAAATTCTTCCTATTAATCTCTAAATCCACTTACACATCTTAATTTTACAAAGAACCATGTGAAAAGTGGGCGCTAATCTGGCCTGGTTGTGCTTAATTACTGTAAATTTGCAGAAGCAAGAAATGACCAATGAAATCTGTGAGAATATGTCAATGAAAGGGGAGAGCGAGTGGGGAGACTGAGAATGAGGTTTATTAATTACAGGAGTACTAAAAAGTTCAGCTTTGTGCTGGGGTAACAGAGACTTCACTAACATGACTTTAGGGGCAGATGTACTAAGCCTTAAAGTGTGATAAAGTGGAGAGAGAACGTACCGACCAATCAGCTCCTGTTATTTTTCAAACACCGCCTGTAACATGGCAGTTAGGAGCCGATTGGCTGGTACTTTATCACCTTGCACTTATCACCTCTTTATCACTTCTTCATGCCTTCTCCAGGCTTAATACATCTGCCCCTCTATACCATAAGTTAACTTGAAATTAAAGAAGAAGAAAAAACACAACCTGCTTGCGTCACCATAATAGCACAGCGTGTGTTACTGCACCCTCCCGGTAAGGGTGCTATTCATGGGTCATTTTGGGTGGAATTAACACTCTTACAACACTGTCAGAAGAAGTGAGGGTGGACAATTAAATATAAAGACAAATGACTGTTTTAAGAGGAATGTTTGGTGAAGAAAAAAAAAACTAAGTTTGTACATTACACAGCAAGAACACAAGGAGCCAATTCCCAAATGTGTTTTTGGTATTCACAAATATAGTACATTTAATAACTACTTTGAATACTAAAACATTGCATTGTGGGGTTTTTTTAGACCAATCCTCTACACTTAATGCTTCAGACACCAGTCTCCCCATACACCCAGGGAATTCCTTTCTCACTGTTACTGCGACAGGAAGATACTTCTTTAATAACGTATATATGTATAATACAAATGAAATATATAAATGTAATGCAGAAATTGGCCACAAATACCACAGCAATCCATTTTATTTGTACTCCTCGTATACAGCAAGGCCTTCTGCCATTGTGCTGTGGGGAAAAAAATACAAGATGTATTTCCACACCAGGGCTGTCAGACTTCACAGCGGCTCCCACCTTTCTTGACAATCTTAATTCACTCTGTTGAATGACATAATTTGTTTTCTAACAGTATGTGGCTCCAGTGCTATAACATCCTGGCAGTCCTGTTCATGTCTATACCTGTATCGCACTGATCTAAACAAATCCGTATTTGCTATCTGGTTGAATAAGTGGATGTCAGTCTTATCACTATTACAAGAATAAGAAGACTGGACAGCCAAGGAGCACTTACGGAATTGGGTTAGGGGGGCAGTGGGCGAGGTCATACTGGTAGCCACAAAAAGGTCAGCACTCCCTCAAATGCCATTGTTTTAATTAACCGTTCACAGTCTGTTAGTACATTGGAACTCTCACTGTATATTAACAAGTGGAAAAGAGGACTGTATGTATACTCTCTTCGCAAAGTAAACTCTTATTTTTGGTGAATCATGATGCCACCACCAACATGGAGTATAATGTTGACCATTTTTTTAATTTGTATTCAGCGAGCAGTGATGTCACTTGTGTCGCATGACTCATTTTGAAAGCATTCGGTGATGGAATGTAGAACACGCCTGGATAGGAGAATCACCTCATGCAAGCAAACTGGCTTTGTTCTAATTTAAACTTGTATGTTCTAAAATAAATGTCCCTCTTTACTGCAAAAAGTGACATTGCATATTGCCAAGTGTACTGTAACAAGTCTATAGAGGCAACTGAATTACTCTTCATGAAGGGAATCAAAACAGATCAGCCCAGTGATTTTTGAATCATTAATCAAGCAATGGTCTACAGCGACTCCCGCCATCCACTGCCAAGAATATATTAATGGGAAAATTATAACTTGATATTAGGGTGTGTGATATGTTCCACGCCAGATGTGAAGCTTCTGTGGGAAAAAAATAAAAAAAACCTATAAATCCCAGTTACTGTGCCTCATCTTCGTTCACCGGCAATACTCACCCCTTGGACTAGGTGAGCGGTCCGTAAACCAACTGGTCTTAATGGTTATGGAAGGAAATGTCTGCAAAGATAAATCTGTTTGAGCTCCTTCTGTCGCTAAACCTTAACATTCATTCTTGGCAAAGTAGTCGGAGCGAATCTCCCCAGACCTCTAAGGATTACTGGAGTTCTGAAATATTCCTGGTATTTCTTAATTTAATAACGTCTTCAGATTTCCCACAAAAACACACGCAATGTTCCCACAGCATGCCAGCAGAGCCAGATTTAAAGCTGACTTTTCAAAGGGCATTTTGCAGTGGGTGAGGGAATACATGACAGGAATTATGGCCACATCACGGGATGCGGTCAAGATCCCGCCGGACGGAATCCCGGCGGTCGAAATACCGACGCCGGAATCCCGACTGGCACAATCCCGACATATTCTCCCTCCGTGGGTGTCCACAACACCCATAGAGGGAGAATAAATTAGTGTGCAGAGCGTGGCGAGCCCGCAAGGGGCTGCGTTCCGCTCGCCCCCCCTGTCGGGATTGTGTGGTCGGGATTCCGGCGTCGGTATTTCGACCGCCGGGATCCCGTCCAGCGGGATTACGTACTGATCCCCACATCACATGTTCTTTCCCTCTCCCATCTAACACCCTCGCCTGCGAGATTATTACAGGGAAATCCCCATTCTGTGGTGTCTGTATGTGCCTGATACACATTGGATGATACAGTGAATATAGCCGGGATGCAGTTAGGTTGCCGGCAGTCGGGATCCCAGCGGTCAGGATACAGACGCCGGAATCCCGACCACTGACAATGCCGCCAACTGGAATCCCAGAGTGGGAAAAGAACCTGTGGCGAACGCAGCAAGCCACCCGAGACCAATATAGTTTGTTACTATATACTATACTATATACAGTTTCTATATACTATACTATATACAGTTACTATATATTATACAGTACTGTATATAATAGGAGAGTACACATTTTATGTAAGGTGACTTATACACCAACAAGGAAACAATGACGTGACTGGGCCAATCAGGCTGCATTTTCATTCACGTACTTCACAATATGGCTGCCCCCACGGACTTTATTAAATAATGCCAAGAACATGCGGACAAATCGCACACACTGTCTTGTTTACATTTGTTTTAAATTCTAAAACTACATAGTTGAATGAAGACCAAAGAACCCAGAAAATCTACAGTAACATGAACATTTTCGGCCTCTGAGGAATTTACACACCTGAAAAAAAACTTTCAAAATTCTTTTTCGTGAATTTTTTGGTAACAATATTCTCCCCAAATGACCTTACAGCTCCGCCGGAATAAGAGCTTTTTAAAAATTCATATTGCTATCAAAATTGCTCTGCTAATTGGTGCTTAGAAATTTGAGAAGTAGAAACGGTCAGTGCCCCACAAATAGTCAGAGACTCAGGAAGCTTTTACAGCCTAAAAATACATTATCAATCACCAGCCACACAGTTTTGTGCCTCTTCACTAGTAACATGGCTTGGTTCTATATTTATGTATAAATGTATAAAACTAACACATTAACATAGTAAAGAAAGCCAGAAGTGGCATAACTCGTATCTGCTTAGATCTCTGAAGGGTATTATCCTTTTTATAGGATGTTGTTACTATTTACCATTGTAACCCAACACTTTTCAATGCTACAGATATTTTGGAGGTGAAAGTCTATTACAGAGTCTCTGTACTCGAGGCACCTAACAATCCAGGTTTTGAGGTTATCAATGGCTGAGCACAGGTGGTTATATTAAACTGACTGAGGTATTAATTAAAACCCCTTTTCCACAGCTGCAATGACCTGGGTCATTTCGGGCCTATCTGGGTCACGGCTCAGTGGTGCAATGTAAAACGGGTGACCTGGGTCACCGTTAAAAATCTCTATGGAGAGCTGGCTCACCGGTGCTTGGATATAATATAATCTCCAAGTGCTGGCAGAGGGTAGACCCACCACTAAACCGGGTCCAGCCTGCGGTATGAATGGGGTCAAAAGCCACGATGGCACGGCTTGAAACCCGTGTTCAGTTACCCGTCGTACCTGCGTTTTTAGGTGTAAAACTTGGAACGGTTATACTGAGCACACATTGTCAGACCGACAATATATCTGACAGCATAATACCCATGAGACATAACGGGCATACACACGGATACTGTACAGGGGCCACACGATATCTGGGCCCTTCCCCTGTGAAGGAAACAAAAGCCTATTTGTGTATGCTGTATGCCATTGTTTGAAATAAATAAAAAGTTATAATAGTATGAGATTTACACTGAATCCAAAGCTAATCCTGGTCATGGGGAACAATTGAAAGCTATTATAATAATAAAAGTCGCTGTATCCTGAGGAGAGAGTAACAACATAGGTGGGGTCAGCATTAACCTTGGCGTACCCTAAAAATACATGTAGTCTACTTTTCCAGTGATCTAAGTGCTCAGGAATGAGGCTATAGCACCTGCGGATGAGTAAGCTGCTGGCAGCATTTCACAGACAAACATCCCTGTCCTGCCCATAGCATCTATCGGACATTTACTACCATTAGACCCTAAAGCAGGCATGTCAAACTTGTGGCCCTCCAGCTGTTGTTAAACTACAAGTCCCAGCATGCTTTGCCAGCATACCTTCCACTGATCAGCTGGTAAAGAATGCTGGGACTTGTAGTTTCAAAACAACTGGATGACCATGAGTTTGACATGTCTGCCCTAACGCCTCAACACAACTGCGCATTGTCACATTTAAAAATATGTGAATATATGATTGGAGTTAAGAAAATGTTTAATATGCTTGTGGTGCTATTTTGCCTGCGTCTTCAGTGAGGCTCACCATGAGAAGACCTGAGGGACATATACTAAGCCTGGAGAGTGATAAAATGGAGAGAGATAAAGTACCAACCAATCAGCTTATAGCTCAATGCCTATTTCCCTATAGAGTGTAAGCTTGCGAGCAGGTCCTTCCAACCCCTATAACTGTCCATTACCCACGTTTCCGTTTTCCCACTGTTTCCAATTGTAAAGCGCAACGGAATTTGCTGCGCTATATAAGAAACTGTTAATACATAATAATAAATAATCAGCTCCTAATTGTCATTTTTCAAATACAGCCTGTAACATGGCCGTTAGGAGCGGAGTGGCTGGTACTTTAGCACTCTCCAAGGTTTAGTACATCTCTTCCTAAATTCCCTATAAAACAATGGGGTCGATTCTATTCGGCAACTAATGAATAGCGCCGGGAATTAGCTCCCGACGCTATTCAATTCAGCAACTAATTACCTGCAATTGTCGGGAATTCTTCTCTCATCCCCGGGGGATGAGAGAAAAAACCCGACAAAAGTGCTGCCTCGCGGCCGGCGCGAGGCTGATTCTGTCGGGAATCTGCCTCGCGCTGTAGAGTTAAGTTGGAGAATGCCCGTTCTCCCGACAATTCAACCTGTTTTGTCGGCGAGAACGGGCCATCGCCGACGTAACTAGTTGCTGAATTGAATAGCGTCGGGAGCTAATTCCCGGCGCTATTCATTAGTTGCCGAATAGAATCGACCCCAATGGGTTTAAAACAAACAGGGCGAAGGATGGTCTTCTGTGTAACTCAGGTCTAAGCCATCTGAAACAGAAAATACTTTATAAAAGTAATTACTGTACATGTAGCCTGTCATTGCCTGACTCACTGTTGGAATGTACACACAACACAAGTCATAGTCCTGGGAGGGTAAACAATTGTCTGACGAAACCTCATAAAAGGTTGTCAAATAACTATAGTCACATGTACAAGTAGGTAGCCATCTAAAGAGAAATTTCCTTTATAAACAACACCCAAAAGGCATGCTAGGACTTGTGGTTCAATGAGCCTGAGACGGTCTACTTTTGTGTATTTATCGCAAACACATACAGAATCCAAAAGTGAAAGTGCACACTGTTACATCACTAAGAACGTGCTTCAACAGAAATGTATTCATTACATGGGTGGCAGTAATCTAGTCAGGCTTTACAGTAGGCCTCATTTTGTATCTGTATCCATGACAAGTCTTCAGAAACAAGGGGAATCTATACTTTACAGCAAATATTTTCCAGCATATAACAGGTAAATAATCCCTCACATTTTATCCAAATATGGGGGAGACGTGTCAAGCCTTGAACACATTACCTTAGTGCTGGGGAACAGTAATACTAACCATTACACTAATCGTAAAAGTATGGACGGTGTATTGGTTAGCATTACTGCATCACAGTCCATGGGGTAAATTTACTAAGATGGGAGTTCTATTTAAGATGGAATGTTGCCCATAGCAACCAATCGGATTCTACTTCTCATTTATCTAGCACCTTCTACAAGATAATACCTGAAATCTGATTGGTTGCTATGTGCAACATCCCATCTTCAATAGAACTCCCAATTTAGTAAATTTACCCCCATGGGTTTGATTCCCACCATGGCCCTAACTGTGCGGAGTTTGTATATTCTCCCCGTACTTGCGTGGGTTTCCTCCCACAATCCAAAAATATACTGGCAGGTTAATTGGCTCCCAACAAAATTAACCTTAGTGTGTGTGTGGACTAGATGGGCCAAGTAGTTCCTGTCGTCAAATTATACGTTTGTGATTACTGATAAAAACGTAAATAAAATACAAAAAACCCAACACAATTACTGGTTATAACCAAAAAGGATTGATGGCAGAAACTAACCAGGCCATAATTTCACCTGAATTCCCCCTAAAGTATATAGAGACTTGTAGTGTTACTAGACACACACTAGTAGTGGCACTCCTGGGCATACACTGCATGAGGAATGTAGTGTATGCCATGTGTAGACAACATACCGTGCGTGCTTGCAGTTACCTCTATACAATATGGGATAAATGAATGATACACTTGAGGATAGCTTACATACATAATCATTAAACGGGAAGGATTAGAGAAAAAAATAAATTCTGGACATACACAAAGTACCACAAATCTATGCCATATCACAAGGTATAGACACTTTGCTCTATAGGAGTTCACAACTACGCTCAAGGCTGGATGAATTACATGAGGGGAGGAAATGGGTTGGGTTTGATTTGCCGGTGTTCGGGATGCTGGCAGTTAAAATTCCGACAGCGCCATCCCAATGTTCCGACTACCAACAGCAGAAGGTAAGTATACTTCCCTTCCCTCCCCTCCCTGGCCCCCTATCCCTTACCCACCCTCCCTGCAGCCTAAACCTAACCCTCCCCTTAAACATTTCTCAGTGGATTACTGAAGCTGAGTGGCAGTAACAGGATCCCAGAGCCATCTGACCCATCGTACTGAAACGGTCACAAGGCAGGCTATAAAGGGTTAACACTGGAGAACAGCCAACCAACCCTTATGCCACAGGCCAAAGGTTTTCATATTGTGGTATGTCAACATTCCGGTCCTCCCTCAGGCCTCTGCATTCATTACACCTCTCCCATATTTTTGCTCATTGGAGTCTACATACCATCCTCTCAGCCGGCTTGTCACACCTACAAGTGCAGCGTTATACAGTATCTGTCTATAATATCCCCTAGCTGAGGACATCTGCTGAAAGTGTCACAGCACAAAGGAACTATATGCAGACTGGGCTCAGAGAGCAGTCCTTGAGACAGGAAAATCTGATAACATTACTCCTGAGAAGGCCAGGACTGCAATCAGTCACGGTGCAAACTGCAATATGACATGATCTAACATTGCAGCAGCAGACTGCCTTTGATAGACCGCAAGGGCGTAGTAAGGAGACCAGCACTGACAAAGTACTAAGACAGACTAAAATGTAAGTCTCTGTGTGACAGCAACCTTAGGGGTCAATCCAATTACCTGTGATGTCTTTGTGGGTGCGAGTTAGTGCGGCAACTGCAACACTTTACTGCAGCTGGAACTCGCACAAAACTGATGGGGCTGCAAGCACAATTGTGCGAATTCAGGCTAGTGCAGGCCCGAGGGGTGAGACGCGGTGCCCTTGCCAGTGTTTCAACAACGCGTTAACGGCAGCTCGCACCCTTCACGGGTAACTGGATTGGCCCCTTAGATTGCGTTTTTTGTAAGCTGCATTTTCCACAGTGTAAAACTATTTAAAGAGAATCTGCCTGATGGCAAAGAGCTGACGGTATACAGTAAATCAAGAGCTGCTCTTAATGCACACAAAACAATGCTACAAAAAAATAAAGTCTGTGTGCCATAAAATTGCATAGTGTGTGGTTGCAGCTGAACAGTGACCGTACTTGAGAAATGTTCCAACATGCTTGACTGATCTGATCATCGGTCGGCTACTTCTACAGAATGCGCTGCCACGGCCGACCTTTCCCCTGTTTCTACCCAAGGGAGGAACCCAGATATTGTGTGGCCATATACTGTGATATATCAGTGTATGGCCACGGCATCTGGTGGGAGCGAAGCTGTCAGACAGTACTGCCTGCAGGTCTGACAGACCTCTTATAGGACAATGTTTGCCCAGCATTAGGATGATACAGTATGTGGAATGTCACAAGCTTGAGGGATTGCTTTCTATTCCTAAAAAAGAAAAAAACATTTTGTCCACTATGTCGGCATGGTCATAATATAAATCTACAGGTTTGGTACGAGATCCTGATAGTCAGAAAACAGACACATCCCGGTGCATATTTTTATCCTACCCCAAAAACCCTGACCCACCCCTCCCGCAGCCTAACCCTAACATCCCCCCCACAGCCTGTACATGACTCTACCCTTATTGCCTAACTGTAACCCAAACCCATGTACTTACTATGGTGGCCAATCCCAGGATCGGGATCATCGGGATCCCGGGATTTTGGCCAAAAATTGTCCAGGATTCAATCCTGGGATTGGGGCTTCCAATCCTGGGGATTTCGGGATTAGGAAGCCCCTTTGTTTTTTCAATGCCGGGTAGCGTTGAGCTTCCTCAGGAGGCTCAGACGCTGCACAGTTCCCCTTGTTCACCTTCCCCTGCCCCCAGATGTGCACACTGCGAAGCGTGACGTGAAGTCAGAGGTCACTCTACGCAGCCAGCCGCCCACCGCTCAGACCTCCACATCTTACAGCAGGTCGACCCTCCCTCCCATCCAGATGTGGGTAAGATATGTGGACTGGGCAGGACGGGGGGGGGGGGGTTGGTTTGAGAGATGGGGATGACACATGTCTGTCATCTTACTGCCGGCATTTTGACCACATCCCATCAAAGCACAGATCAGTGTTCGTTTTAGGGCTAGGTTTAATGTTAATACACTAAAACCGGTATGTCAACATGCTGACTGTGTGTTTTGCGTGTGCTCACACTGTGCATACTGGAGTACGCAACTACGGATGTCTGCAACTCAGCCGCATCTCCATTTGCAGCTGCAGGGGCGCAACCGGATAGTAGTGGGGCATCCGCTCACAGGCAAAGTTTAGTGATGGTGTGACGACGGAATTGGGGACTTCTCAGATTTGTGATTATGTGCAACAACACGTGTTTCCAGACTGATCTCTCGCACCAAGAATATGGCTGGAACAAATGCCAATAATGATGACTGGCACGAAACCAAGCGTAGTGTGGTCAAAATGAAAACTGAAGTAACACAGTAGTCTACATATAGTGATTCAATCAGACAAAATACTCCGAAAAAGCTTATTAAATGTTTCAAAACAAGAGAAAAAATAAAAGTTGTTTACGCAAACAAATATTAGTTCTCCTTCTCAGAGATGCACATTGCACAAGAGCAGGGATCAGAGAGCTTTGTAGCTTGTTCACAGATCACATTACAGAAGCACTGAGTGATGCGGTCAGACACGCCGACAGCGAGGCAATGAAATAGCCAGCGGTGGGATCTCCGATCCCCACTCACTACTTTCCTTTACACTGTATAGTACATACAGTAGCTGCCAACAGCTGACATTATTTGGTGGGGCAGGGACACCTAAAAATACCTCACTCTGGTGCAAGATGTACCTTTATGTACTATGATTCCCTCTGATTACTTAACCATTGTTATTTATTTATCATGCATGTTTGCCCATTAAACCTCTTCAGTAAACATTAACTGATGAAGCCCAGAGACTTAAGGTGGGCACTTAGCGATAAAGTAAACAACCTCGCTCAATTTTGACCCTTCCAGAGCAACATCGATGCACGGCCCCGTGGGTCGTTAATGACCCCCGTGTCGTCCGTGCATGCAGCTCAATTTGGACTCATCGTCCAAAACTGTATGCTCCGGCCGGCCGCGGCATGACGTCACTGTGCGATATCATTAGTGATATCTGACAGTATGTATGCTTGCCGCTGGGCAGCCCGGCCCCGGAAACACTAGACGACAACGCTCATCGAGCACATCGCCTAGTGTGTACCCACCTCTAGGCCTAATCCATGTCTTTACTGACATGCCTACGTAGCTGCAATGTCCAGGCTGCAGACTTGCTAATAATCGCAAGTGATGCCCAATGGAGCCAATGCAAAGTCCTCAGCAACTGCGCACATATGCGCAGTACTGACGCAGGAACGAAGGACATCGACTCCTTGAGTATATGGCCGTGGCAGTAGTGACTCTGGTTCCACGTTTCTCTACGTGCATGATCGCAGCTGAAGGCAGATACATGCCCCAAGACCGGCTGTGACACACCTGCGTTTTTGCGCTGTGACACACCTGCGTTTTTGCACCCCTACCCATTACCTCCACCAAACGGTCCCTTTCTGTCAATCGCTCTGCGATGGAATACTCACTGGTACCGACATCACAAAGGTATCTTGGCATGTGCGCAGCATGATTGCAGCACACACGCAGTCTGACGGTAATTGCTCCGTTGTGTGAACATCAGCATTGCATACAAATATGAATTAGGCCCTGTTCTGCACAGTTGGTTAAAATGTAAAAATAGGGATATGCCCAAAGACAAAAGGGTCTATTCATGAAGTAGTGAAAAGTGTGGAGAAGTGAGCCTGTGGAGAAGTAGCCCATGGCAACCAATCAGCTGCTCTGTATAATTTTATAGGATGCAAATTATAAATGTTACTTCAATGCTGATTGGTTGCCATGGGCAACTTCTCTACTGGCTCACTTCTTCACACCTTTCACTGCTTCATGAATAGACCCCAAAGCTTCTAAACGTCTGACTGCCGCTGGGAATAGAGGGACAGTTGGTAATGATGAGAGAACACTCCTACACCCTGAGCTCTGCAGCACAGCTATAAGACCCATATGATAAAGGGCTTGCAAAACACTTTCCCTTTCTCGGTTTTCACTACCTGGCCGTGTAAAAAAAAAAAAAAGGTTGGACTAGGCCCTAGGGCAATATAACTCAGAAAACTGAAACGGGTGTTTATCACCATGTAGACACTGAATAGAACAAATACAGGTCGTCTTCATATTATCTGCAGAAATAATGAAAACTGTAAAACGTGTTATATATCTAGTCACTAGCTACTAATATACGACAGAGCCATTAAGCACAGACACAAGAGTACAGTATCAGCAGCGACCGTCACACATCTCAGGCTAATTGGCATTGAATAGATAGGAGAACGGATGGCCCTGTGCGAGGTGAATTTCTTTTATACGGCTGCACCTGTCGCTTATACTTGCATTATATTTCTACCTTCACTCTATGCTTTTCATTCATGCCTTTGCATCATCAGGAAGAGCTGCTTATTTATGCTACTCTGGCCTACAATGTAGTACCCCTGTGCTTCTGCATTGAATACAATGGTGCTTTTGCCATGGTAACAAAAATATATCAACGCTACCCTACTATATAAATACAAAGCTAACATAAGTGCAAGTAAATGTGTTCAGTACATTTCAGGAGGACATGTGCAAGCCAGTAACGCAGACCTAACCGTCCTGATTTGACCCCATGTAGGGATGGACATCGATGGTCGATGTTTGACGACCATCAATGTTTTTCTTGTGAGGGTAGTGTTTTCACCAATCGATGGCGGCACTCTGAATGGTAACGATACAAAGGTGTTTTGAGGGGGTATGGGTTGACACAACTTAGGTCAACATGTACTAGGTCGACAGGTGAAAAGGTCAACATGAGTTTTTTTTACTTTTTTTGGTGTCTGTTTCTTCGTAAAGTGACGAGGAACCCCAAATAGTGCACCGTGTCCCAGGTTACCGTTCCCAATTGTAGTCCACGTGGATCGTAAAGTTTGAAAAAGTCCAAAAAATTTTTTAAAAAATTCTAAAAACCTCATGTCGACCTTCACATCTCTGACTGCTCCTGGTACCGCCCCCAGTCCCGTCCCCCTGGGGGTATTACGCATGCGCAAGCAAGGTTTTTCTGCATGTGCAAATCATTTGACTAGTTTTTCCATCGAATACTTTTGACGTTATGGTAAGTAACCATCACATTGAATGCTTTGATGGTGAAAGCGCAGCCATCATTTGATGGTGGGCTTCCGATGTCCATCCCTACCCCCCATGTCCCATTCAAAACTCTCAAATGTTGGACTTAACATTCATTCACCCAATTGAGGAAGGCAACAAGATTATACACCCAGTATCTCCCCAGCAAGGAGGGTGATTCTAGGGGATGCTGGGACTTGTGCTTCCACAACAGCTGACAAGCCACACGTTACCTACACAATAAATTATTCAAGGATATGTGCTAATGTGCTTTGAGAGAGAATAAATCATGCACTGAAACACTGAATATTTTTCCCTTCAGGGTACTTCGGAAGAATATCATGACTTCCAAAAGATAAAACACAGAGGTACAAATATGTACCGCAAATGGCATTTGTAACATATTTACTGATAATTATACAAGGGGGAATTTCAGTTGTTTAATCACACCCGATCTGCCATCTAAAGTGACGGGAGATCAAGGGGCAATATTTAATTGTCCCCCGTTTTCGCGTTGATCGCGAGACGAAAAGTTCTTTTTGTGCACCCAAACAGGTGACTTTTCGCGCATTTCAGCTCGCTAACCCCAGGGGTAGCGAGCTGAAATGAAAGTTTTGCGTCCATCGGCAGCAAAATTTCAATCTCGCCCTATGAGTTTTTAAAAGCTACTGTGACCTCTAAAAAGATGTAGTGTATATTTCTGTATACAGTATAGTCACACTGAAAATAGAAGAGGTGTTGCTCGCATTTTTATTCAAAAGCGGTCATGCCAAACAGTCACATAACAAAATATTCGTAGCACAAAACACGCCCCTCCTTCCGCTGTCATCATGTAACCACCAAGGAGATTCCTGACTGACTGGCTCAGGATAGAGATTTTTTTGTGGGGGGCAGTTAAATACATTGAGTTTGTACAAAGAAGAAGATCCTAGGAAAATGATCAGGTGCAGCATTGTGCTAAAGGACTTGCAAAATATGCTGTTTGCAACAACAACAAAAAAAAACCTTAGTGGGATCCCTTTTTATACTTGGCTTCCTGTTTGAAACTGATGTTACTGTAATAAAACTCAGCCGGTTTGCTTAAATGCTAAAAAGAAGGATGTGAAAGATCTTTGCTTCAGATTTCAAGTCACAAAACAAAGTAAATTTTTAGTCACAATGGGAAATTCTGACTTTTACATCAGCATAGCGGAACATAGAGGTTTCCTTCTCAGAAAATGCAAGACAGGACTATTTAGCTCCATAGTATATTTGAAAGTTCATTAAATTCCAATAGAGATAATTTACCTGGGTGTGGATCATTAGAGCGACAATGTCTAGGTCGACAATGTTTAGGTCGACCACTATAGGTCGACAGGGTTCGAAGGTCGACAGGACAAAAGGTCGACATGAGTTTTTCATGTTTTTAAAGTGTTGTTTTCTCCGTACAGTGACCGGGAACCCCAATTAGTGCACCGTGTCCGCTCGCCATGCTTCGGGCAGGTTACCGTTCCAATCGTAGTCCAGGTGGATCGTTAAGTATGAAAATGTTCAAAAAAGAAAACAAAAATGTGAAAAACTTATGTCGACCTTTTCACCTGTCGACCTAGAAACCCTGTCTACATTGAAAACATGTCGACTTAGTGACTGTCGACCTAGACACTGTCGATCTTCAGACCGGATCCCAATTTACCTAGAGCCTAGTGGCCTCAAAATACGCCCTTTTAATAGCGTTTACATTGCGGCTTTTTAGACATTGCCTGCTCCACTTTCTTGCACTGTAGCAAGTGTACTCAGAACCCACTGACACCCTACCCAAAAGTGGTCACTAACCATCGTATGTCACCTGCGATTTGGAGATCCAAACTCGCTTTCACGCAGCCCAATCAGCTGTCAGAAACTAAGAATACGCTGTCAAGTTACAAAAGTTCTTATGAACATTAGAAAAAAAAGGATGTCTGTTTGACAACTTTGTAGAACTTCATAAATCACACCAGGCTGAGGCTGGACGGGATAAAACACGGTCAAGGAAACTTTCAATCTGTTATAACATTAATTGAGATTTCCTTCTGTTCACACGAGCAAACATCCTGCAGAGAGTCAACAATCCCGGCATGGCAGAGGTTAACGGGATGCAAGTACTGTAGTTGTAATGTTTTTGTTTGGAGGAGCCGGTGTTAAGAGGCACACCCCGGGCCCATCTACGTAATGAGCTACGAGGTTCAGGCTCTCAGCCACAATCCTTCTGAGCAAAGCCTAGGGGGACCTGCTAAATATAGCTGGTGGTTTCTACCCAGGCCAGCGATGAGAGTCATTATCCACAGGCTGTGTGTTGGTCTAAGCTCTCCATGCTGCTCTGTCAATACGAAACGCATCACAGTGAAAATAAAAGCTTTAGGAGCGTGTGCCAAGAGAGGTGGTAACTCAAAACACATCCAGTCATTCCTTCCAGGTCACAGAGGAAAGGGTTAGACAGTAACTAATCAACAGCGTCGCCAGGGAAAAATATACACTTCCTTTCTATCCTCCATCTCTAGGCCATGACTATATGAAAAATACAGACGCTCCTTGCACTGCCAGGAAGACTCCTAGAAAGGGGGCGCTTGGCGTGGGTAAAGGGTATGGTGCAATGACCAGTGGTGCTAGGTAGACGACACTGATGGGGGTCTGTAAATAAGCACCCTCTCATTTAAGCAGTTTAGTGCAGAAAGCGTTCTAGACATATCACAGTGTCACCACTGCGCCCAACAAGATGTACCATGGGCACGTGGTGACTGGAACCAACTGGTTCCGATGCCACGGTGATTGGAACAGGTTCCGTTGCCATAGCTGTACATATGCTTCTACTAGCAATACAAAGAAACACACTGGACTGGATTCAGTGGCCAAATAGCATGGTTAGAAATAAATGTCGACCTCATCTACTGTATGCAGCAGCAGCACCACCCCTATACATCTGTTTGTGAAAGGAGCATTCTACAAGCCTATGCTTGGTGCTCCGGATCTATCCAAAAGCAGATCCTTGCATACAGTGGGCCCGATTCAGACCTGATCGCTTATCGAATGACTGTGCATGCACCACAATGCGTAGGTGAGTCGCCAAACAGCGTCAGCATGGTGCCAAAATTTTTGTTCGCATGGTGATTGACTGGAAGCGGACGTTTGGGGGGTGGTAACCGGCCCTTTCCTGGGAGTGTCAGGAAAAACGCAGGCATTCCCATTTCAGGGAGGGTGTGTGACGTCCGCTCCGGCCCCGATCAGCCTGTTTGTATCGCACTGTAGGAGTAAGTGCTGGGCTGCGCACAGACTGGAAAAATCATCAGATGGTGAGTGAGTTGAGAACGGATTTGCGCTGTCCGCTGTCTGGTGGAATTTTCGCACGGTGTACAAATATGTGCATACTTGTACGGGTCGGGTTTTTACTCTCTATGGGCGTCGGCTATCTGATCACAGACTGCTGCAAAAACACACAGCAGCGATCAGGTCTGAATCGGGTCCACTCACCTCTAATGGGTTGCAATTCTGCCTACAGGCCACTTACTCTTAGTGCGAATGCCCGAGCACACTCACTCAGCTGCAAGTGGAGATGTTACTGAGAGGAGTACGGTCTGTAGCTGCTCTAAGCTGCAACACATGCATAGATGTAAATAACGGCAAGCTCTGACCACAAAGCGAACTTGTGTGAGACCCTAAATCAGGCATAATGTGTGCAAGGCACTGCCTCTTCATCAATGCAACTTTAATAGGGTTAATGCTGTACTGTACATGTTTCTTGGGTGATTTACCATCTTCCGGAGTCCTTGGCTGCATTCACCTCACGAGTGGTAAAAGTAGTGTGCACCTACGCTGCTTTCCACTGCAAAACATTCCAGTACTGTATTATTGGTGGACCTTGAAGACGACTTGTCCCCTTGTGACCTTTTTACATAGCGCCGTGTACATCATGCATGTACTAACAAAATATAAGATACAAGAGTCCTCTGTGCTTCCTTCAACACTGAGAGAAAAGAAGAGAAAAGTCTGGGCCTGGTTCCAGATTATGATCGTATAATAAAGCGCAGTCGCGTAGTATCTATAGGAATGAGCGGTGTCACACCTAGTGACAAGTGAAGTTCTGACAGTGCACAGTACACAAAACATTACAAAAAGGTCACATAAAACCAGAAAAATAAATAGCCCTCCATTCTGGGATGAATTAAAGAAATTGCTAACAGTTGTTTTTGGTTACATGTGTATAATGGTACCTTTTGGCACCGTACTCCCGCTGCCTCATTTCAGCCACAACTAGGACACTGCAGAACCATGGGAAATAAAGGCGTACGGTCATGGGCGAAGGGGGCAGGTCAGAGGGCTACAGCACAAGCTCTAGACTGACTGGCAGCAATTTCTTCAGCATGTATTTGCAATGATGCATTACAGAAATATGCCTGCTTGTTTTTATGTACAAAGGGAGTGGGTTTGAGAATGTGGGCAGGAAGACGGTGTAATCTCTTTCAGTTTACATTCGCAGTGTCTTCTTGGTGTGCTGAAGTATAGGCAATGTGTTAGATTTGGTTCAGTTAGCCTAGCTCCAGCTCTAGAGACAAGCTGAACGCTCAGCTCTGGTGTTGCCATAAAGCAGGTATATATAAATAGTCAGAGCAGCTACACAAGCTGAACTCTGAGCTCAGTATCCCTTATCCAAAATGCTTGGGACCAGAGGTATTTTGGACATGGGATTTTTCCGTATTTTGGAATAATTAGATACCATAATGAGATATCATGGTGATGGGACCTAAGTCTAAGCACAGAATGCATTTATGTTACATATACACCTTATACACACAGCCTGAAGGTCATTTTAGCCAAATATTTTTTATAACTTTGTGCATTAAACAAAGTGTGTCTACATTCACACAATTCATTTATGTTTCATATACACCTTATACACACACAGCCTGGAGGTCATTTAATACAATATTATTAATAACTTTGTGTATTAAACAAAGTTTGTGTACATATATACACACAAATAAAAAAAAAAATTATATATTATATTATACATACATATATATACAGGTTGAGTATCCCTAATCCAAAATGCTTGGGACCAGAGGTATTTTGGATATCGGATTTCCGTATTTTGGAATAATTAGATAGCATAATGAGATCTTATGATGATGGGACCTAAATCTAAGCACAGAATGCATTTATGTTACCTTATACACACAGCCTGAAGGTAATTTTAGCCAATATTTTTTATAACTTTGTGCATTAAACAAAGTGTGTGTACATTCACACATTTCATTTATGTTTCATATACACCTTATATACACAGCCTGAAGGTCATTTAATACAATATTATTAATAACTTTGTGTATTAAACAAAGTTTGTGTAGATTGAGCCATCAAAAAAATAAGAATTTACTTACCGATAATTCTATTTCTCGTAGTCCGTAGTGGATGCTGGGGATTCCGTCAGGACCATGGGGAATAGCGGCTCCGCAGGAGACAGGGCACAAAAATAAAGCTTTAGGATTAGGTGGTGTGTACTGGCTCCTCCCCCTATGACCCTCCTCCAAGCCTCAGTTAGGATACTGTGCCCGGACGAGCGTACACAATAAGGAAGGATATTGAATCCCGGGTAAGACTCATACCAGCCACACCGTATAACTTGTGATCTGAACCCAGTTAACAGTATGACAAACGTAGGAGCCTCTGAACAGACGGCTCACAACAATAACAACCCGAATTTGTTTGTAACAATAACTATGTACAAGTATTGCAGACAATCCGCACTTGGGATGGGCGCCCAGCATCCACTACGGACTACGAGAAATAGAATTATCGGTAAGTAAATTCTTATTTTCTCTAACGTCCTAAGTGGATGCTGGGGACTCCGTCAGGACCATGGGGATTATACCAAAGCTCCCAAACGGGCGGGAGAGTGCGGATGACTCTGCAGCACCGAATGAGAGAACTCAAGGTCCTCCTCAGCCAGGGTATCAAATTTGTAGAATTTTGCAAACGTGTTTGCCCCTGACCAAGTAGCAGCTCGGCAGAGTTGTAATGCCGAGACCCCCCGGGCAGCCGCCCAGGATGAGCCCACTTTCCTTGTGGAATGGGCCTTGACAGATTTAGGTTGTGGCAAGCCTGCCACAGAATGTGCAAGTTGAATTGTGCTACAAATCCAACGAGCAATCGTCTGCTTAGAAGCAGGAGCACCCATCTTGTTGGGTGCATACAATATAAACAGTGAGTCAGACTTTCTGACGCCCGCCGTTCTTGAAATATATATTTTCAATGCCCGGACCACGTCCAACAACTTGGAATCCTCCAAATCGTTAGTAGCCGCAGGCACCACAATAGGCTGGTTCAGGTGAAACGCTGACACCACCTTAGGCAGAAAATGAGGACGCGTCCGCAGTTCTGCCCTGTCCGTATGGAAAATCAACTAAGGGCTCTTATATGATAAAGCCGCCAATTCTGATACTCTCCTGGCTGAAGCCAGGGCCAGTAGCATGGTTACTTTCCATGTAAGATACTTCAACTCCACCGATTTGAGCGGCTCAAACCAATGGGATTTGAGAAAATCCAAGACTACATTAAGATCCCACGGTGCCACTGGGGGCACAACCGGGGGCTGTATATGTAGTACTCCTTTTACAAAAGTCTGGACTTCAGGAACTGAAGCCAATTCTTTCTGGAAGAAAATCGACAGGGCCGAAATTTGAACCTTAATGGACCCCAATTTGAGGCCCATAGACAATCCTGTTTGCAGGAAATGTAGGAATCGACCCAGTTGAAATTCCTCCGTGGGGGCCTTCCTGGCCTCACACCACGCAACATATTTTCTCCAAATGCGGTGATAATGTTGTGCAGTCACCTCCTTCCTGGCTTTTACCAGTGTAGGAATGACCTCTTCCGGAATGCCTTTTTCCCTTAGAATTCGGCGTTCAACCGCCATGCCGTCAAACGCAGCCGCGGTAAGTCTTGGAATAGACACGGTCCCTGCTGAAGCAGGTCCCGTCTTAGAGGTAGAGGCCACGGATCCTCCGTGAGCATCTCTTGAAGTTCCGGGTACCAAGTTCTTCTTGGCCAATCCGGAGCCACTAGTATCGTTCTTACTCCCTTTTGCCGTATAATTCTCAGTACTTTTGGTATGAGAGGCAGAGGAGGGAACACATACACTGACTGGAACACCCACGGTGTTACCAGAGCGTCCACAGCTATTGCCTGAGGGTCTCTTGACCTGGCGCAATACCTGTCCAGTTTTTTGTTGAGGCGGGACGCCATCATATCCACCATTGGTTTTTCCCAACGGTTCACAATCATGTGGAAGACTTCTGGATGAAGTCCCCACTCTCCCGAGTGTAGATCGTGTCTGCTGAGGAAGTCTGCTTCCCAGTTGTCCACTCCCGGAATGAATACTGCTGACAGTGCTATCACATGATCTTCCGCCCAGCGAAGAGTCCTTGCAGCTTCTGCCATTGCTGTCCTGCTTCTTGTGCCGCCCTGTCTGTTTACGTGGGCGACTGCCGTGATGTTGTCCGACTGGATCAACACCGGCTGACCCTGAAGCAGGGGTTTTGCCAGACTTAGAGCATTGTAAATCGCTCTTAGCTCCAGTATATTTATGTGAAGAGACATCTCCAGGCTTGACCATACTCCCTGGAAGTTTCTTCCCTGTGTGACCGCTCCCCAGCCTCTCAGACTGGCATCCGTGGTCACCAGGACCCAGTCCTGTATGCCGAATCTGCGGCCCTCTAACAGATGAGCACTCTGCAACCACCACAGAAGAGACACCCTTGTCCGTGGCGATAAGGTTATCCGCTGATGCATCTGCAGATGTGATCCGGACCATTTGTCCAGCAGATCCCACTGAAAAGTTCGTGCGTGGAATCTGCCGAATGGAATCGCTTCGTAAGAAGCCACCATCTTTCCCAGGACTCTTGTGCATTGATGCACAGACACTTTCCCTGGTTTTAGGAGGTTCCTGACAAGTTCGGATAACTCCCTGGCTTTCTCCTCCGGAAGAAACACCTTTTTCTGAACCGTGTCCAGAATCATTCCCAGGAACAGCAGACGTGTCGTCGGGGTCAACTGAGATTTTGGAAAATTCAGAATCCACCCGTGTTGTTGCAGCACTAGTCGGGTTAGTGCTACTCCGTCCTCCAGCTGTTCTCTGGACCTTGCCCTTATCAGGAGATCGTCCAAGTAAGGGATAATTAATACGCCTCTTCTTCGCAGAAGAATCATCATTTCGGCCATTACCTTGGTAAAGACCCGAGGTGCCGTGGACAATCCAAACAGCAGCGTCTGAAACTGATAATGACAGTTTTGCACCACGAACCTGAGGTACCCTTGATGTGAAGGGCAAATTGGGACATGCAGGTAAGCATCCTTTATGTCCAGGGACACCATAAAGTCCCCTTCTTCCAGATTCGCTATCACTGCTCTGAGTGACTCCATCTTGAACTTGAATTTTTGTATGTACAGGTTCAAAGATTTCAGATTTAGAATAGGTCTTACCGAGCCGTCCGGCTTCGGTACCACAAATAGCGTGGAGTAATACCCCTTTCCCTGTTGTAGGAGGGGTACCTTGACTATCACCTGCTGAGAAAACAGCTTGTGAATGGCTTCCAATACCGTCGCCCTGTCTGAGGGAGACGTTGGCAAAGCAGACTTTAGGAACCTGCGAGGGGGAGACTTCTCGAATTCCAACCTGTAACCCTGAGATACTACCTGCAGGATCCAGGGGTCCACCTGTGAGCAAGCCCACTGTGCGCTGAAATTCTTGAGTCGACCCCCCCACCGCTCCTGAGTCCGCTTGTAAGGCCCCAGCGTCATGCTGAGGGCTTTGCAGAACCCTGAGAGGGCTTCTGTTCCTGGGCAGGGGCTGCTTGCTGCCCTCTCTTACCCCTTCCTCTGCCCCGAGGCAGATATGACTGTCCTTTTGTCCGCTTGTTCTTATAGGACCGAAAGGACTGCGGCTGAAAAGACGGTGTCTTTTTCTGTTGGGAGGGGGTCTGAGGTAAAAAGGTGGATTTTCCGGCAGTTGCCGTGGCCACCAGATCCGATAGACCGACGCCAAATAATTCCTCCCCTTTATACGGCAATACTTCCATATGTCGTTTGGAATCCGCATCACCTGACCACAGTCGCGTCCATAAACTCCTTCTGGCAGATATGGACATCGCATTTACTCTCGATGCCAGAGTGCAAATATCTCTCTGAGCATCTCGCATATAAAGGAAAGCATCCTTTAATTGCTCTATAGTCAATAAAATACTGTCCCTATCCAGGGTATCAATATTTTCAGTCAGGGAATCCAACCAGACGACCCCAGCACTGCACATCCAGGCTGAGGCGATGGCTGGTCGCAGTATAACACCAGTATGTGTGTATATACTTTTTAGGGTAGTTTCCAGTCTCCTATCAGCTGGATCCCTGAGGGCGGCCGTATCAGGAGACGGTAACGCCACTTGTTTTGATAAGCGTGTGAGCGCCTTATCCACCCTAGGGGGTGTTTCCCAGCGCGCCCTAACCTCTGGCGGGAAAGGGTATAATGCTAATAACTTTTTTGAAATTAGCACTTTTCTATCTGGGTTAACCCACGCTTCATCACATACATCATTTAATTCCTCTGATTCAGGAAAAACTACAGGTAGTTTTTTCACCCCCCACATAATACCCCTTTTTGTGGTACTTGCAGTATCAGAGATATGCAAAGCCTCCTTCATTGCTGTGATCATATAACGTGTGGCCCTACTTGAAAATACGTTTGTTTCATCACCGTCGACACTAGATTCAGTGTCTGTGTCTGGGTCTGTGTCGACCGACTGAGGTAAAGGGCGCTTTACAGCCCCTGACAGTGTCTGAGACGCCTGGGCAGGTACTAACTGGTTTGCCGGCCGTCTCATGTCGTCAACTGATTTTTGTAATGTGCTGACATTATCACGTAATTCCATAAACAAAGCCATCCATTCCGGTGTCGACTCCCTGGGGGGTGACATCACCATTATCGGCAATTGCTCTGCCTCCACACCAACATCGTCCTCATACATGTCGACACACACGTACCGACACACAGCAGACACACAGGGAATGCTCTTATCGAAGACAGGACCCCACTAGCCCTTTGGGGAGACAGAGGGAGAGTTTGCCAGCACACACCCAAGCGCTATAATATATATGGGAACAACCTTATATAAGTGTTGTTCCTTATAGCAGCTTAAATATATCAAAATATCGCCAAAAAATGCCCCCCCTCTCTGTTTTACCCTGTTTCTGTAGTGCAGTGCAGGGGAGAGTCCTGGGAGCCTTCCTCACAGCGGAGCTGAGCAGGAAAATGGCGCTGTGTGCTGAGGAGAATAAGCCCCGCCCCCTATTTCGGCGGGCTTTTCTCCCGGAGTTTTAGATATCTGGCATGGGTTAAATACATACATATAGCCTCAATGGCTATATGTGATGTATTCTTTTGCCATAAAGGTATTAAATATTGCTGCCCAGGGCGCCCCCAGCAGCGCCCTGCACCCTCCGTGACCGCTTGGTGTGAAGTGTGTGACAACAATGGCGCACAGCTGCAGTGCTGTGCGCTACCTTCATGAAGACTGAAGAGCCTTCTGCCGCCTGTTTCCGGACCTTCAATCTTCAGCATCTGTAAGGGGGGTCGGCGGCGCGGCTCCGGGACGAACCCCAGGGTGAGACCTGTGTTCCGACTCCCTCTGGAGCTAATGGTGTCCAGTAGCCTAAGAATCCAATCCATCCTGCACGCAAGTGAGTTGAAATTCTCTCCCCTAAGTCCCTCGATGCAGTGAGCCTGTTGCCAGCAGGACTCACTGAAAATAAAAAACCTAAAAACTTTTTCTAAGCAGCTCTTTAGGAGAGCCACCTAGATTGCACCCTGCTCGGACGGGCACAAAAACCTAACTGAGGCTTGGAGGAGGGTCATAGGGGGAGGAGCCAGTACACACCACCTAATCCTAAAGCTTTATTTTTGTGCCCTGTCTCCTGCGGAGCCGCTATTCCCCATGGTCCTGACGGAGTCCCCAGCATCCACTTAGGACGTTAGAGAAACAAAGGTTTCACTATCTCACTCTCACTCAAAAAAGTCCGTATTTCGGAATATTTGGATATGGGATACTCAACCTGTGTATGTATGCATGCATGTATGTATGTATGTATGTATGTATGTATGTATGTATGTATGTATATATATATATATATATATATATATATACACACATACATATATATATATATATATATATATATATACACATATATACATATATATATATATATATATATATATATATATATATATATATATACATACACATACATACATCACTTCGGTATGCGTGTCAGGCGGTCACAGTAGAGAGGCCTTAACCAAACCTCCCCTTCCCACAGCCTAACCCTAACACTCCCCGGGTGGCAGCCCCCACCCCCACCCTAAACTTCTTGTTATAGTTAAGGTGCCGGCTGTCAGGATGCTGGCTGTCGGGATTCCGACGTCAGTCTCCTGACCCTGTTGGGATTCCTGCGTCGGCATTCTGATGGGTGTCAGGATTCTGGTGATGGCATTCCGACGGGTGCCAGTATTCCGATAATACTAAAGACAGACAGCAAGGAAGGGGAGGGTATCCATTTGTTTTATGGGTGCCCAAATGCAATGGGCTCCCGTCACAGCAATTCAATTGTTCCCCTCCCGCATAGGGCACGAGTGCCACAAATGCAAGCCTAAGGTACTGATTTGGGCACACAAACTCCTGTTCTGGTGCCCAAAGTGCCAACGTACAGCACTGGAAATGTGCACCCCTCAGTTGGGTGCCATCTAGAGGCAGCCACAATAAAGAAAAACAATTGAATTCTCCAAAATCTGTTTAAGGTTGACGTGTGACAATTCTTATTGAGAATCATCTTATACTGTAACAAGTCCTATCAAATACAGTAATTACCATAAAATTATCGTTCGCTTGATAATACTGAACATCTTACATTTTCTGGTCACTCTTCTTAGAACAACACACTGATTATAGAACTGTTCCCATAACGCCAATTCACACTGACAGGAGATTCGCTTAATAGCGCAAACATTTATTAACTTCATAAAACAGGGAGAAATTGATTTTCATTGAATGCCTGAATGGAAAAGGAACAGCACTGATCAGCAAGGGACCCTCTGTCTATTCACTACTGTCTGTCAGGGCTACAGGATTTACGGGAATATTTGGCTAAACTGTGCTAAGGAATCATACCTTCTGGACTCTTTTGCACAACAAACTTGTTAAACAAGTTACAAATCTGTTGTATATACACATTTCGATAATAAAAAAAAAAGTGAGAAATGCGTTAACTAGGAAACCCAAAACATGTTTACTAAAGAAGAACTCAACCTAGAAATAAACCGGCTTGTGTAACTCCGTAATCAGACCAGCAGGCCAGCAAAAATGCTAGGGTCCTGGGCTTTAATTTGTGAGATACTTACTAATGCAGTCAGTCAATTGTTCTTCTACAGGAGACAGGACAAGTTTGAAATTCACATACGCCAACAACCACTCAGGTGGCGAAGCGCGTGAATGCAAACTTAACAGCAGGTAACAGGGGGTGTTTCAGAAAATGGTTGTGTTTCAATAATTCTTACAATTCTGATGATTCAGGGCTGGTGGAGGGGAAGGGGGGAGAGGGATTTACACAGTTTTGTTTCTGGTCACCTGAAGTAGTCGTCTACAATAGATAGGGAACGACACAGATCATCCCAGCCAAACCAATATAGTGACAACTATCTGCCAATTTCTTTGAGTCATTAACATAAGATGAAATAATGGAAAAGGCTCATTTAAAAGAAAGCTACGTGCTGCTTATATTTGAAACTATAGCTAAAATTTACCTATTAAAGCACAATGTAAATCTTTAATTTGCAAATAAACATTCTACATTTTCTACTGCCGTGATGCCCTCCACCTGAAATACAGTACTTAATGGCCCTCATTCCGAGTTGTTCGCTCGTTCTTTTTCTTCGCATCGCAGCGATTTTTCGCAAACTGCGCATGCGCAATGTTCGCACTGCGACTGCACTAAGTAAATTTGCTAAGAAGTTTGGTATTTTACTCACGGCATTACAAGGTTTTTTCTTTGTTCTGGTGATCGTTGCGTGATTGACAGGAAGTGGGTGTTTCTGGGCGGAAACTGGCCGTTTTATGGGTGTGTGCGAAAAAACGCTGCCGTTTCTGGGAAAAACGCGGGAGTGGCTGGAGAAACGGAGGAGTGTCTGGGCGAACGCTGGGTGTGTTTGTGACGTCAAACCAGGAACGAAACTGACTGAACTGATCGCAGTGGCAGAGTAAGTCTCGAACTACTCAGAAACTGCAAAGAAATTTCTATTCGCAATTTTGAGAATCTTTCGTTCGCAATTTTGATAAGCTAAGATTCACTCCCAGTAGGCGGCGGCTTAGCGTGTGCAATGCTGCTAAAAGCAGCTTGCGAGCGAACAACTCGGAATGAGGGCCAATGTGCTATTTCAATACAACTGTCTATAGAAGCACCTGGCAACATCAAGTTAATGCGAAAAATACTACTTGAAGCTTAAACTAATGGTGGATACACACTATGCGATACACACTATGGGGGTCATTCCGACCCGATCGCTCGCTGCAGTTTGTCACAGCACAGCGATTGGGTCGGAACCGCGCATGCGCCGGCGCATGGCAGTCGTCGTTGCCTAGCGATCTGAGACAGAGGCGGTCGCTGGGTGGGAGGGGGCTGGAAGGCGGCGCGGTCGCAGGTGTGGCCGGACCGTTGGGGGGGGGCAGCCCGCGACGGCTGCGTGACGTCTCACGCAGTCGCGATGAACAACTCCCGGACAGCTGCAGGAGCTGCGCTGGCCGGGAGTTACTCCTCAAATATAAAAGCATCACCGCTATATGATGCTTTTGTATTTGTGCGGGAGGGGGGGGGGGGGCGGCACTGACATGCGGGGCGGACTAGCCCTGTGCTGGGCGTCCCCCTGCATGTCAGGGAAGATGATCGTAGCTGTACTAAATTTAGCACAGCTACGATCAATTCGAAATGACCCCCTATGAGCGATATTGCATAATCTTTCCCTACCCGGGCCACTGACGTAGTGCATACACACTATGTGATATCGCAAAGCGACGTCATGCCGCGACCGGCCCGAATATGCAGCATCTGTCGATATAGTCAGATTGAGCTGCATGTACAGCAACAGCGGGGATCTTTAACGACCCCTGGGAGCGCGCATCGGCCATCGCTGGCAGCATACACACTGGGCGATACTGTAAACAATACTGCGCAGGAGGGTAAAATACAGCGATATTGTTTACAAAATCGCCTAATGTGTACCCACCATTATACCTATTAACTATAACTTATTAACAAACCCTGTTAGGCAGATAGTAGTTATTAGTACACTGAACTCCTTCCCACTCTGGAACACAGTAATACCCCTTTCACACAGAAAGGCAAATTCCTGGGTGAAGAAGTTCTACCCTGTTATTTGCAGATAAACATGGGTCATTTTTCTGTGTGAAAGGGTCAACCCAGGCTGAAATTCCCGGGATTTCGACCCAGGAATTAACCAGGGTTGGAGACCCGGGAATTTTGACCCGGGTTGACCCTTTCAAACAGACAAAATACCCGTTTTGATTAGCAAATTACCGGGTAGAAATTCTTGGCCTGGTAATTTGCTTGTCTGTGTGAAAGGGTGGTCAGGCAGAGATCGGCAAAATTACCCAGCACTGAAATGCCGGGTAATTCAGACATTTCTGTCTGAAAAGGGTATTATAAAAGCAGAAATATGAAACTGACCTGAAAATAACATTCTTGTTAACTGGTGAAAGGAATAAAGAATTAAGTTTTGGTTTCCCTGTAGATATGGAACCTGGGTTTTGTGAGGTAAATCATCCTAGGTGCTGCATTCAAAATAGATTGCAGAGGTGAAAGTCTGGTTATAGGAAGGCCGGTAAGGAGGCTATTACAATAATTAATGCGGGAGATAACGAGTGCACAAATGAAAGCTATTGCAGTGTCATATGTTTGGTGTGTGAATATTATGGAAAGGTTTCTTAGGTGTATGAAACAACATTTGAAGACAGGCTGGATGCATGGAGCAAAGGACAGTTCTGAGTTAAGTATAACACCCAGGCAGCAAACCTGAAGGGTGGGGTTTATTGTGGTGCGGTCATCAGTAACAGAGATGTCAGGTATTGTAGTAGGTAACATCTGTTGGCTGGTAGGAAGATTACTAGCTCATTTCTTTTTATGGCTGACATTGAGGCGGTGAGAGGACATGGAAGATGAAAACGGGGGAGAGTTATCAAAGCTTGGAGGGAGAAAAAGTTGAGAGAGATAATATTCAATTTCAGATGGACAGCAACTACTAATAATATGAGGTAATTAACAGAACAAACATTAAATGGACCTGTGGCTAGAAGGACATTACAGGACTTGTAGTTCCTCAGCATGTGTAGTCTGCAATACAAAATGTATCAGTCCTTTGCAAACTGGTAATAAAGGACTACAGTGCCGTCTTGCTAGCTGCAGTGATTTCCTGCTCTGGACAGAAGGCAACATGTAAAGGGGAAGTGAGATATTTCTGCGCAGGCTACAGTGAGATGTGAATAGGCAGAAAGGCTTCTCAGCCAGACGCGTTCCTCCTCAGGAGGACTGGGGATCACATCAATTCTCTTTGCTACTTGTGGATAAATAAGCGCATCCGATGAAATAATTCACACGCGTCAAATGCAATCTCTCCGCACAGGCTGTAGCTGCCGAGTCTCCAGGCTCTCGCAAAGTAAATAAATCTGGCTAAATTCAAATAAAATGGGGCTAAGAGGTCAAACAAAAAAAACTAATTATCAGCACTTTTGTGAGAGGATTTCGGTGAGAGAAATGCGCACATGTCCTTAAAGTACATACTAGATCCCTTTTTCTATTAAAAGCGGGTCTATGGCATATTTATAATTTACAATGGACTATGATGGCATAAGCTACTTACACGGTCGAGCCACATTATTATGACCACAGCAGTGCGCAGCCTATTGAGTAAGTCATGTGTCGTGCGTTGGCTTGGTGGGTATATAAGGTGTGCGATAGGCCGCCTGCACACATCACTCGTTGCGGTCATGGGTAAAAGGGGCGATTTATCAGAGTTGCAAAACGGGATGATTATCAGCTTTCGGGCCAGGGGTGGCAGTATTTCTGACACAGCGCAGTGTGTGAACTGTTTACATGCTGCTGTGGTGAAGGTGTTTGGTGACTGGACAAATGGCACCATTGCGAATAACCGATGTGGAAGCTGCAGAGCACCACGTGCCATTGATGTGAGGTGAACGTCGGCAGCAAAGGTGCGTGAGGGCCGACCAACACTCTACAGTGGAGCAGCTCACCGTCAAAATGAACCTGGAGGCTACCAGACGTGTGTCTAAAACGATAGGTCAGCCCGTCTAGCTGCTGTCCGTGCTGCACGTGGCGGTTACTCTGGTTATTAGCTGGGGGTCATAATAATGTGACTTGACTGTGTATGGTCACCGGATGCCACAAGCAAAGTGCGGCATTCTACAGACATTACCGATTCAACCCGGCCCAGCCTTTACTCTGAGGCAACTAAGGGGGTCATTCAGGTCTGATTGCTGGAAAGCAATTTTTACAGTCCTGCGATCAGATAGTCGACACCTACAGGGGGAGTGTATTTTCGCCGTGCAAGTGTGCGATTGCATGTGTAGCAGAGCGGCACAAACTGATTCTTCCACTGCGATTATATCAGGCTGATCGGAACCGGAGTTGACGTCAGAAGCCCTCCCTGAAAACGCATGGACACGCCTGCGTTTTTCCGGACACTCCCTGTAAACGGTCAGTTGCCACCCACAAACGCCCTCTTCCAGTCAATCTCCTTGCGATCACCCGTGCAACTGGATTATTAGCACCATCCCGTTGCAGGGCGCCATTGCCTGTTGCAGCCGTGCGACGCACCGGCACAGCATGCATACGCATGTGCAGTTCAGATCTGATCGCCCGCTGTGCGAAAACGCACAGCAGTGATCAGATCTGAATGACCCCCGAGGTGCTAAGGAGAAAATTCTGGCTTAGGGGGTAACACTTCTTGACTGTAGTATTGTGCACCCTGACCTTGTGGATCAGAGACTGCGGGACAGAGAAATATGTACAGAAACACCATAAACCCTAATATGGTATTTTTCTTCCAGCATGTATTTCCAAAGGTGGGGGGATGGGATTTGAAAGACACGGCTGAAAAGTGCCACATGGTTTATATTATAGGGATCTCACAAAAGGAAGGAAATATGACCATCCATTTATAAATAATGTAAAAGGAAGACACAATATACAGAATGTAAAACAATGACATATGTGATTATGTGCGCTCCGCAGTCTGAGTGCAGCCAAACAATAGGACATTTAAAAACTGGTTCAGGAGAAAATGAGCTAATGGGAGACATACCACAGACTGAAAACACTGGCAACACTCTCAGGGGGAGATGTACTAAGCCTGAAAAGTGATAAATATCACTGTCATAAAGTACCAGCCAATCGGCTCCTATCTGCCATGTCCCAGGCTGTGTTTGAAAAATGACAGTTAGGAGCCGATTGGCTGGTACTTTATCACAGTGATATTTATCACTTTTCAAGCTTAGTACATCTGGCCCTCAGTATGTAGTTACTGGAATTATTCTGAATCGATTATTATAAATCGCAAGAACAATAAAATAATAAACATAAATTAGAGTATATTTTTTTTCTCACACTTGGACAGTTTATGTAGCTGTGGTTTACGGATTGCATTTTTATTCCCCATTGTTGAAGGAAAGTGACTCAGACATCGCTATTAACAGGGCGGGTTAAGGAAGTAGCAAAAACGTTGGACAAGTGTATTTTTCACCACCCTACTCAAACCACCTGTTGGTACAGCATAGGAACATCGGACGAGTGCACATGCTCCTTACATGCTGGGTGTCGGGATTACGGCGCCGGTATACTGAGCGCCGGGATCCTAAATACCACCCCTAATCTAAACTGGGCTTGGAGCTATAGGAGGGGGAGGAGACAGCTACACTTCCTGAAAAAAATTACAGTGCCAGGCTTAAGTTATTCACCGTCTATACCCCATTGTCTATATGCTTCAGTGTCCCCTAGTGGATGAAGGAGAAATAAGGGTATATAGGGGTATATTCAGTCTGTCGAAAATACGGCAGTTTTCGACTTTTTAAGGTCGAATTGTGATTCGACCTATTCAATATATCCCAAAATTTTTCAACAAGTCGATGAATTCGACTTGTCGAAAAGCACGTGGATCGGCGGAATAGCTGCCGATCCACGTGCTTGTGTCAAAAACGGTTTTGGCCCCCTTTTCGACCATCTCAGTCCGACATAAAACAATGTCGGACTGAGATGAGGGATTAGAGAAGTAGAAGGGAGGGGGGGGGGGGGGGCGGGGAGACGCAGGGAGACGGGGGACAGCCGCGGGAATATAGAGTAGATCAGCGCTGCAGCAGGATGTCACACAGCCGCGCCGCTCATGGCAGCGTCCACCCGGCTCCAGTATGTGAGGTCACAGTTGCTAGAGCCGGGTGGACACTGCCGTGAGGTCGGGACGGCTGTGTGACATCCTCCTGCAACGCTACTGTAGCGCTGATCTCCTCCATCTGCCGGCGGCTGTCCCCGCTGGTCTCCCCGCGGCTCCCCCCCACCTCTCCTCCTCTGGGTCCCTCATCTCAAGTCGACTTGGAAAAGTCAAATTGAGATGAGATTTGAATAGGGGTTGTCGGATCCATTCCGACAAATGCATGTCGGAATTGATACGACGCTAATTGAATATACCCCATAGTGTTTTTAAAAAAAGAGAACTGCAGTGATGCAGGCCATTCATTAAAAAAGGAAGTGTCCTTTATCCTTAACTGCAGAGGCCAGAAGGTTTGAAAAGCTGCGATAATAGGGGGGTCCCATTACCGTAGGATCCCCCCAGCATTTCTCACCCAGGGATGCACAACCTTCCATCCCATTCCGCCATGGGAGCCTCATAGCTACATTATGTAGGGTATGCAGCCCGTAAACGTCAGCTGCAACTATTAACTTAATAATGGGTGAAGTACAAAGGAACGAACTGTATAAATGAGTACTGCCCTCGAGTTCGGCTGTACAGAAGATAGATGCAGCAAAAAGATACGATGTTTGAGGATTTACTAAAAAATTCCCTCTGATCACGGACATGCTATCCAAAGATTATTGAACGTCTAGCAGTCGGAATTCCTGGGGAAGGAATAACTGCCCCTCCAGTGGTAGTGACCAGGGGGCGGCTTGGGCAGTTAACACACACACACAGAACGTGCACTGCATCTCCCAGTTGCGCTTTGATGCTCCAGTTAAGCTTATTCACATTGTAAGCTGTGTTGGTGTTATGCGGATGATAATCATTGGAAAACCAATCTATCAGTAAGAATTCCAAGCTTTTGCAATAATGTAAATAGCAGCTGGTCAATTTCCTGTGCATCAGTGGTCACCGAGGTCTGTTTATAATATTCAATAGACAGAACGGATTTACCTCACAGCACAGACGGAAATGTCCCATGATACACATATAAGTCAGAAGCCAAGTGCTGCTGTAACCAGAGGGGCATGGCTGCGGATATTATCAGAGAAATCACCCGGGATGCAATAGAGGTCTTGGTTATCAAATAAATACATATACATATATTTCATTTAGCGTCTGGTTTTGAATCACCTGAAAACTGTGACTGGCCCCCAACTGAACCCCCTACAGTTCGCTTATCGATCGGTGTGTCGAGGATGCAGTCAACCTGGGCCTGCACTACATTCTACAGCACCTAGACATTCCCGGTACCTACGCAAGGGTCATGTTTGTCGATTTCACCTCGGCCTTCAATACAATCGTCCCCAGCATCCTCCACCCCAAACTACTTCGCCTAGGGGTCCCTGAGGCTACCTGTTCCTGGATAGTAGACTTCCTAACAGATAGGACACAGGTGGTGAAAGAGGGGGAATTCACCTCTCAAGCACGGTCCGGTCCATTAGTACAGGGGCCCCTCAGGGCTGTGACCTCTCACCCCTGCTCTTCTACCTGTACACAAATGACTGCATCTCAGAGGCGCAATCAGTAAATATCATCAAATTCGCCAACAACACCATCGTCATCGGCCTCATCAAGGACGGGGACAAATGGGCCTATAGACGGGAAGTAGACCGGTTGGCCCAGTGGTGCAGCCACAACAACCTTGAGCTCAACCCCCTCAAAACTGTCGAGATGATAGTGGACTTCAGGAAGAAGTCAGCTACTGCATCTCCGCTAACGATTGCTGACAGGGTGGTATTGCTAGTGAACTCCTTCAAATCCCTAGGGACCACAATCTCCCGGGACCTGAAACGGGGGTCCAACACAGACGCCACTGTCGGGGAAAGCGCAGCAGAGGTTGTTCTTCCTCAGGCAACTAAGGAAGTTCAACATCCTACAGAAGCTTCTGCTCCTCTTCTACTCCGCAATTGTGGAGTCGGTACTGTGCTCCTCGAGCGCGAGAGACAGATGCAGGCTCCAAAAGGTGGTCAGAACCGCAGAAAAGATCATCAGGCCGACCTTCCCTCAGTCCAGGACCTGTACCTGTCCAAAGCTAAAAAGCGAACAACGAAGATACTAAAAGACCAGCTACACCCCGGCCACAGCATGTTTAACTTGCTTCCTTCAGGCAGGCGTTACAGGGCCGTCCCCGCCAGGTCCACCAGAAGCCTCAAAAGTTTCTTTCCCCAAGCGGTCCGCCTGCTGAACCCCTGAGCATTGACTGACTAGACATACATGTAACTCACTTGTATCCCTACGGTATACCGATCTGTCTGACTTTACTTGCCCCCACCCCCACCCCCACCCTGATTATCAGTTACCTACTTGGCTGATGTATAGCAAACCGAAGACATATTCCTAGTATACGCAAGTATACCTGTCCAATAAAGCTGATTCTGATACTATTCCATGCAATAAAACCCACAACCAACAATTGTTTTTGTCTTTTAATAAACGATCAGGATACTTTGAGAAAATAATGACCATTTTAGCTCAAACAAAACTGGGTGATTCTGTATTAGTAATTAATTGTTAAAGTGCAATTGTGCCATCACCCATAGCAACTACTCGTTTACAATCACCATCTAGCTAAAAGTCAATAATGTAAAGGTAATAGCCAACTGTTACATATGGGAACTGCAGATATGCAATTTGTTATTAACTTACCCAATATGTTCTGCAAAATGTTTTATTAGTTTTAGGACAGTTGCATATGACTGAAGCAATTTTCCTTTGCACCTCTTACATAGCATGAAAGTGGGGACGTTTCATTTCCAGTAATAAAAGACTGTTAATGCTCAACCTTTTACAAACCAAGGCTATTTTCAACAAAAGTAGATCCCAACATATATATACTGTATGTGCGTGTGTAATATATATATTATATATACACAGGCACGGCGACAGGGAGGGGGTCAAAGGGGCCCCCGGTACCAGGCCCCAAGCATCAGAGGGGCCCCGAGGATCAGGCAGATAAAAAAGTGACCACAGAGCCTGTTAATTATTGTGACACTGTCCGCTCCGCTCACCGGGTCGGAGCGGACAATCAGCATGTCCCAATCAACCTCCCCTATGTTACTCGTCACTTGGTCTTGTCCCAGTGACATAGCAAACGCATGCCGCTGCTTAGTTCCAGCTCTCCCCTGCCCTTCTGCCGCCGCCACCGAGGAGCTCTGAGCACCCCCCCCCCCTGAGCCCAGCAGCTGCCGCACTGAAAGACACAGTAGCCATCGCCGCTGCCCACAGCCGCCTCCTCTGCACCACGGCCTATTATGTAATCTTAACCTGCTCCCTTCTGTATGTCCTTCCTGTCCCTCTCTCTGTCACTCTCCCTGTCCCACTGTCATCTCTCTGTCCCTATGTCCCTGCTGTCACTCTCCCTGTCCCTCTGTCATCTCTCTGTCCCTATGTCCCTGCTGTCGCTCTCCCTGTCCCTCTATTTTGGCTCATTCCATGTGGTGTAATGTGATTTTTTTGCTCAGTCCGTGTGGTGTAATGTGAATTTTGGCTCATTCCGTGTGGTGCAACGTGATTTTTGGATCATTCCGTGTGGCGTAATGGGAAAGGGGCACCAGTACTAGATAGTATAAGGGGTCCTAAAATTGTGGTGCATAATGTGTATAAGGGGTATATGGCGTGGTACAGTACACTTAAGAACATACCCCTTTTGAGAGGCCACATCCCCTTTTCCAGGCACGTGCATATATATATATATATATATATATATATATATATATATATATATATATATATATATATATATGTTTGTGTGCATGTATTTGGTGATCCATGTATTGGCACAGGTAGGGATGTTTGGAGGAGGGTCAAGGGGGTTTGGGGGAGGGGGCCCCCAAAGATATCGTCACCAGTCATTACGTGATCAGGCCTTAGTCAAACTAAGTTTATAAAGGGGCAATATATAGCGTTGTTTTTTTAAACACTTGCAGCCTATTAATGTGCAAAACACAGTTGTGAAAACTAAATACTTTTTCTGCCTTTCACTCAAAATTTGCATTTACTCTCCTATCGTCTGCTACAAAAGGCGTTTTTCCCAACCACTGAAAGTAACTGGGTTCTGTTGGTGTGATGGAAACCAGTTTGATAAAACACCACTGTACAATGAAGGCTGGGGAACAGATTTTAGAATTTCATCTACTTTATTGTGGGTTCAGGTATTAAAGAAAAAACAAACCCCTTTGCATACCTCTTACATCAAGTCAGACTATTAACCGAAACACCTGATGTGATGCCAGATTATAACCACAGTTTATTAAACCTAGACAGAGGCATTTTCCTCAATAAACTATGATAAACACAGTGACAAAGTAACATGGATCCAGTGGAACTTGGTTATCTGTTATCAGGAGGCGGACATCTTAGGTTTTACAAGGGAGGTGGATTTTATTTCCATTTTCATATAATTCACAGTTCTGGATAGGCACAGAAATAATAAAAAAAAATTAAAATAAAGAAGCCTTCACATATAAAGCTCACCAGCCGTAGATACTGAGATCATTGATTACTCTATTATTTATTGAATGACTTACAAATTGCGACTAATATTAAAAGCATTGACTCGTGAGGGGCGCATGCTGAGATCTCAATGGCTACAGCTAGCTAGTGTTAAAAGTAGGCCTCGGAAGCGAAGGGTGGATGCTACCAACCATTTGGGATCCCACAACAGTCCAACCATGGTTGGTGTAATGGTGACCATTATTGCCTCATAGCAATTACGTGGATTTGATTCCCACCACGGCCCTGTGTGGAGTTTGCATATTCTCCTTGTGCTTGTGTGGGTTTCCTCCGGGTACTCTGATTTCCTCTAATTATCCAAGAATATACTGATGGGTTTCTGACAAAAACTAACCCTATCAACCTATGTGTACGATGCGGTAAGCACCACTGAGGCATGGACTTGTGTATAGGTAAATATTCTCTGTAAAGCGCTGCAGAATATGTACGCGCTATATAAATTATAAACTGTTCATAAATTAATAACCGTGACTCTCAGCATATCAATTGCCGGAAGCAAGAGTACAAGCTGGATACTTGCCAAAGGACATCAAGTTAGGTAATGTGCTTATAAATAAGGCAGGAAAATGTTACAAGTACTATATGTCCTAAACCATGTAACATTTTGTTTTTATATTTTCACGTAAAACCACAAAAAGGTCTCTTAGGGGGCAAGGTTCTTCAGATCCCCGCCCCACACATACACACACTATGCCGCAAGGTTAGAGCCCCACCACCCCTTCCTAGATCTTAGGAAGGAACCTATAAAGGTTTCGCTCTCCATCAATCCAAGGGAAACATAAGTTTAGTGTTGAAACAGTAGAGAAATGATATATACTGTATATAATGTATACAGCCCCAACATTCCAGCTGACCATAGAAATATTTTCCTGCCCTATGAGATGGATCGGCCATTAATAGGGTGGTTCATCACTGTGAGGGGTTAAACTGTATCCCACATGTACAGATACTACACCCGATTCTGGATAATAGGCCACTTAGCTGAACATTATACTGCAGTTAAGCGATTACCACCCTGGCTGGCTATTTCCCTATCACTCCGCAAAGCCTACGGTTTCCTATAGAGCATAAACTCCATGGCAAGAGGCGGGACACACGCCAGTAAAAAAGTCTTAATGAAATAATAAAAGAACTCTGATGCAAGAGGTGTCTTGGTATTGTGCCCAGTATACCAACATCCTGCTGAGCCATTGTATCTGCGATCTGATCACTGCTTCGGGGCCAAAAGGGGGACATGGAAACATAAATGTAAAATAAAAAAGAAACAAGGCAACCAAGAAACTTATTTTTTCCTTTCCTCTTTTTAAACAACACAGGTTATTGAAAGCCAACAGCACCGTTGTCATGTGGATCTACTAAGACGTGTCAATTAGTAATGCATACCTAGCAACATTTTTTAAATTCAGCTAATCCCCCCCGACCCCCCCCCCCCTCTCCACGCCAAAGGCATGTGCTCCCAAAAAGGGGATGTGGTTTCTCTGCACGCCCCGTTTTTATCCCCCTCCTTACATGCCCATCACGCCCAGAGATGCTGCGCTGCCTCCAGGCTCTCCCACCACTGTGAACAGATGCTATACAGAGCAGTGGTGACAGTGCTTCCTCCCCCACAGTACACTGCGGACATCAGCTGTGACAACGATACGGTCCCTGGAACCTGGGACAGTTGGGAGGTATGCTAATGAATGTACCTATGTACCAGTTAGGAGATCTGGAAAATATGAACTATCTGGAGTCCATGAAAACCACGTATGGCCAACCCTGGCCTATAGCTCCTCCCACACCTATGAAGATTCTCATACATGCCAAAACTAATCTCTTCTCAGCTATTACTGTTGCCTATTTCCAAAAAAAGGCACTAGTCTCATCAGAGCCCCTTCTCTTTGAGTATCCCATGAAGAAAAGAAAGGTTTATGGAGGAGGAGCATTGACAACAACCACTGAGGATTGTGGTGTTACATCAGGCGAAGACTGGTGGTAGAGAAGAACGCAGATTTAGATGGACCCACATTATCAGAGCACTATAGCACAGGTTAACTGTATTGCTCATATTAATGTACTACACCCAAAACCAAATCTTTAAATAAGCAATTAAGTAGTCAGAGGATGGGCTCGTTTCCCATGAGAGAGAGTGGACAACTTCCCAGTATATCTACTACTGTACAGTCTTACTTCTCAGAGGCCTGGCTTGCCTCAAATGTCGTGGTGATTCATCCTCCCAATCATAAGTACAAAACTGTGGTTTGGTTATATTTTCCAGAAAAACTTCAAGACCGTCCGCTATAAAGGTCATCTTTCCCAGTGCCATCATTAAACTTAAATGGTTCACCCCTTCGGCTGAATGGAAAACATAAATACCTCAGCAATGCTACGACACAGATGTGAAACATCTGGGAACGGACTTCCTTTCTTATATATAAAACAGGCATACCACAGTTACAAGCACAGTTCTCTAATGATAAGAAAAATTAATACAGGCTATAAATTAACAAGGAACTTATGACATCACTGTGTGCCTCGTGCGTTAGTGAGGTCATTGTCATGAATAGTGTTCTGCACATGGGTTGTACTTCCACAAATAATTGCCTACAAAAATCAAAATTGCCATTTCTTCTGCTGCCTGAGGAACAGATACAGTCTCGAAACTTGGGGTAGCTTTACCGGGTGTGGTTCGTTTTATCGACAGTGTCTAGGTCGACAATGTTTAGGTCGACCACTATAGGTCGACAGTCACTAGGTCGACAGGGTTTCTAGGTCGACATGTGCTAGGTCGACAGGTCTAAAGGTCGACATGAGGATTTTTTTTATTTTTTTGTGTCGTTTTCTTCGTAAAGTGACCGGGATCCCAAATTAGTGCACCGCTTCGCTCGCCATGCTTCGGGCATGGTGCCTTCGCTCCGCTACCGCTTCGCTCGGCACACTTTACCGTTCCAATCGTAGTCCACGTGGATCGTTAAATATGAAAAAATCCACCAAAAAAAATGTGAAAAACTCATGTCGACCTTTAGACCTGTCGACCTAGCACATGTCGACCTAGAAACCCTGTCGACCTTCCATCCATGTCGACCTAGTGACTGTCGACCTATAGTGGTCGACCTAGACACTGTCGATAAAACGACCGGATCCCAGCTTTACCTCATAGACTCCAAAGCAGGAAGGACAAAACCTTGACCGAGTGATGTCCAGAATGGAAATTTGAGAATATGGAACTTCAGACTTTGTACTACATGCCAGTTTGATCGGGTGAGGTATGTTAGGTAGATTAGACTTAGGTCGACCACTATTGGTCGACAGTAAATAAGTCAACATGGTTTCTATGTCGACAGGGACTCTAGGTCGATATATACTAGGTTGACATGAGAAAAGGTCGACAAGTTGTTTTTTTTTACTTTTTTTGGTGTCGTTTTCTCTGTACAGTGACCAGGAACCCCGATTAGTGCACCGTGTTCGCTCGCCATGCTTCGGGCAAGTTGGCTCGCTACGCTCCGCTGTGCTTGGCACAGCTTACTATTCCCAATCGTAGTCCATGTGGATTGTAAAGTATGAAAAAGTTAAAAAAATGAAAAAGAAAAAAAAAAGTGAAAAACTCATATCGACCTAAAACATATTGACCTAGAGTCCCTGTCAACCTAGAAACCATGTCGACCTACTTACTGTCAACCTAAAGACCGGATCCCGTTTGATCACCTTTCTGGTAACAATCCCTAAAACTATTATGTACTTTCATTCATCGTTATCTCCCGTTGAGACATTGGTTAAAGGTATTTCGTGATTGATATCATACAGTATCGCACTAATATGCGATTGAATGTTTTTTATGTCTTTTCATATATCTGAACTACACTGAAGCTGGACTACGCACTACCTAAGGGAAGTCGATTCCTTATTATCAACTTCAGACGATATTGCATTGTGTTTTAATGTCATTCCATATTAGACGACGCACTACAAAAGGGGAAGTACATTCCTTACTCCCACTGTTACCTCTCCACACCTATCACCCCTACTAGCGCCCTTTTTGAATACGGCACAATTCTTGTTATTTATTATATTTCGGTTCCCATGGGTTGAACCAAAGCTGTATTTTACGGCAGCTGGTGCCCCTTACCCTGAAGCACCAACAGGCTATCACTATCGCTCCCATTGTAAATTATAACCTAGTTTCCGAATATCAAGCACATTTGGCAAAGAGGGAGTTAAAAGGGAGGCGTTTCACAAAATGGGTTACAGTAACTGCGTCTTGCATTTACCGGTTACTGTTTATAAGCAGAAAATGTCCCAGACTCAGCACTTTCCCAAAATGGCAACAAACACACAGGCTGAGCTTGTTTGTGCATTAAAGAGTACTATTGTGTCAGGGCAGAAATATGCAGGCAGGCCCTTCATGGGGATTTTGTGACAAAGCATTTTTTATTTCAAATCGTAAGCCAGAAGAAAAGGCTTCCTGTGTGCTGTGACTCAAAAGAATCATAATATTTGCAGTAATTCCCAATTTTATTCTTAAATCACACACGACCACCTCCATGGCCCCACCACAAAACAGGTGTCATCTAGTGGGTACAAATGCAACACTGTGCCCCACATCAAGTCTAAACAACATTAAAGGACATGTATGACATAGAAATGCGCAAATTTACAGTCTCACCCCTGCTCTTCTCCCTGTACACAAATGACTGCACCTCAGAGGCGCAATCAATAAAGATCATCAAATTCGCAGATGACACCACCGTCATTGGCGTCATCAAGGACGGGGACAAATGGGCCTATAGACGGGAAGTAGACCGGTTGGCCCAGTGGTGCAGCCACAACAACCCTGAGCTCAACCCCGTCAAAACAGTCTAGATGATAGTGGACTTCAGGAAGAACTCAGCTAGTGCACCTTCGCTAACGATTGCTGAAAGGGTGGTATCGCTAGTGGACTACTTCAAGTTCCTAGGGACCACAATCTCCCGGGACCTTAAATGGGGGTTCAACGCTGACGCCTCTGTCAGGAAAGTACAGCAGAGGTTGTTCTTCCTCAGGCAACTAAGGAAGTTCAACATCCCACAGAAGCTTCTGCTCCTCTTCTACTCCACAATTGTGGAGTCAGTACGGTGCTCCTCGATACTGGTATGGTACGGCTCCATCAGCGCAAGGGACAGATGCAGGCTCCAAAAGGTGGTCAGAACCGCAGAGAAGATCCTTCTCTCAGTCCAGGACCTGTACCTGTCTAGAGCTAAAAAGCGGGCAACGAAGACAGTAAAAGGAGCAGTTACACCCTGGCCACAGCATGTTTAACTTGCTTCCTTCAGGCAGGCGTTACAGGGCTATTCCCGCCAGGTCCACCAGAAGCCTCAAAAGTTTCTTTCCCCAAGCGGTCCACCTGCTGAACATTGACTGACTAGACGTGCTTGTAACTCACTTGTGTCCCTACGGTATGCCTATCTGTATGACTTTACTTCCGCCCCCCTCCACCTGTTTATCTCTTACCTACTTGGCTGTTGTATAGCAAACCGAAGACAAATTCCTAGTATACGCAAGTATACCTGGCCAATAAAGCTGATTCTGATTCTAGAGTCTGCCTCAAGCTGAGGCCAAATGCACCCATTAGCCAGGAAGTCTCTATTGTAAACATATTTCTTATTTTAGCAAAGTCAACTGTTCCGCTTATCACCTCTGCTGTTAACACTCTCAAAGTCACTAGCACTGTGAATGTACAATACGGTTTACAGTCTTACTAGAGAAAAAAAGGGATGTTACCACTCTTTTAGCACAAAGCCTTTTCCGTGGGGTCCCCACACAACTTGCAAAAGGTTGTACAATCCAGTTATTTTATCACTGTGTCATTAGGACAAAGAACCTGATTGGAAGGCTGCACCATCCAATCAGGAAATAGTTGCGCTGATTTTGAAAATGCAAGCCTCTGCAAGTTACATGTATAAATATAGGTAATGGCAGTGACCCCAGGGCGAGGATCCACGTTTTCCAGCAAGTCAGGGAAAAATGGACTGGTCATATTGGTCCCATTTACCGCAAATGGTTTAGTCATGAAAGAACTCTACTTTGGACACCTAAAAGCTGGGAAAGACAGCTTGCTGCATGCTGTACACTGGACACAAATCTATTCTAAAGCCTGACATCTCCCAGAAAGAAAAGGTGCCTCTTAGGGTGGCCAATCCTGGGATCGGCGGGATCCCGGGATTTAGGCAAAAATTGGCCAGGATTCAATCCCGGGATTGAAAGCTCCAATCCCTGGGATTTCGGGATCAGGTGGCCCATTGGTATTTTTTTTTTTAATGCCGGGCAGCGCTGAGCGTCCTTAGGAGGCTCAGACGCTGCCCGGCTCCCCCTGAGCAGCATGACATGAAGTCAGATGACATGCTGCGCAGCCCATAACCCGCTGCACGGAACTCACCAAAGGAAGTGACCCACCCGCACTCCCTCCCAGGTATCATGGGGAATTATGTGTGTGGGGCCGGAGGGGGCTACACAGGAAACAAACCAATCCCGGGTTTGACCATTTTTTAATTCCGATACCCGGGATTGAAAAAATAGGCCGGGATTGGCCACACTAGTGACTATGTATCTTAAATATCTTATTGAAAAATCCGGTGAAATCTGTAAATATTATATAGTTAACTCGATTTTATTAATTTATGGGGGGTATTTTGGCCCAAGCAAGTATGTGCCATGTTATTTTGTAGTTGGCTGACGACTTCTGGCGATAGATCATGTAGAATGATTACATGAACTATAAAGTGGCTAAATAGTTGTTTGAGGATTCTTCAAACTATCCCTGACTGACAAATGTTTCTTTGTTGATTTTAAAGGCCCATTTTGAAGCAATTTATCCATCAGCGGCCTGCTCACAAGATCATTAGGACATGAAGCGTAATCAATTCAGTACGCAATAGATATGGGTTACGGAGAGCAGGGCAGATTTGATAGGCATTTTTGTAGGGGGGGTTTTAAGGTTGTTTTGACAAGGGGCAGCGTGTATTACTCCATTAAGATGGATGCACAAATCAATTCAGCCGCGCACTTAAGTCCAGTTCCAGTAGCTAGTTTCCATTTGATGTAAATGGGCCTATTAGTCTGGTTGGAAGAGCGATGTCGATATGCTTCCCGCTGTACCGCAAAGCTTACTACCATGCCTACATTTTAGGAATAATTTTGACTGACACTATAAGGATTCACATATTCCCTGACTGTCCCCGCAGACACTAAAAAGCTAAACGACAGAGTTCACTTTTAAGTGGCTCATTCACAATCACACAGTGGAGGCAGTGCATCTTTGGAAACAATATGGAGCCCGCTATTTCACTGGGCTCTAGTGACAAGAATAAGGCAAAAGGCATGAGGTGTCTCATGGGTATATGAATTGGCTCTGAAGCTGATTAGAAAGCAATATATAACTACCTGGATGTAGGGAAATGGTCCTAAATAAAACAGTGTCCCAGTTGTTTTAATATTCTCACTCAGAATATGAGCTATACACAGAAATATAATCAAATGGTATTTTCACAGGTTCAAAAGGCAGAGTATTTATTTTTTACTCCCATTCTTTAAGGTGCAATCTTTAAAGGCAGTCAGTGTCCTGGAAATACATTAATATTCCTATAGCAGACCATAGAAAAATGTTGCTTAACATTTTAAGCCTCCGGAGGCTGCGAGCCGAAATGTGTGAAAAGTCGTCTGTTTGATCGATCAAACAGGACTTTTCCCCGTGGCGCCCATTAGTTTAGACGGGTTTTGCCGCTTTACACGGCTAAACCCAGTCTAACTGGGCGTGTCAAGATGATAGCGTGATAATTATATGGGGCGTCCAGAACAAGTGAATAGCAACAATGGGCACCCTTTAATTATCGCTATACAACAACATTTGAATAGCCCCCAAAATGTTTTGTTCCACAGAGTACAGATGATGGGTCTGTATATGGAGAAATGTGTCCATGATAGCTGGGAGAACTCTGGCACCCATTGCCAAGCAAACCAGCAGCGGTCCTGCCTCTTATATCTGAAATCATACAGTAATGCACCTCTGTGCTTTACTGGCTGCAATAAATTATATATTTAAATTGCCAACCAGGAATAGGATATTATAATGGCATACTTCTCCTAAGTATTAGAAATACCCATTCAAAAAGATTAACATTTACTCCTGTAGTGCGACCAGGTGTTGTAAGGCAACATGTCACAATTTTAAAACTTCGTTTCCACTCACAAAGCAATAGCTCAAAAGGAAAAACAACAGAACATGTCAGGTTGGAGAGAACATTCCAACCACATTCCAAGAATTCTCTCGTCAAACAACCAAGATTTTCCATAAAGTGGCTACAAGCTAACACTACAAATGAAAACAGACTTAACACAAGGATTTTAAAAATATTTAAAACAATAAATCTGACTGGCTGATTCTGCAGCTCGGCAAAAGCACCAAGCCACAGGAACACTGGTCCACTTGGCCACAAAGGTAGGTTCATTTCTAAAGTCACCAAAGCTGGTTATTGCAGTTTACAGGTGACCGACCTGGTTACAATTATCTCCTTCCCAAGTTATACAACAAACCTGATAATCGACTCGAGGATTACACGAACTGAAACAGTCAGCGTGGACACTTCGGACCACACACAAGGGGGTCGATTCAATTCGGCAACAGATGAATAGCGGCGGGAATTCGCTCCCGACGCTATTCAATTCAGCTAAAGTTAAGTCGGCGAATGTCCGTTCTCGCCGACTTAACAGGTAGTTTTGTCGGAAGAACGGGCATTCTCCAACTTAACTACCCGCGGCGATGCCGATTCCCGACAGAATCAGCCTCGCTCCGGCTGCGCGGCAGCACTATTGACGGTTTTCTTCTCTCATCCCCCCGGGGGTGAGAGAAGAATTCTCGACAATTGCGGGTAACTAGTAGCTGAATTGAATAGCGTCGGGAGCTAATTCCCGGCGCTATTCATCTGTTGCCGAATTGAATCGACCCCAATGAATGTACTATATGACAGGGTAGGATCAACAGGAAGTTTCTCCACTGGCTGTATATTCCTAGCTGTCTGAATACTTAAGGCGCAGTGATACCTCCAAAATGAACTGTGAATTCAAAAATATTTTGGAATTTGAAAAAAAATGTAAACCTCCAAATAAAAAAAAATAAAAAAAGTGTCATTTTCAGGAACTCAAAATTGAAACGGTTCATTCCACACAAGAAGTTCCGTGTTCCAAGGACAAATTACAGGAAGTACCAGTACAGTCCACATGGTTTAGAATAGATCATAAGGGGAGCACTCAGAGACTGCTATTGTGTGTCCTCATTCACTCCGCTGACCAGAGAACACTGCAGCAGAGCCATGATAACAAAACGAAACTTGAAAAGTTATGACAACACGATTTCAACCTGTATATTATGGGAGGGAAATTCAATTGTGCCCAATAAATTTCTGTGAGGAAAAAAAAAAGGGTCTTGATCGCGTTTTTTTGCCAATGTTTTGTTTTTTTATCAATTCAATTAAAGCCCTTTGTATATATGTATCTCTGAAAACAAGATCTGTATCACAGTCCATTCATGTAAAGACATGTCTGCAAATACACAGCAGGACGCTTACTGGATTATGTCACAGCTCTCTTTTGGAAACAATGAATATGGAGAAGACCAAGCATTCACCAAGTTATATTTTGACTTCTTACAAACACTGCCAACATCCCCTTCCTTTACATGTTTTAATCTTAGAATACTTCATTGGTGAAAAATAGCTATATACTGTACATTGAACAAGACCGCATTAGATGAGACAAGTGCCCACAAGATAAATACCACACAAACACCTATTCATTCCCAAAACTGGAGTTACAGGTAGAACCATAAATATATAATCACTAGAACAGACGTATTAAGAAAGGAAAAACGAAACAGAAAATCCTGCCAAATTATTAACGGTGAAAGAATTTTAAGGATTCTCATGTGAGCACATGTGTACAGGTAGGGTTAATCACTGATGGTGTCTCACTAGCCTGTGTGTAAACGCCCTGTTTATAGGTGATTAAGTGTCACACTCAGCAGCACTATCTCACAGGAACTGTGTGTAGGTGAATCTCCAGACATTACAGTCAGACACATTCACTTCCTAAATAAATCTGACAGATCTGCAACTTTAAACCAACCCACACAGATTCCTCTGAGGCAAACAAACTGGGATGAATCCATGGAAATCCACATCCCTTAAAGGGGCACTACTATATATATATATATATATATATATATATATATATATATATATATATATATATATATATATATATATATATATATATATATATATACACACACACACATACATACATACACACATACATACATACACACACTGTACATACAAATCATAAATATCTCTCTCGTTTATATATACACTGCTCAAAAAAATAAAGGGAACACTAAAATAACACATCCTAGATCTGAATGAATGAAATATTCTTATTAAATACTTTGCTCTTTACATAGTTGAATGTGCTGACAACAAAATCACACAAAACTTATCAATGGAAATCAAATTTATTAACCCATGGAGGTCTGGATTTGGAGTCACACTCAAAATTAAAGTGGAAAAACACACTACAGGCTGATCCGACTTTGATGTAATGTCCTTAAAAAAAGTCAAAATGAGGCTCAGTAGTGTGTGTGGCCTCCACGTGCCTGTATGACCTCCCTACAACGCCTGGGCATGCTCCTGATGAGGTGGCGGATGGTCTCCTGAGGGATCTCCTCCCAGACCTGGACTAAAGCATCCGCCAACTCCTGGACAGTCTGTGGTGCAACGTGGCGTTGGTGGATGGAGCGAGACATGATGTCCCAGAAGTGCTCACTTGGATTCAGGTTGGGGAACGGGCGGGCCAGTCCATAGCATCAATGCCTTCGTCTTGCAGGAACTGCTGACACACTCCAGCCACATGAGGTCTAGCATTGTCTTGCATTAGGAGGAACCCAGGGCCAATCGCACCAGCATATGGTCTCACAAGGGGTCTGAGGATCTCATCTCGGTACCTAATGGCAGTCAGGCTACTGCTGGCGAGCACATGGAGGGCTGTGCGGCCTCCCAAAGAAATGCCACCCCAAACCATTACTGACCCACTGCCAAACCGGTCATGCTGGAGGATGTTGCAGGCAGCAGAACGTTCTCCTTGGCGTCTCCAGACTCTGTCACGTCTGTGACATGTGCTCAGTGGCAACCTGCTTTCATCTGTGAAGAGCACAGGGCGCCAGTGGCAAATTTGCCAATCTTGGTGTTCTCTGGCAAATGCCAAACGTCCTGCACGGTGTTGGGCTGTAAGCACAACCCCCACCTGTGGACGTCGGGCCCTCATACCACCCTCATGGAGTCTGTTTCTGATCGTTTGAGCAGACACATGCACATTTGTGGCTTGCTGGAGGTCATTTTGCAGGGCTCTGGCAGTGCTCCTCCTGTTCCTCCTTGCACAAAGGCGGAGGTAGCGGTGCTCCTGCTGGGTTGTTGCCCTCCTACGGCCTCCTCCACGTCTCCTGATGTACTGGCCTGTCTCCTGGTAGCGCCTCCATGCTCTGGACACTACGGTGACAGACACAGCAAACCTTCTTGCCACAGCTCTCATTGATGTGCCATCATGGATGAGCTGCACTACTTGAGCCACTTGTGTGGGTTGTAGACTTCGTCTCATGCTACCACTAGAGTGAAAGCACCGCCAGCTTTCAAAAGTGACCAAAACATCAGCCAGAAAGCATAGGAGCTGAGAAGTGGTCTGTGGTCACCACCTGCAGAACAACTCCTTTATTGGGGGTGTCTTGCTAATTGGGTGTAGTATGGCTGACCGCCGGTCAGCTTACCGACGCCGGGATCCCGGCAGCATACCGACGCCGGGATCCCGGCGGGGAGGGGCGAGTGCAGCAAGCCCCTTGCGGGTTCGCTGCGCTCGCCACGCTGCGGGCTCAGTGGCGACCTGCGGTCGCCACGGGTTCTATTCCCACTCTATGGGTGTCGTGGACACCCACGAGTGGAAATAGTCCCTGTTGGTCGGCATGCCGACCGTCTGGATGGTGGAGGAGGTCATGTGACTGTCAGTCAGCAGACCGGCGGTCACATGAATACCATCCTGCTAATTGCCTATAATTTCAACCTGTTGTCTATTCCATTTGCAACAACAGCATGTGAAATTGATTGTCAATCAGTGTTGCTTCCTAAGTGGACAGCTTGATTTCACAGAAGTGTGATTGACTTGGAGTTACAATGTGTTGTTTAAGTGTTCCCTTTATTTTTTTGAGCAGTGTGTGTGTGTATATATTATATTTATTTATTTTTTATTATTTTTTTTACGAGAGAGATATTTATGATGTGTGTATGTACAGTGTATATATGTGTGTGTCTATATACATGTTGAGTATCCCTTATCCAACATTCAAAATCCCACATTTTTGGGTCCCCTACTGAGATAATGACATATTTTATATATTTATATAGATATATATATATATATATAAAATATATAGATTTATAATATAGATATATAATATAACATACATATATATGTGTCATTATTTCAGTAGGGGAACCAAAAATGTGGGATTTTTAATTTTGGATAATGGATACTCAACCTGTATATATTTATGTATGTCAAAGGACAGCAGGCACTCCAAAATTTGTTCAAAAAATCGAATTTAAAGTGTCACAGAAATTTGTATACACACACACGCGTGTAAAAGTTTTGTCAGTTTATGAAAATGGATGATATTACGCCACAATTAGGTTGTGTTTCCTAAACACAGCAGAGTTGCTATTGGTAACCTGATGCTTATAGCCTTTGTAGTTCATATTAGAGAACAGCTTGTACTCATCAACAAGGTAGACTGCGCATAGACCAGTGTCACACAGCTGTACCAGCCTCACAAGGGTTTGGGATTTAAAAATTGTTCCCCAACGAAAGTATCCTAGGTCAGCCAGTTAGTATTGCTCGAAGGCGCCCTTATCCAACATGAAAGATATGGTCCAGTCATTAATGATAAATTGCTGGATGTACTGCAGTTCCCATTAAAATTTGCGAGCAGGGCCCTCCTCCCTCTATGACTGTTTGTTTTTACCCAGTTTTGTCTTCTAATACCCCTTTCACACCGCAGCTTATACCCGGTATTTTGACGTTTTAACTGGCTTCCTAAACGGGTCAAGCTGCGATGTGAAAGGGTCCCCTTCAATTTACCGTTTTCAAAATACCGGTATTTTGAAACAGTAAAAAAGCAGGGTCCTACCCGTTTCAGTCCCATTTCACTGTGCAGTGTGAAAGGGTCTGAAACGGTATTTGCAAGCCCCAGAAGATGATAAGCTGTCTCCATGTGTGATGTCACCAGCCACAACCAGGAAACAGCTTGGAAAACACAGGAGACACATGAGAGAGTGGCTTTATAAACGTTTAAATGTGAAAAACACGGAAAAAAATGGCGTGGGGTCCCCCCTCCATAGCATAACCAGCCTCGGGCTCTTCGAGCTGGTCCTGGTTCTAAAAATGCGGGGAAAAAATTGACAGGGGATCCCCCGTATTTTTAAAACCAGCACCGGGCTCTGCGCCTGGTGCAAAAAATACGGGGGACAAAACGAGTAGGGGTCCCCCGTATTTTTCACACCAGCATCGGGCTCCACTAGCTGGACAGATAATGCCACAGCCGGGGGTCACTTTTATGCCGTGCCCTGCGGCCGTGGCATTAAATATCCAACTAGTCACCCCTGGCCGGGGTACCCTGGGGGAGTGGGGACCCCTTCAATCAAGGGGTCCCCCCCCCCCCAGCCACCCAAGGGCCAGGGGTGAAGCCCGAGGCTGTCCCCCCCCATCCAATGGGCTGCGGATGGGGGGGCTGATAGCCTTTGTTGTAAATGAAAAGATATTGTTTTTTCCAGTAGTACTACAAGTCCCAGCAAGCCTCCCCCACAAGCTGGTACTTGGAGAACCACAAGTACCAGCATGCGGGAGAAAAACTGGCCCGCTGGTACCTGTAGTTCTAATGGAAAAAAAATACCCAAATAAAAACAGGACACAGACACCGTCGACAGTAAAACTTTATTACACACTGCCGACACACACATACTTACCTATGTTCACACGCCGACATCGGTCCTCTTCTCCATGTAGAATCCAGGGGTACCTGAAAATAAAAGTTCAATATACTCACCTCAGCCATGGTCCAGAGATAAATCCACGGACTTGGCAAAAAAAGAAAACGAACACCCGGACCTGCGGACCGAAAGGGGTCCCATGCTAACATATGAGACCCCTCTCCCCGAATGCCGGGACATCACGTGACTCCTGTCACTGAAGTCCCTTCAGCCAATCAGGAAGCGCTACTTCCGTGGCGCTCACCTGATTGGCTGTGCACTGTCTGAGCTGTCAGACAGCGCATCGCAAAGCCGCTCCATTACTTTCAATGGTGGGAAGTTTGCGGCTAGCGGTGCGGTCACCCGCCGGTCAGCCGCCGACCGGCGGGTGTCCCCACTGCTAGCCGCAAACTTCCCACCATTGAAATTAATGGAGCGGCTTTGCGATGCGCTGTCTGACAGCTCAGACAGTGCACAGCCAATCAGGTGAGCGCCACGGAAGTAGCGCTTCCTGATTGGCTGAAGGGACTTCAGTGACAGGAGTCACGTGATGTCCCGGCATTCGGGGAGAGGGGTCTCATATGTTAGCATGGGACCCCTTTCGGTCCGCAGGTCCGGGTGTTCGTTTTCTTTTTTTGCCAAGTCCGTGGATTTATCTCTGGACCATGGCTGAGGTGAGTATATTGAACTTTTATTTTCAGGTACCCCTGGATTCTACATGGAGAAGAGGACCGATGTCGGCGTGTGAACATAGGTAAGTATGTGTTTGTCGGCAGTGTGTAATAAAGTTTTACTGTCGACGGTGTCTGTGTCCTGTTTTTATTTGGGTATTTTTTTTCCATTAGAACTACAGGTACCAGCGGGCCAGTTTTTCTCCCGCATGCTGGTACTTGTGGTTCTCCAAGTACCAGCTTGCGGGGGAGGCTTGCTGGGACTTGTAGTACTACTGGAAAAAACAATATCTTTTCATTTACAACAAAGGCTATCAGCCCCCCCATCCGCAGCCCATTGGATGGGGGGGGGGACAGCCTCGGGCTTCACCCCTGGCCCTTGGGTGGCTGGGGGGGGGGACCCCTTGATTGAAGGGGTCCCCACTCCCCCAGGGTACCCCGGCCAGGGGTGACTAGTTGGATATTTAATGCCACGGCCGCAGGGCACGGCATAAAAGTGACCCCCGGCTGTGGCATTATCTGTCCAGCTAGTGGAGCCCGATGCTGGTGTGAAAAATACGGGGGACCCCTACTCGTTTTGTCCCCCGTATTTTTTGCACCAGCACCAGGCGCAGAGCCCGGTGCTGGTTTTAAAAATACGGGGGATCCCCTGTCAATTTTTCCCCCGCATTTTTAGAACCAGGACCAGCTCGAAGAGCCCGAGGCTGGTTATGCTTTGGAGGGGGGACCCCACGCCATTTTTTTTCCGTGTTTTTAACCATTCCATCTTTAAAAAAAAATAATAATTTTAAAAAATATATAAATAATACTTGTGCCTCCAAAAAAGACAAACCAAGTACCTAATCCCATCTAATAAAAATAGATATGCTTCAAGCTGCTGGGTTCCATCGTACGACTATCCAAATTATTAATAATGAATTAATTAGTGATTAATAATAATGTGTGGGCCAGAAAAGTCCATTTATAATGACAACCACTGTTTTCTATGGGTGAAACGGGTTCAGTGTGAAAGGTACCAAAACGGGAATGAAATGGTAATTTACTGGTTACAACATGAGATGTGAAAGGGGTTTAACTGCTCAGACCCGTTTTAAGAACCGTTTCAAATACCATTTCAAAAGCAGGTTTTGCGATGTGAAAGCAGCATAATTGTGTCCAGTTGTAAAGTGCAACGGAATTTGCTGCGCTATATAAGAAACTGTTAATAAATAAATAATAGTGGGTTTTACAGCAAAAGTTAAACTTTTACGGACAGGCAGGTATATCATTCACCTGGGGTGTAGTTAATATCCCGGATCTCAGGATCCCATTACCCAGGTCTGGGTCACATAGTCACACAACAAGGCTTCAAATATGCGATAAAAACAATGGACATTTTCACATCAGTTTCTTCAAATAGCAGCAAATATGGTATGTACAACACACCAGACTATTAGCATACTGTATCAATGACTTCCAGACAAAGCCAAGCTCACACACTGATAGAAAGTAACAGGATACAGGAATAAAACAGAATAAAAAGTTTATCAAGGATTTGAAAAGAGATCAGTGTGGATCCTGGAGAATCACAGGAAACATTTTAGATGTAAATAGATTTTTATAGCAGGAATAGATACTGCAAGACTGATGGGAAGAGAAGGAAGGAAGAATGATGGTTCCCACAGACTAGAATATTAGTGGTGCTACAGAGATTGATGGATAAGGGGGGCACACAGAGTGACAGATATAAGTGGGGGGAAGGGGGGTACACAGAGTGCCGAATATAAGTTATAGGGGGTACACAGTAACGGATATAGGTTAGAGCGGGGTACGCGGAGTGCCAAATATAAGTTATAGGGGGTATACAGAGTGCCGGAAATAGGTTAGAGGGGGGTACACATAGTGACGCATATAAGTTAGAGGGGGGTACACAGAGTAACGGATATAAGTTAGAGGGGGGTACACAGAGTAACGGATATAAGTTAGAGGGGGGTACACAGAGTAACGGATATAAGTTAGAGGGGGGTACACAGAGTAACGGATATAAGTTAGAGGGGGGTACACAGAGTAACGGATATAAGTTAGGGGGGGGTACACAGAGTAACGGATATAAGTTAGAGGGGGGTACACAGAGTAACGGATATAAGTTAGAGGGGGGTACACAGAGTAACAGATATAAGTTAGAGGGGGTATTCAGAGTGGCTTGATATACGTTAGAGGGGGTATACAGAGTGAGGGATATGTCAGTGGGGGTATACAGAGTGACGGATATAAGTTAGAGGGGGGTATACAGAGTAACGGATATTTATTTATTACCAGTTATTTATATAGCGCACACATATTCCGCAGCGCTTTACAGAGACTATTTGCTCATTCAATCGGTCCCTGCCGCAGTGGAGCTTACAATCTATATTCCCTACCACATGTACACAAGCACACATTCATACTAGGGTTAATTTGTGTTGGGATCTAATTGACCTACCAGTATATTTTTGGATTGTGTGAGGAAACCGGAGTACCCGGAGGAAACCCACACAAGTACGGGAAGGATATACAAACTCCGCACAGGTTGAGCCATTGGTGGGAATCGAACCCATGACCTCAGTGCTGTGAGGCAGTAATGTTAACCATTACAAGTTAGAGAGGGGTACATGGAATTAAGGATATAAGTTTGAGGGGGGGTACACGGAGTGATGGCTATAAATTAGAGAGGGGTACACGGAGTGACGGATATATGTTAAGGTGGAGTACACGGAGTGATGGATGTAAGTTAGAGGGGGGGTACACGGAGTGACAGATATAAGTTAGAGACGGATGGGTACACAGAGTAATGGATATAACTTAGAGGGGGGTACACGGAATGACAGTTGTAAGGTAGACGGAGTGACGGATATGTTAGAGGTGGATGGGTACGCGGAGTGACGGATATAAGTTAGAGGGGGGTACACGGAGTGATGGATATACTGTAAGTTAGAGGGGGGTACACGGAGTGACGGATATAAGTTAAAGGGGTGTACACAGAGTGAGGGATATAAGTTAGAGGAGGGTACACGGAGTGACAGATAAAAATTAAGAGGGGGGTATGCGGAGTGACGGATATAAGTTAGAGGGGGGTACACGGAGTGACGGATATAAGTTAGAGGGGGGTACACGGAGTGACAGATATAAGTTAGTGGGGGTACACAGAGTGACGGATATAAGTTAAAGGGGGGCACGCGGAGTTACGGATATGTTAGAGGGGGGCACGCGGAGTGAGGGATATAAGTTAGAGGTGGGTACACAGAGTCCCGGATATAAGTTAGAGGGGTGAGGTATATAAGTTAAAGGGATGTACACAGAGTGAGGGATATAAGTTAGAGGGGGTACACGGAGTGAGGGATATAAGTTAAAGGGGGGTACACGGAGTACCGGATATAAGTTAGAGGTGGGTACACGGAGTGCCGGATATAAGTTAGAGGTGGGTACACGGAGTGCCGGATATAAGTTAGAGGTGGGTACACGGAGTGAGGGATATAAGTTAAAGGGGTGTACACAGAGTGAGGGATATAAGTTAAAGGGGTGTACACAGAGTGAGGGATATAAGTTAAAGGGGTGTACACAGAGTGAGGGATATAAGTTAAAGGGGTGTACACAGAGTGAGGGATATAAGTTAAAGGGGTGTACACAGAGTGAGGGATATAAGTTAAAGGGGTGTACACAGAGTGAGGGATATAAGTTAAAGGGGTGTACACAGAGTGAGGGATATAAGTTAAAGGGGTGTACACAGAGTGAGGGATATAAGTTAGAGGGGGTACACGGAGTGAGGGATATAAGTTAGAGGAGGGTACACGGAGTGAGGGATATAAGTTAGAGGGGGGTACACGGAGAGAGGGATATAAGTTAGAGGGGGGTACAAGGGAGTGAGGGATATAAGTTAGAGGGGGGTACACGGAGTGAGGGATATAAGTTAGAGGGGGGTACACGGAGTGAGGGATATAAGTTAGAGGGGGTTACAGGGAGTGAGGGATATAAGTTAGAGGGGGGTACACGGAGTGACAGATATAAGTTAGTGGGGGTACACAGAGTGACGGATATAAGTTAAAGGGGGGCACGCGGAGTTACGGATATGTTAGAGGGGGGCACGCGGAGTGAGGGATATAAGTTAGAGGTGGGTACACGGAGTCCCGGATATAAGTTAGAGGGGTGAGGTATATAAGTTAAAGGGATGTACACAGAGTGAGGGATATAAGTTAGAGGGGGTACACGGAGTGAGGGATATAAGTTAGAGGAGGGTACACGGAGTGAGGGATATAAGTTAGAGGGGGGTACATGGAGTGAGGGATATAAGTTAAAGGGGTGTACACAGAGTGAGGGATATAAGTTAAAGGGGTGTACACAGAGTGAGGGATATAAGTTAAAGGGGTGTACACAGAGTGAGGGATATAAGTTAAAGGGGTGTACACAGAGTGAGGGATATAAGTTAAAGGGGTGTACACGGAGTGAGGGATATAAGTTAGAGGGGGTACACGGAGTGAGGGATATAAGTTAGAGGGGGGTACACGGAGAGAGGGATATAAGTTAGAGGGGGGTACAAGGGAGTGAGGGATATAAGTTAGAGGAGGGTACACGGAGTGAGGGATATAAGTTAGAGGGGGGTACACAGAGTGAGGGATATAAGTTAGAGGGGGTTACAGGGAGTGAGGGATATAAGTTAGAGGGGGGTACACGGAGTGAGGGATATAAGTTAGAGGGGGGTACACGGAGTTACGGATATAAGTCAGAGGGGGGTACACGGAGTGACGGATATAAGTTAGAGGGGGGTACACGGAGTGACGGATATAAGTTAGACGGAGTGTGTGAAGGGCAGAGACAGCCGCCCATACCCGGTACAGAGTCGGTCTGTGACCCGGCGCACACTCACCTCCCCACGGTCTGGTTCGCCAGCTGCCGCATCCGATTGAACTGTTTCTTCATGGTGACTTCCCTCCGGTTCCCGAACTCCCAGCGAATCCCGGCTTCCTGTGCGGACCTTTTGCCCGGCACCTCCGACTAATCCATAGGGCTCGCAGGCGGGATCAGCCCAAGGAGGCCCCCGTCACACAGTGCACTGAGCCCGGGCTCCTGAGTGGGAGAGAACCGGCACCTCCCAGCCACACACACAGCCCTCCTCACTCCTCCTCCCTGCGGGCCGCCTTCCTCTCCTCCTCCCGCCCGGGTCCCTCCTTCCCGGCAACAGCAGCCTGCGGTGTGACAGCGCTAGTGACAGCTATGCTGCTGCTGCATACCATCACGCCGTGCAGGACAGTAAGAGTGCATTAGCTGTGGGAACTGCACTCACCTGCACACCTTTCTCTGGGAAGTAAAATGTGATCAGCACTCAGAGCAGGATAATATACTGTGTCTGTACCTCTTCCTTACTGGAGACTGTACAGAAATACAGATGTGTCCACATACACCTGTTCCCAAGTCGTGCCAAATACTTCCATTTGGCATGCCACAGAATTTGCGACTAAGCCGCGCCATGTGTCTCCCCACAAAATATGCGTCTTATGGTCCCCATACATCTGCAATATATTGGGGCAATGCCTTGATCCCATGAAGGCCAGGTCTGGAGATCAGGAATAGTAAACATGTTTAAAAATCCCAATCCGCCTATCCCAACAGTTTTTGGTCATTTTTAATAAGGTTAATTTCCCCGATCCCCAGACGGATCGGCTGATCCAGTCAGCGGGTCAGTGTTTCCGGCAGGGAATTGACATTTAGCTATATGGGGACATTAGCTATACTGCTAATGCGACAAAAGAACAATGCACGGCTAACCTGGACATTGCAGCCCACAAATCCAGCACCAGAGTCCAGGGATGTGGTATAGAAGATCTACAATGTCTAGGTCGACGGTTATTAGGTCGACCCCATATGGTCTACATGTATTAGGTCGACACTGACAAAAGATCGACATGGACAAAAGGTAGATAGCATCAAAAGGTCTACATGACAATGGTCAACACACTTTTTTTGTATCTTTGGGGTTAGTGTGGATCGTTTCTCCATCTGGGACCACCATTTGTAGAAACGCATCCTCTCGCAGGCTCACTTCACTTGCCACGCTTTGGGCACGGTGTTTCGCTCTGCACCGCTTCGCTCGACACAAAGTTACTAAAGGTTATGATTTGAAACATGGATAGTCAAGGATGGAAAAAAATCCAAATACATGGAAATAAGGTCAACCATATGTGTGTCGACCATTGCCACATCGACCATTTGAACCCGTTGACCTATTCCAGTGTCGACCTTTCATAGGTTGACCTTTTGTTGATGTCATCCTTTTTGTCAATGTCGTACTAATGCATGTCGACCATATAGTGTCGGCCTTTTGACTGACGACCTAGACATTGTAGATCTATAGTACAGATCCCATTCCTCTGCCTCATATTATCACCACAATATTTAAGTCTTTTTATTTTAAATAGAGACATGTGGTCACTGAGACTATTCCTGGGCACAGGTATGGCTGCTTGGCAAATTCTGGCAAAAGCAGGGTGTGTGACTACATGAGACAATAGGTGTAGATAGGTATAGATTGGAGTGCATCCCAGGCTGCAATAGAGTGACAGCGCTGGCGGCATTTTGAATTTGGAGCTGGTCGCTCCAAATTCAAAATGGTGTCAAGGCTCTGCCTCTATCGCAGCCTCCAATCACACACCGTTGTAATGCGGGCCCCCTTGCGGTCTGGGCCCAGGATTGGGGTCCCGGCATTCCCCCCCCCCCCCCCCCGATGGCAGCCCTGAGTGGGTGAATGAGTTGACGGTTGATCCTTTGTATTTGGAGCAGTTATCTTTCTTCCTCACAGTAAATAAGTCTAAAATGACATCAAAATTACAATATTTGAAAGCCCCTTTTGTCAAGGGGATATTTTCTTCACATACTGTACAAGACAAAAGCAATTTACTGTTTGGTTGGCTGAACTTAAATCAATAAGTCTATCAGTTCACTAGTAATTAGTGACTTATGAATATTTACTCCTAGAAAGTGTCACTGAAGTGCTCAGCTTTTGTGGCCTGAGAGAGTGCAAGTGAGGTTGTCAGTCATGGACAGCCACAGGTGGTCCAGGAGAGCATCAGTGAGGTTGTCACATAGGGCGTCACTAAGGTGGTTATCAAGAACGTCCGTGAAATTGTGGTCAATGAGGTTACTGGTTCCTAGTGAATTCTTATGACAGAAAATGGCTGCCTCCATTATGGCTGGTATTCAATTAGACCCGTTAATTTTTCTGTAGGTGGACTTTAATTACTCATTACATACATAGCTGCCCATTGAGAGTATTACTAATTAAGTGGTGGAATCTCTTTAATATGTAGAGAAACATTATGAATGTAACCTCATTACTATAAAATTCAAGTCTACCCAAGTTTAATAACATAAAAGGGCGTTATCGGATATGACTGAGTCTGAGCAGGACGAGCTATCAGACGCTGCCACTATGACACTGCACTGATAGTCATCAAATCAACAGTGATAAACACAATGGCTACACAGACTGAATTACGAGATGTGAGTCACCATTAGGCACATCATACCAGCTAAACACGGTGGAGGCAGCCATTCTGTGGGATGGACAAATATCCGAGAGAATGTAGCCTATCAATCCTATATAATTAGGCATACCATACCATCCCTTTAAAACGGGAAGCTCATGGATTACGCAGGTGCTGCGGCTGATTAAAACCAAGTAAAATGCAGGCTTGAGGTCAGCCAGCCACAGAACCTGTGTAAATCATAGGTGTCCCGGTTTAAAGGCATAGGGGCGCAGATGTATTAAGCCTGGAGAAGTGATAAAGCAGTGATAAGTGCAAAGTTATAACGCACTAGCCAATCAGCTGCAATATGTAAATTGACAGTTAGGAGCTGATTGGCTGGTGCGTCATCACCTTCCACTTATCACTGTTTTATCACTTTTCCAGGCTTAATACATCTGCCCCAGGGTTCTTTTCAGGTAAACCCAGTGGTGCAAGTGTGTGGGTACGGGTGGGTACGGCGTACCCGTAAGAATTTAGCCATGGGTACGCCGTACCCACACCGACGGGCCGCCGCTCCTCTTCCCTCCCTCCCTCTGCTGCTCCCTGCCGCACCCGCCGTCCCCGCCGCTGATGTGAGGGGAGGAGAGCGCACCCTGCGCCTCTCCTTCCCCTCAGTCTCCGGCGGGTGTCTCAGTTTAATTCTGCGCCGATCCGATTGGCTCACGGATCGGCGCTGAATTAAACTGAGACACCCACCGGAGACTGAGCGGAAGGAGAGGCGCAGGGTGCGCTCTCCTCCCCTCACACAGACAGACGGCAGCGGCAGTGGTGAGCAGGGGAGGAGGGGGGGGACATGTATACCTGACACTGGGGGATATCTGGCACTGGGGGGGGGCATGTTATACCTGGCACTGGGGGATATCTGGCACTGGGGGGGGGGGGCATGTATACCTGGCACTGGGGGATATCTGGCACTGGGGGATATCTGGCACTGGGGGGGGCATGTATACCTGGCACTGGGGGATATCTGGCACTGGGGGCATATCTGGCCCAGGGGGGCATATATTCCTGGCACTGGGGGATATCTGGCACTGGGGGGGGGGCATGTATACCTGGCACTGGGGGATATCTGGCACTGGGGGGGGGCATTTATACCTGGCACTGGGGGATATCTGGCACTGGGGGGGGGGGGGGGGGGCATGTATACCTGGCACTGGGAGCATATCTGGCACTGGGGGGGACTTGTGTACCTGGCACTGGGGGATATCTGGCACTGGGGGCATATCTGGCACTGGAAGGACATGTGTATCTGGCACAGGGGGCATATCTGACACTGGGGGCATATCTGGCACTGTGGCCATATCTGGCACTGCGGAGACATGTGTATCTGGCACTGGGGCATATCTGACACTGAGGGCATATCTGGCAATGGGGGCATACTTGTGTATCTGGCACTGGGGGCATATCTGGCACTGGGGGCATATCTGGCACTGGGGGCATACTTGGGTATCTGGCACTGAGAGCATTTCTGTATCTGGCACTGGGGGCATATCTGGCACTGTAGGGGCATTTCTGTATCTGGCACTGGGAGGGCAATGTATATCTGACACAGTGGGGGCATTTGTGTATCTGGCACTGTGGGGCAATGTGTATCTGACACTGTGAGGCAATGTATATCTGGCACTCTGGGGGCATTTCTGTATCTGGCACTGTGGGGCAATGTGTATCTGGCACTGTGAGGCAATGTGTATCTGGCACTCTGGGGACATTTGTGTATCTGGCACTCTGGGGGCATTTGTGTATCTGGCACTCTGGGGGCATTTGTGTATCTGGCACAGTGAGGCAATGTGTATCTGGCACTGTGGGGCAATGTATATCTGTCACTGTGGGGCAATGTATATCTGGCACTGTGGGGCAACGTGTATCTGGCACTATTGGGGTCATACGTGTATCTGCCCCTCTCCCCATATGTGTATCACGCCCCCATTTTCATTGGCCACGCCCATGTGACATTTGGCCACACCCATTTTTTTGCACGCGCGCCTTCAGCGCGCGCACACAGTACCCGTAAGACATTTTTTCTACTTGCACCACTGGGTAAACCTATATATAATAAAAGGCTAATGCCGGTCCTCACCTCTATGGGGGGAATGCAAGCGTTTTGTGCACTGGCAGCCACTAGATGACGCCTGATTAAGCAATTGAAGTATTGCTCCATTTGGGCGCGCACAGGTTCCGGCACTGACATCACTGTTATATTGTTTCGTCATTTTGACGTGCTGGTGACTAGTTTATTAAGAACTAGTACAATCATTTGAGGTAGAAGCATAAAATGTTTGCTACCGCTGTGTCTAAATCAAAGATGCAGTCTAATAGAGGTTAATTAATACTCTGAATATAGAATGTTGCATGTGCTCTAGAGTTTGCCAAATAATATTGAAAGAGAGAAAATGATTCAGAATGAGGTGGCTGAGCTCCTGAAAGGTGAAACGTGCAGTGTATAGCAGGTAACTGATTGACTAGGCCGGCCTTTAGTTCGTGAGCTGACAGACGTAACACACAAGGACAACCTGTTCATAATGAGAGCAGTTAGGGATCTAAGCACTGGGCTCATTCTATGACGGAAGTGAGCGTATTGCTCGCTCAGGCAACAGAAGGCGTGTATCTGAGTTACATCTGATCTAAAACCATCTGATGAATCACAACATTACAGATGTACTAGTAATTACACATACATGAGGCTAAACAGCATAACACGTAACACAACCTGGTTACAGCATGCGTATATTGTGAAAATGGAGGGAGAGAGGCTGAAATATATAACAAAGCAATTACTTTCTGTAAGGGATATAGGACCCGATTCAGACCTGATCGCTGCTGTGCATTTATCGCACAGCGGGTGACTATCGAAGTACTGCTCATGCGTATGCACCGCAATGTGCACGCGCGTCGCCAAACAGCAACAGGATGGTGCCAGGGGCGTTTCTACAGAGGAGGGGGCCCGTGTGCACCTCTGAGTGGGCCCCCTCCTCTGAACGGCGCTGTAGACTCCGGCTTTGTGCCAGAGTCTACTGCGCATGCGCAGGTCTCCGGAAACATGGCACCCGCCATGGTCCGGAGACCTATTTGGCTACCGCTCATGCGCGGTGGCCATTTTGGTGGCGATTTCCACTGCGAATGCTGCGCCCGCCGCTGGACTCCAGTAAGGTAAGTATTTAAATGGGTGCAATGTGTGCGGAGTGCCCCCCCCCCCCTGAACCCAGGGGCCCGTGTGTACTGCACACATTGCACGCATTATAGAAACGCCAATGGATGGTGCGGAGTTTAGCAAATTTGTTTTGTACTGTGCATGGAATTGAGGGGCAGATGTAGTAAGCCTGGAGAAGTGATAAAGCAGTGATAAGTGGAAGGTGATAACGCACCAGCCAATCAGCTTCTAACTGTCATTTTTCAAACCCAGGGCGGGATGTAATAATGTACATCGCCACACTGCGCCACGATGCTGATCGCATACGTACTTACATATGCGATCAGCATTGCGGAGGACAGCTCTTCAGATAAGAGCTGTCCTCAGCGATGTGCAGCGGCTGCCTGACTTCCTGGATTCGGCCCCCGGGAGTCAGTCTGCGTAAGCACAGGGTGACGGGGGCGGCTGCAAGGCATGCTGGGAGGGATCCGATCAGATCCCTCACACAGCGCCGCGGAAAGTAGTCTATAGGCTTCTATGGGGTATTGCCAGCAAAAGCTGGCGAACCCCGCCACGGCGCTCACCTGCCGGCCGGGGGATAGTACATCAGGAAAATGCGGTAAACAGGGGGTTTACCGCATTTTCCGCTTAGTACATCCCACCCCCAGATTGTAACATGACAGTTAGGAGCTGATGGTGCGTTATCACCTTCCAATTATCGCTTCTCCAAGCTTAATACATATGCCCCTGTGTCTTTGTACGCAAGCGGCTGCTGAAAGATGCCGGTAGTGAGAGTCTCTGCACAAATCCCAACGGCTGTGCCATTAAACATACATTTGCAGTAACACTGTGTACAAAGGCGCAGTTGCAACGGGATTTGCGTCTATCGCTGAATTGGACGTAAAGTCCATTTATAACAAAAACAAGTATGAACTAGTATGAAAAGGTGTCATATCATTTACAGCTAATGGTTCAAATACACATAATCTGCAACAACATTTTTCCATGTTTGGCCTCTCAGAGATTTGTACAGACTGGCAGCCTCCGCTCCTGCTAGCTTTAAGGCATTGACAATTTGACATTGCAAGTCAAGTCAACTATCGATGTTCCCAATCTGATGCAACTACATATTGCAGTTATTCAGTGGTTACCAGCAACTGGCTGCTGTTTTCTGAAGCCCATCCAATGGCTGACAGCTTGGAAACAGTGGCGGACACCCGGAAACTCTGACTGCTTCTGCACACATTGGTCCTCGTTCAGGTCTGGTTGTATTTGATTTTCATGCCACAAAGTACCGACTTTGCGCATGTGCAGGTTCTGAGCATGCGGGAACGGGTCCTGCAACGACGGAAGTAGTCCACCATCAGACTGTCAGTGATTGACAGTTTGGGGGCGGCAACAGCTCCCATTTGTGAAAACAGAGGTGTGTTGCTGCTGTTTAAGGGGAGGGAAGAGGCCAGGATCTCCATAGTTGGAGGGAAATTTCCTGGACTCTTACAAGGTACTGTGATGGTTGGCCTGTGTGACCCCATGGGTCTGCCCGATGGTGTCTCAGTGACCCGATGCCTGCATCCTAGGACGCAGCTCGGATCACAACTGCAGCAGGAGGCGTCTACTTGTAATAGACGCCTCCTGCTGCATTTACTGATAGCTACTCCAACCACATCCGAATTAACCCCATAGTAACCATCAATGGTGCCACAGGATGGCTTTGATGCAATGACTAGTAGCCATCGCATCACTTGATTTGATATTGGAATCCTGGCAACCATTCGATGCCGGGTACCGATGTCCATCCCTACTTGCTTTCCTATGAGTGGTTGCCTTAATCTCATACTACCCTGGCCGTGGGTCTCTTCTGCGCATGCCCATTTGGAACCATGAATGATTCTAACTATCACATGATTCCCGAACATTGATATCACACTATTAATAGGATATAAGCAATGGCGGAAACCCGGGAACCATGCTGCCTTTCCCATGTTCCTCTCTAGACTGGTATACAGTATGTAGAAGACATGAATCCCCTAGCGAATACGGGTTAAGGGGGTCATTCCGAGTTGATCGCTCGCTAGCAGCTTTTAGCAGCTGTGCAAACGCATTGTCGCCGCCCACCGGGGAGTGTATTTTCGCTTTGCAGAAATGCGAACGCTTGTGCAGCAGAGCGCCTGCAAACACATTTTGTGCAAAACAAGACCAGCCCTGTAGTTACTCTTCGTGTGCGTGGATTCTAATGACGGAGGGATGGCTTTTGACGTCACACACCCGCCCAGCGTTCACCCAGCCACGCCTGCGTTTTTCCCGACACGCCTGCATTTTTCTAAGCACTCCCTGAAAACGGTCGGTTGCCACCCAGAAACGCCCACTTCATGTCAACCTTCCTGCGTTCTGCCGTGCGACTGAAAGCTTCGCTAGAACCTGTGCTAAACCACGATGCTCTTTGTACCCGTATGTCGCGCGTGCGCATTGCGGTGCATACACATGCGCAGATTAGCTGTTTTTTTCACTGATCGCTACGCAGCGAACAACGGCAGCTAGCGATCCACTCGGAATGACCCCCTAAATACCATCATTTCCCCCATAAAATAAATAGAAAGTTTTGCCTATGTACTTGTAATTATTTCTCACAGCTCTTCTATATAATGAATATTGTACTTTGATCATGACCATAGGCCACTATCAAGCTAAATGACTGCTTTCTTATGCTTTATTGCCGTCATTTTACAGTTTAATATGAATATATTACAGCTATGCAGATTAATGGTAGCAGAAGAAATGATCATTTGTGAATAGGTAATTAGCCCTTACGTATGTTCATGGGTGTAGTTTACTTATAATTAAAGTGTTTAGATATATATAACAAAAATATACATACAGCTATACTTACTGCCTTAACGATGGGAGGTTCACTGCAGCCGGCAGTAATAGCATGTCACCTATAATACTTTCCACATATAACAATGCGGTCATTCCGGTGGAGACTGTCACCAGAATCTTTTTATACAGATGAACTAAGCCTTGGGGAGAGATAAAGTGGAGAGAGATAAACTACCAACCAATCAGCTCCTAACTGTCATTTTTCAAACACATCCTCTAACATGGCAATTAGGAGCTGATTGGCTGGTGCGTCATCTCTTTGCAATTGTTCACTCTCCAAGTCTTAGTAGATCCCTATTTTCTTTATAACTATGAAACGCCATTAAGCCTGAAACATTTCTATATTGTTTAAAACATCTGTTGGTAACATAAACCACAGCTGGGCTAAGACACCACGGGCCACTAGTGGACATACAGTACTGGTTGTAAAAAAACAACGACACGTTAAGGTAATCTAAGACTCTCAAAACTCACTGGGCTCTAATGGAGGATCTGGATATGACACAATATCTATGGCCAGTGTCGGACTGGAGCATGTATGCCCACCTGGGGGAATGCAGTGGTAGGGGCCCATGTTAGGGGTGTGGCCAGTCTGCAGAGGGGGTGTGGCCTGCCACCTCATTGGTTTGACTAACCATTAGAGCGTGCAATGTCTGGTCCTTTTCAAAAATATATACAGTAAATTCAGCTGCTGCATGCATGGTAATGTGCCAGATTAATAACAGATCAATAACAGCAATGCACTGTAGAAAATACACCATAGTCCAGTATAAGGTACAGTGCACAGTCTGGAACCTGGGCCCTCATTCCGAGTTGATCGGTCGCAAGGCGAATTTAGCAGAGTTACACACGCTAAGCCGCCGCCTACTGGGAGTGAATCTAAACATCTTAAATGTGCGACCGATGTATTCGCAATATTGCGATCAAAACCGAGTTAGCAGTTTCTGAGTAACTCCAGACTTACTCTGCCTGTGCGATCAATTCAGTGCTTTTCGGTCCCGGCTGACGTCATAAACACACCCAGCGTTCGCCCAAGCACTCCCACCGTTTCTCCAGACACGCCTGCGTTTTTTCCGGAAACGGTAGCGTTTCCTGCCACACGCCCCTAAAACGCCGTACATCCGCCCAGTAACACCCATTTCCTGTCAATCACAATGCGTTCTCCGGAGCGACGAAAAAGCCGTGAGTAAAATTACTTTCTTCTTAGTAAAGTTACTTGACGCATGCGCAGTGCGAACATTACGCATGCGCACTAAGAGAATTCTCACTGCGATGCGATGAAAAATACCGAGCGAACAACTCGGAATGAGGGCCCTGATCCTTAGAGCAGGAGGTGGGCCTCCAGGCAGTAGGGCCCACCGGTGGTTTCCCCTGTACCCCTGTGGGCCAGTCCAAGCCTATCTATGGCAAATGTTTCAGGTACTCATCAGAACTGGAGAAATTTGATGTAAAACTGTCTTTAAGGCACACCCGCTAGTCAGAGCCGGCCCTGACCAATTTGGAATCCTAGCCAAGATTGTGTCTGGTGCCAACTTCCTCACAGAACAGATGTGGTATTACGGAGGGGCGTATCCATGCGGTGATGTGCCCCCCTGCAGAAACAGTCACTCCTTTCTCTCCCTGCATGCTGCGTGATTTGCCACTGTCCGCCGCCCTCGCCCATCTACCCCCATGCCAGCACCCCCCCTGTCTAAGGCATGCTTTGATGTTTTCTGGTTACCTGCCACCAAGGCTCCTCTGCTCTGCCTGTTTCAGTGGTGTTGCATGGCATCATAAATAACATTATGAACTTTGTGCTGCAATGAACAAAAAGAAATTAATTGCATCGGCCATCGCAGGTGCAATAAAACTGCAACGACTGCAAAAAAGCTACAGCCTGAAGTTGTTCATCAGAATTTAGATGTCTAGCCTGCCCAGATGCCCATAGGCTTTTCAGATGCCCCTAGCATTTGCCTACACTGCCATTGCCTAGGTCCAGCTCTGCGGCCAATAGTTCTGATTTCACAGGCCTCTAATAAATGACAGGTCCGATAGAGGTTAATATATTTAGGCACACATGGGTAAATCAGGGAGTGGTGGGACTTGGGAAGATGAGCCACCATCAACATGCCCTTAACCAAACCTTTGCTACGAGTCCCACCGATGACAGGTTCCATAGTAGCATCTACCATTTCAAAAGCTGTTAATTATGGGCCTGATTCAGAGATGTACGGTGTTTTATAGCCAAGGGTATGCGGCTGTGCAATACCACACAACTAATATGCTAATGCAGCAGGAGGCATCTGTAGGGAATAGATAGAAACATAGAATGTGACGGCAGATAAGAACCACTTGGCCCATCTAGTTTGCCCATGCACACCTACACACTAGGGTTCTTTTTTTTTTTGCCAGGATTGAATTAAACTATCAGTATATTTTTGGACTGTGGGAGGAAACCCACGCAAGCACGGGGGGAATATACAAACTCCACACAGTTAGGGCCGCGGTGGGAATTGAACCCATGACCTCAGTGCTGTGAGGCAGTAATGCTGATTGCACTATTCATACTGCCCAGTGCCTCCTGCATGCATTGCAGATCCGAGTGCTGCATCCGAAGATGCAGCATGGGATCGATGGTCGCAATATTCGCAGCCCTCCGCCATCACAGTGTGCCCACGCATACTCAGAACCCCTTTACCTGGGCTAGGAAGTCAACGTCCGACGACGCAGAGCCTGGGCTTGGCACTCCTACAAAACTGGGACGTTGCCGGCCCCAAACATCGCAGCATGCATGTGCAGTGCCCCCACTATCGGATTACTAACCTGAATCAGGCCCTATGTCAGGATATATGAACATTTACATATCATATATATCGATGAATGCTACAAAATGCCATTTCACATAGGGGAAGGTTCTGATTTAGATCTTATAGCATTTTAATTAGTCTCTGTCATCATAAAGCAACTTAGAATTGTTTTATTATGCCCTAAGTATTACTCATATACAGCTATTATTTTCATGCAATTCAGCATCATTAATGTAAGTTACCCTGAAAATCTATGTTAATTACCCTCAGTGGCTCAATAAATACCTCACACTAGAAAGGGGTTGTAATTTGCTGATATTACTGCATTTATTTTAAGAAGCCCAAAGGCAATGGAAAAATAGCCTGCTATGTAGAAACACGTGTTGACCAGTTCTCCTAGAGGACTGCAAGTTTGCATCATCGTGTAGCTATTTACCTGAAGGCAATGCATACATTTGAAGACATTTGATACCCTCTGATATCAGTCTTCTGCTGTTGCAGTAGACTACAGTTGCAGTAGACTACGGTAATTCTGCAAATACTGTAGCTCCTTACCCAACATACTCAGTATAAGGAACCACGTATGGCGTCCAGCTATCTTGAATCCTTATGCTACTACTCCCAGCAGTACAATATAAAATAAACTGAACATAGCCTTCTTTTAATGAGCTGCAAATAGAGAAATGACCCAACTCCGTGTATCCGGACTTCTAGCACAAAGAATGATGCCATGTGTCTGTGTCTGAGCTATTGTTAGTACATTTCCACAATAGTGTTTGTTGCCCACTGGCCGCAGGGTAGCAAATAAAAAATGTGTATGAAACAAGTATTACTTTTATCTGTTGCTAAGAAGTAATAAAGTTTACTCCATGGAAACAAAAACTACGGCAGTGCCACCTAGTGACGGGCTGAATTATCACACTTGATACCCTACCTACCCAGCTCAGCACTGCCTAAAATTTAGCTACAAACATTGGTTTTCAAGCAGCACAAAATGGCCCTCATTCCGAGTTGTTCGCTCGCTAGCTGCTTTTAGCAGCAGTGCACACGCTAGGCCGCCTCCCTCTGGGAGTGTATCTTAGCTTAGCAGAATAGCGAACGAAAGATTAGCAGAACTGCTACTAAATAATTCCCTGCAGTTTCTGAGTAGCTCCAGACCTACTCCTAGATTGCGATCAGCTCGGTCCGTTTAGTTCCTGGTTTGACGTCACAAACACGCCCTGCGTTCAGCCAGCCACTCCCCCGTTTCTCCAGACACTCCCGCGTTTTTCCCTGACACGCCTGCGTTTTTTAGCACACTCCCGGAAAACGCTCAGTTACCACCCAGAAACACCCCTTTCCTGTCAATCATTCACCGATCAGCAGTGCGACTGAAAAGCGCCGCACGAACACCAGCAAATCTACTACATTTTGTGTAAAATAACTTAGCGCATGCGCTCTGCGTACCATGCGTATGCGCATTTAGCAACAAATCGCAGCATAGCGAAAATCGGCAACGAGTGAACAACTCGGAATGACCACCAATATTTGTAAGTATTTTTGGTAGCATATGCTATATTAAAAAGGAAATCCCAGGGGCAGACAGTCGACATGTATGATTAGGCTGCAGAGACATTTCTAATCCTACTTGTATAGAATTTCAAAATTTTGGGATTCGTGGGAGAGTAGAACCAGTGTTGGACTGGGGCATGAAGGGCACACCAGGGGAATGCAGTGGTTCGAGGCCATGTTTAGGGGAGAAGTCAGTCTCCAAAGTAGTGATGAGCGGGTTCGGTTCCTCGGAAACCGAACCCCCCCGAACTTCACCCATTTTACACGGGTCTGAGGCATACTCGGATTCTCCCGTATGGCTCGGTTAACCCGAGCGCGCCCGAACGTCATCATCCCGCTGTCGGATTCTCGCGAGATTCGGATTCTATATAAGGAGCCGCGCGTCGCCGCCATTTTCACTCGTGCATTGGAAATGTTAGGGAGAGGACGTGGCTGGCGTCCTCTCCGTTTATTAATGTTGATGCAAATATTTGTGCTTATTGCTTAATTGTGGGGACTGGGGAGCAGCTGTATTATATAGGAGGAGTACAGTGCAGAGTTTTGCTGACCAGTGACCACCAGTTTACGTTGTCTGCCTGAAAAACGCTCCATATCTGTGCTCAGTGTGCTGCATATATCTGTGCTCACACTGCTTTATTGTGGGGACTGGGGACCAGCAGTATTATATAGGAGGAGTACAGTGCAGAGTTTTGCTGACCAGTGACCAATGACCACCAGTATTATACGTTGTCTGCCTGAAAAACGCTCCATATCTGTGCTCAGTGTGCTGCATATATCTGTGCTCACACTGCTTTATTGTGGGGACTGGGGACCAGCAGTATTATATAGGAGGAGTACAGTGCAGAGTTTTGCTGACCAGTGACCACCAGTATACGTTGTCTGCCTGAAAAACGCTCCATATCTGTGCTCAGTGTGCTGCATATATCTGTGCTCACACTGCTTTATTGTGGGGACTGGGGACCAGCAGTGTTATATAGGAGGAGTAGAGTGCAGAGTTTTGCTGACCAGTGACCACCAGTATTATACGTTGTCTGCCTGAAAAACGCTCCATATCTGTGCTCAGTGTGCTGCATATATCTGTGCTCACACTGCTTTATTGTGGGGACTGGGGACCAGCAGTATAATATAGGAGGAGTACAGTGCAGAGTTTTGCTGACCAGTGACCACCAGTATTATACGTTGTCTGCCTGAAAAACGCTCCATATCTGTGCTCAGTGTGCTGCATATATCTGTGCTCACACTGCTTTATTGTGGGGACTGGGGACCAGCAGTATTATATAGGAGGAGTACAGTGCAGAGTTTTGCTGACAGTGACCACCAGTATATATAGCAGTACGGTACGGAAGGCCACTGCTCTACTTACCTCTGTGTCGTCAAGTATACTATCCATGTGGTGCATCTTAGTTTTGCAGTTTGCTGACAGTGACCACCAGTATATATATATAGCAGTACGGTACGGAAGGCCACTGCTCTACCCACCTCTGTGTCGTCAAGTATACTATCCATCCATACCTGTGGTGCATTTCAGTTGTGCGCAGTATATATAGTAGTAGGCCATTGCTATTGATACTATTGGCATATAATTCCACACATTAAAAAATGGAGAACAAAAATGTGGAGGGTAAAATAGGGAAAGATCAAGATTCACTTCCACCTCGTGCTGAAGCCGCTGCCACTAGTCATGGCCGAGACGATGAAATGCCATCAACGTTGTCTGCCAAGGCCGATGCCCAATGACATAGTAGAGAGCATGTAAAATCCAAAAAACAAAAGTTCAGTAAAATGACCCAAAAATCTAAATTAAAAGCGTCTGAGGAGAAGCGTAAACTTGCCAATATGCCATTTACGACACGGAGTGGCAAGGAACGGCTGAGGCCCTGGCCTATGTTCATGGCTAGTGGTTCAGCTTCACATGAGGATGGAAGCACTCATCCTCTCGCTAGAAAACTGCAGTGCCACTCCTAGATGGGCCAGGTGTTTGTGTCGGCCACTTGTGTCGCTTAGCTTAGTCACACAGTGACCTTGGTGCGCCTCTTTTTTTCTTTGCATCATGTGTTGTTTGGGGACTATTTTTTTGAAGTGCCATCCTGCCTGACACTGCAGTGCCACTCCTAGATGGGCCAGGTGTTTGTGTCGGCCACTTGTGTCGCTTAGCTTAGTCACACAGCGACCTTGGTGCGCCTCTTTTTTTTCTTTGCATCATGTGCTGTTTGGGGACTATTTTTTTGAAGTGCCATCCTGTCTGACACTGCAGTGCCACTCCTAGATGGGCCAGGTGTTTGTGTCGGCCACTTGGGTCGCTTAGCTTAGTCACACAGCTACCTCATTGCGCCTCTTTTTTTCTTTGCATCATGTGCTGTTTGGGGACTATTTTTTTGAAGTGCCATCCTGTCTGACACTGCAGTGCCACTTCTAGATGGGCCAGGTGTTTGTGTCGGCCACTTGGGTCGCTTAGCTTAGTCACACAGCTACATCATTGCGCCTCTTTTTTTCTTTGCATCATGTGCTGTTTGGGGACAATTTTTTTGAAGTGCCATCCTGTCTGACACTGCAGTGCCAGTCCTAGATGGGCCAGGTGTTTGTGTCGGCCACTTGTGTCGCTTAGCTTAGTCACACAGCGACCTTGGTGCGCCTCTTTTTTTCTTTGCATCATGTGCTGTTTGGGGACTATTTTTTTGAAGTGCCATCCTGTCTGACACTGCAGTGCCAGTCCTAGATGGGCCAGGTGTTTGTGTCGGCCACTTGTGTCGCTTAGCTTAGTCACACAGCGACCTTGGTGCGCCTCTTTTTTTCTTTGCATCATGTGCTGTTTGGGGACAATTTTTTTAAAGTGCCATCCTGCCTGACACTGCAGTGCCACTCCTAGATGGGCCAGGTGTTTGTGTCAGCCACTTGTGTCGCTTAGCTTAGCCATCCAGCGACCTCGGTGCAAATTTTAGGACTAAAAATAATATTGTGAGGTGTGAGGTGTTCAGAATAGACTGAAAATGAGTGTAAATTGTGGTTATTGAGGTTAATAATACTATGGGATCAAAAGGACCCCCAAATTCTATGATTTAAGCTGTTTTTGAGGTTTTTTTGTAAAAAAACACCCGAATCCAAAACACACCCGAATCCGGCAAAAAAATTTCAGGGAGGTTTTGCCAAAACACGTCCGAATCCAAAACACGGCCGCGGAACCGAATCCAAAACCAAAACACAAAACCCGAAAAATTTCCGGTGCACATCACTACTCCAAAGGGGGTGTGGCCAGTCGCCAGAGAGGTTTGCCTAACCATCAGAGTGTGTGGTCTGGGCCCTTGATAAATATATATAGTAGATATTGCTAGTGCATGTATGATAAATGGACCAGATGAATTACAGCAATGCACTGTAGAAAATACATCATAGCCATGTGCAGTATAAGATAACGTCTAATCAGGGCCGGTTCGAGCCCTTTTTGCGCCCCGGGCAGGACATAGGGACGTGGCTTCATACAGGGGGCGTGGTCAGTTACGCCCCCTGTACAGTAGTAGCGCAGCTGAAATGCTGAACGGTGCGCGATGACGTCATCGCGCACCGCCCAGCAAAGGTCCTCTCCAGGAAGGGAAACTAGATGCGTAGCATCTAGTTCCCTTCGTGGAGAGGACCTTTGCTGGGCAGTGCGCGATGATGTCATTGCGCACCGCACAGTACAGGTCCTCTCCATGAAGGGAAACTAGACACTACGCGTCTAGTTCCCTGACGCCCTTCACAGCGGGACGCAGCGGCAGCGGGACACAGCGGGGGGCACAGCACTGCAGTAGCGGATCTTGCCATGGTGCGGCGCCCTCCGGATGGAGCCTGCGCCCTCCGGAAGGCAGCGCCTCGGGCAAAAGTCCTGCTTGCCCGTGGCAAGATCCGCTACTGCGTCTAATATATAATTCAAGTGCACAGTCTGGAAGCTGCTGCCTAGGTAAAGAGGTGGTCCCTGATGCAGTGGGGCCCACCAGGGGATTCCCTTGTACCCTATGGACCAGTCCAACCCTGAGTAGAACAGCCCCCAGATCCCACCCACTTCCCCAGTTTGAGCAGCAAGTCGGGATGTCTGAGTATCCTGTGGGGGAGTTTTGTAGTACATGTGGAATCTGAGGGCTTGTGAGGGGATTGTAAAGTAGGGAGTGTTAGTGCATGCATGTGGGGCGTCTGAGTGGTGTGTGGTGGAATTCTTGAGAGAGGGACAAGGTCATTTTGTTCTCTTTTTAAAGTCTTGATATCATAGATAAGGTGAATTCCTTTGGAGGTTTGGAGAGAAGCACCACTGGTTTTGTTCTGTACTCTGTGATTCTTATCAGTATTTGTTCTACACACGTTGGAACAAATACACACAGAGACTTCTATTGTTTTCTACACGGAATGTAATTCTCATTTCTGTTCTTATGTTCAGTAAATATAAACTACTGCACAGTAATACACTACTATTCTGTTTACTTTTTTAATCTTTGCATGAGTATTTTTAAATTAGCACTTAAAACATAATAAGGAGAGTTATGGTAGACTTACCATTGTTTACTCTCTTTCTGCGAGGTACACTGGGTTCCACAGGAAAACATCGGGGGTGTAGAGTGGATCTTGATCCAGAGGCACCAACAGGCTAAAGCTTTAGGCTGTCCCAGGATGCATTTGGGCCTCCTCTGTAACCCCGCCTCCAGGCACTGTGAGCTCAGTTTCGTTAACCAGTCCAATGTAGGAGCAGGTAAGAGAGAAGACAGATGTTAGTCATATAGAACCACGTTCTCATGAAAGGAGAAGGGACCAGCGGCTAATGCCATACAAACCAACAGGAGCTAGGTGCGTCAGGGTGGGTGCCCTGTGGAACCCAGTGTACCTCGCAGAAAGAGAGTTAACAATGGTAAGTCTACCATAACTCTCCTTTTCTGCAGCGGGGTACACTGTGTTCCACAGGAAAACATCGGGGATGTCCTAAAGCAGTTCCTCAAGGGAGGGGACGCACCTTAGCGGGTATGAGAACACGGCGTCCAAAGGAAGCATCCTGGGAGGCGGAAGTATCAAAGGCATAGAACCTAATGAACGTGTTCACTGAGGACCACGTAGCCACCATGCACAATTGATCTGTGGACGCGCCACAGCGGGCCGCCCAAGAAGGTTTAACAGACCGAGTAGAATGAGCTTTAATAGCAGCAGGAGCCGGGAGTCCAGCCTGCGCATAAGCTTGTGCAATCACCATTCTAATCCATCTGGCCAAGGTTTGCTTATTCGCAGGCCAGACACGTTTGTGGAAACCAAACAGTACAAAAAGGGTATCTGACCTCCTGATAGAGGCAGTCCTCTACACATATACACAGAGAGCCCTTACGACATCCAAAGACCGTTCTTTGGGGGACAAATCCAAAGAGATAAAGGCGGGGACCACAATCTCTTGGTCAAGGTGAAAAGATGACACCACCTTAGGTAAATAACCTGGGCAAACTCTAAGAACTGCCCGGTCATGATGTAATATTGGAAAGGGTGGATAACAGGACAAAGTGCCTAGGTCCGACACCCTTCTAGCAGAGACAATAGCCAACAGAAACAGGACCTTGGCTGTGAGCCATTTAAGGTCCACTGACTCAAGAGGTTCAAATGGAGACTCTTGCAGGGCATTCAGGACAACAGCCAGATCCCATGGAGCCACCGGAGGGACATAGGGAGGCCGAATCCTTAACACACCCTGAGTGAATGAGTGAATGTAGAGACGCAATTTTTCTCTGAAACCACACCATCAAGGCAGATATGGGAACCTTGAGGGAGGCCAGACGAAGGCCTAAGTCCAGGCCTTGTTGCAGGAAAGCCAGGATTCTGGATGTTTTGAATCTGTACACATCATAGTTCTTATCAGTACACCAGGTGAAGTAAGAATTCCAGACCCTGTAATAGATCCGGGCAGATGCTGGTTTGTGGGCTTTCAACATAGTTTGAATGACCACCTCAGAGAATTCTTTAGCCCTCAGGAGTGATGCTTCAAGAGACACGCTGTCAAAGCCAGTCTGGCCAGGTCTGGATAGAGACAAGGGACCTGTACGAGGAGGTCTGGTCGTTGAGGAAGTAGAAGAGGACGCTCTGTTGATAGACCCTGCAGGTCTGAGAACCAATGCCGTCTGTGCCACGCCGTTGCGACTAGCAGTAGAATTCCTCCTTCTTGCTTGAACTTCCACAGGACCCTGGGCAGGAGTGACACTGGAGGGAACACGTCAGGCAGCCGAAAGTTCCATGGAATGGCTAGTGCATCCATGAACGCTGCTTGAGGATCCCTGGTCCTTGATCCGAAGACCGAAACTTTGTGATTGTGTCGAGATGCCATCAGGTCTACATCTGGTAGGCCCCACGTGTCCACTAGGAGTTGAAAGACTTCAGGATGAAGACTCCACTCTCCGGCGTGTCTGTCCTGACAACTGAGGAAGTCCGCTTCCCATTTTAGGACACCCTGAATGAACACTGCCGATATTGCTGGCAGATGGTGTTCCACCCATCGAAGGATTTTTGACACTTCCAACATTGCCATGCAGCTTAGAGTGCCGCCTTGATGATTGATGCATGCCACAGTGGTGGCGTTGTCTGACCATACATGAACAGGCCTGTTCTGTACCAGAGGCAGGGCGAGAGTTAACGCATTGAACACCGCCCGCAACTCCAGAATGTTTATTGGGAGGAGAGGCTCATCCTTGGTCCAACTACCCTGGAAAGAGTGTTGCTCCAACACCGCACCCCATCCCTGCAGACTGGCATACGTTGTCAGCAGGACTCAGAAGTGGATCCAGAAGGGATGGCCCTTGCTCAATTGCTGGTCCTGTAGCCACCAGGTCAGCGATTGACGAACCTCCGGAGTCAAAGTAATCATGTGAGATTTCATCTAATGAGGTAGGCCATTCCACTTGGAAAAAATTTTACCTCTGCAGAGGGCGGGAATGAAATTGAGCATACTCTACCATGTCGAATGCCAACATCATCAGGCCAGGTACTTTGCATCACCGAGTGTATCGACACTCTAGGGCGACAAAGGTAGCATCTTATCCTGTCCTGAAGCTTCAGGACTTTCTCCAGAGACAGGAACAGACGTTGACTGTGTGTGTCCAGCAGTGCCCCCAGGTGCACCATGCTCTGAGCTGGGACCAGCAAGGATTTTTCCAATTGATGAGCCACCTGTGGGCTTGTAGGAAGCTTACTGTCAGTTGTAGATGACTGAGGAGGACATTGTGAGAGTTTTTCAGGATCAGCAAGTAGCCAGTCCGAATGCAGAGCCTGAAACTGATAGTGTAGGTTGCCAATAACAAACCGCAGATACTGCTGATGTGACTTGGCAATAGGTATATGCAGGTACGCATCCTGAATATCCAGGGATACCATATAGTCTCCGGGTTCCATCATCAGTAAAATTGAGCCAGTACAATTGAGCGCAGTGTCTCCATACGGAACTTGGCCACTCTCACAAACTTGTTTAGGGATTTGAGGTTGAGTATAGGCTGGAAGGACCCATTGGGTTTCGGGACTAGAAACAGGGTCGAGTAGTAACCACTGCCCCTTTGGAACAGAGGTACCGGCACTACCACTCCTGTATGCAGGAGAGAACTCACAACCTCCTGCAGAGCTTGCGCCTTTAGTGGATCCGAAGGGATGACTGTGGTGCAAAACTGGCGAGAGGGACGTCTCTTGAAAGAGACTGCATACCCGTGAGAGACACCTTCTTGCATCCATGAGTCTGAAGTGGTCTTCAACCAGACCTGGGTGAACTGCAGAAGTCGGCCTCCCACCCTGGGGTACCCCAGTGGGAGGCCCGCCCCATCATGCTGCAGGCTTGTCTTATTTAGAGCAGGCTTACGGGCCGCCGAGGATGGCTTCATCTTGGGCTTAGTGGTTTTGGAAGCACGAGATTGTCTCGGGTATGCCTGTCCTTTTGCTTTTCCTTGAGGTCGAAAGGAATGAAAAGTGGTACCTTTGGCTTCTGTGCAGAAGGATTAGTATTTGGGAGAAAGGCAGAATTGGCAGCCGCCAGTTCTGACACAATTTTATTTAGGTCTTCCACAAACAATATGTCTCCCTTGAAAGGGAGTACTTCCAAAGTATTTTTGGAGTCCAGGTCCGCCTTCCATGACCTCAACCACAGAATACGGCGAGCTAGGACAGATGTAGTCGACGCCTTGTCCGCCAACACACCCGCCTCAGAGGACGCCTCTTGAATTTAATAAGAAGCAGTGGTGATGTGAGACAGGTATTGTCTGGCATTGTCAGATATATCCTCGGGCAGCTCTTCCTCTAATGCCTGAACCCATGCTTCAATACCTTTAGCAGCCCAGAAGGCAGCAATAGTGGGTCTATGTACAGCACCTGTCAGGGAGTAAATAGATTTCAGGCATCCCTCCACACGCTTATCTGTTGGTTCTTTCAGTCAAGTGACAGTGGTGACATCACTAGGCGGGTGACATGAGAATCCACCGGCGGTGAATTTTCCCACTATTTACATAACTCTGCAGGGAGAGAGTAGCGAGCTAAGGCCCGTTTAGAGAGAGGGAATTTCTTCCCTGGATTAGACCAGGGTTCCTGCCTGATCTCAACCAAATGGTCAGAATGGGGTAACAGACTTTTAGCCACCTTCTGCCGTTTAAACATGTCAGTTTTCTTGGTGACAGTAGTGGTTTCCTCATCATCAGTGATTTGTAGGATTTGCTTAATAGCAACTACTAGAGCAGGGACGTCAATTTGCATTGTAGAATCCTCGTCAAAAATGCCTGATTCAGTGTCTGACAGGACAGTATGCTCCCCCTCCTCTTCAGATGAAACTTCTGAGAGATTTGTGGATTGTGAGGAGGAAGCAGTCCACTTAGATGACCCAGCAACACGGGATTGCCCGGAGGTAGATTTTTGTCTGACCAAGGAATGAGTCAACTGCTTAGACAAGTTTTCCGCCCAAGGTGGATTAACCATAGGGACTATTTGAGACTGTAAGGGGGGGATTTAGGCGTTCCACTAAAGTACCCAGTAGGCTTGAAAACGCAGCCCAGGGTGGCTCCTGATTGGATACAGGAGTTGCGGACTGACTGGAGGGTGTATGACACATGTTACACAGACCATCACACACAGCTTCTCCCTCTGATAAATCTTTGGGGCTTACTCTGTATGATGCAGGAGCGTCCACAGATTTACTGCCCTTCCTGTTAGACATTGTACACAAATGCAACAGACAGTGGCTTAGTACGATGAAGCCAGACAGCGTATAATACCTGTGAATAAATCCGGTATTATGTGACTGAGTACACAGTAGAATACACTGAATAGGTAAATACTGTGCAGCACTATATAAAAAACCCTGATGCACCTAGTCCCTTAGGGTACAGATACAGAATATAGTGATAGATCTCTGGGAAACACTGAAAGTGAAACCTCACAGCAGATACAGGCACACACAGTCACATTAGCAATGCAGATAATTATTAGTATGACAATAAAACTGCACTGAACCAATATATGTACATATATATATATTGTCAGATTGTGTTTGGGCTGTGTCCCCGGAGGGGGCGCTAGTGGGTCAGTGGAGGTAGATGGGAGAAAACGAGGAGGCTGGATAACGTTCCTGCGCATGAGCGCAATGGTATTTATTTGGCAGATGATATTAAACAGGATGGTAGCAGAAACAATAATAACAGATGAATAAAGTCAATCACTCAGCATGATAACTGAAAGTCTATGGCAATGGATGACAGATGACTTGAGAAAATAATAACCGGTAATATATAAACAGAAGAACAAGTGCTTGTGAAATGGTTCTGGTTTGGAAACCAGTGCAGGTTTTAAAACAGGAAACTTAGGCAGCAAGGTGTAGAATGGCAAACCTGAGCAGAGGCAGGAGTCTGACTTCACAGTGCAGGTGATGAGGCACTGGCAGCAGCAAGCTGTATCACAGGTGGAGGAATGAAACACACCTGGAGTCAGTCTCAACTGCAGGCTGGAGCACACAAGGTGGTGATGAGTGTGAAGCCTTGTTGCAGGTTGCAGGTATTGCTGGGCCTTGAAGTTCCACGGAGCTGTGCAGAATAACCAGGAGTACAAGTTCTTAACCAGAGAACCAGGAACACAGGAGGAACAGGAACAGATCCTTTCACATGCGTCGCAGGAATGACACAAAGTCCAGGATGCCTGCAGACTGATCCTGCAGTCTCTTATGTACCCCATGGTGCACAGGGATTGGATGAGTGAAGGAAAGTGGGTGCGGCCAAGCACCGGATTGACCGCAGTGTACTGGCTGTTTACAGACTGTCATGGCGGCGCCCACGCTGCGGCCTAGCAGGGACGCGGCGCGCTACATGCCCGCTGTCTCAGGAGTGTTCCCAGGCCCTTGATGATGTCCCATGGCAGGGGCATAGGTGACAGGTGACCGCAGGGAGCCAGGACGGAGTCCGCAGCGGCGGACGGATGTCAGCCTGGTAAGTCGATTCCTGACAGTACCCCCTCCTTTAGGGGTGGACACCGAACACCCACGTGATTTGGAGGGATGAGTGCTGTGGAAGACACGGACCAACCTAGGAGCATGGACATCGGACGAATTCACCCAACTTCTCTCCTCTGGGCCATAACCGGACCAATCGACCAGGTACTGGAGACGTCCATACCGACAACGGGAGTCCAGAATTTTGTTGATCTCGAATTCCACGCCCCGCTGAGTTCGAACCTTGGGACCTACTGGAAGAGTATTCTGAAAGCGGTTTAGGACTAGAGGTCTGAGGAGAGAAATATGAAAAGCGTTAGGTATACGAAGGGAAGATGGTAACTTTAATTTATAGGCCGCTGGGTTGATGACTCTTTCGACAGGGTAAGGACCAATGAAGCGTGGTGCAAACTTCATGGATGGGACCCTGAGACGGAGGTTACGGGTTGATAGCCAAACCTTGTCCCCAGGTTTCAAATGGGGAACCGCACGTCTCTTGCGGTCGGCAAAGACCTTGTACCGACTGGAGGCCTTTTTGAGGGAAACGTGAATTTTTCTCCAAATAGATGAAAACTGAGTCAGAGCAGTAGTGGCAGCAGGAACATCCATATGAGGGAGTTCTTGGAAATCAGGTACACGGGGATGTTGCCCATATACTGCAAAGAATGGTGTCGTTTCAGTGGCAGTATGGTATCGAAAGTTGTGGGCAAACTCGGCCCATGGGAGCAGATCGAACCAGTCATCCTGGGAAGATGAAACATATAATCTTAAAAAAGTCTCAAGTTCTTGATTGACCCTCTCTGTCTGCCCATTCGTCTGAGGATGGTATGAAGATGAAAACTTCAGTTTGACCTGCATGGCAGAACAGAGGGCCCTCCAAAACCTCGCTACAAACTGTACCCCCCGGTCAGATATTATTTCAGAGGGTAAACCATGTAAGCGGAAAATCTCCCGTAGGAAGATTTGGGCAAGTTTTGGGGCAGAAGGGAGACCCTGGAGAGGAACAAAATGAGCCATCTTGGTGAATCTGTCCACTACAACCCAAATGGTATTATGTCCTTGAGAAGGAGGAAGGTCGGTGATAAAATCCATGGACAGGTGTGACCAGGGACGACTAGGGATAGACAGTGGTTGTAACTGACCTGCTGGAGACTGACGAGGAGTCTTGTGCTGCACACATTTAGGACAGGATGCCACGAAATCCTGGATGTCCATTTTCATCTTTGGCCACCAATATGTAGCAGAAAGGAACTTGTAGGTCTTCAGGACCCCAGGATGACCAGTAAACTTGGATTGATGGGCCCAAGATAGCAACTTGGGACGGAGATCTGGGGAAACAAAAGTCTTACCAGGAGGAGGAGCTGGGGAGACTTGAGATGCAGCGAAAACCACGGGACTCAGGATGGAATGTGGCACTGAGTCAGATGTTCCTTCTTCAGATTCCATGGATCGGGATAACGCGTCGGCTTTCACATTCTGCGAACCTGGGCGGAAATGAAGCTTGAAATTAAAACGTGAGAAAAACATAGCCCACCTGGACTGGCGAGGGTTAAGGCACTGAGCTGCCTTTAAATATAGCAGGTTTTTATGATCCGTGTAGATATTAAACGGATGTTTGGCCCCTTCTAGGAGATATCTCCATTCCTCGAGAGCCAGCTTGATCGCCAGTAGTTCTTGATCTCCCACGGAGTAGTTAGCTTCTGCAGGAAGAAACTTTCGAGAATAAAATCCACAAGGGTGGACTTTCCCATCGGATCCCTTCTGGGAGAGAACAGCTCCAACCCCAACTGTAGAGGCATCTACCTCCAACTCGAATGGTCTGTTGACATCTGGCTGAGACAGCACTGGAGCAGACATAAAGGCTAGCTTGATCTTCTGGAAGGCTGCCAAGGCTTCTTCTGACCAGTTGGAATGGTCTGCCCCTTTCCGAGTTAGGTTGGTAATAGGAGCGATGAGAGTGGAGAATCCTCGAATAAATTTTCTATAGTAGTTGGCGAAACCCAGGAATCGCTGGATAGACTTGAGAGAGTTTGGAATGGACCAATTGGCAATAGCTTCCAATTTTGTCGGGTCCATCTGAAGATCCGATCCGGAAATTATATAACCCAGGAAGGGTATAGAGGGAACTTCAAAGGTGCATTTAGATAGTTTCCCGTAGAGCCGGTTCTCACGAAGACGTCGGAGAACTTCACAAACTTGTAGACGATGAGATGGAAGGTCTTGGGAGAAGATAAGGATATCATCTAAGTAAACAACGAGGTACTTATACAGGACATCACGAAAGATTTCGTTCACAAAGTGTTGAAACACTGCTGGAGCATTACTCAACCCAAATGGCATTACCAGGTATTCATAATGGCCATCTCGAGTGTTGAAAGCTGTCTTCCACTCGTCACCACTCCGGATTCTGACGAGATTATAGGCACCGCGGAGATCTAACTTGGTGAAGATGCGGGCTCCTTTAACTCTGTCAAATAATTCGGTAATGAGTGGTAATGGATAACTATTCTTGATAGTAATGTCATTGAGACCCCGATAGTCAATGCATGGACGCAGTCCTCCATCCTTCTTTTTAACAAAGAAGAAACCTGCACCAGCGGGAGATGATGACGGACGGATGAATCCCTTCTGAAGATTCTCTCTGATGTAATTACTCATCGCCTCAGTTTCAGGAACAGACAACGGGTAGGTGCGCCCCCTAGGTGGCTTCTTGCCAGGAAGGAGATCGATGGGACAATCCCATTCCCTATGGGGCGGCAGGATATCAGCAGCCTTTTCACAGAAGACGTCTGAGAAGTCTTGATAAGCTGCTGGGAGACTTGACTGTGTCTTTACTTCGGTAGACTTAATGGGACACACTTGGGCTAAGCAGGATTGATGACAATGTGAACCCCATGAGGTAAGCTGCAACGTTGACCAGTCAAACTGTGGATTATGTAGCTGGAGCCAGGGCATGCCCAAGACAATCTCCTGGGTGGCTTGAGGGATGACCAGGAACTTGATCAGTTCAGAATGGAGAAATCCAACTCCCAGAACCACTGGAACAGTTTGATGAGAAATGTTCCCCTTGGAGATTCGACTACCATCCACAGCAGTAATGTAAACTGGACAAGAAAGTTCACAGGTAGATAGGCAAAATTTATTTACCGCAGCTTGGGTGATAAAGTTTCCTGCAGCACCGCAGTCCACTAATGCTGACGCAGACTGGAGCCCAACTGGAGTCTCTAGCATCACTGGAAGGATGAGGTCTTGTTGAGAAGGAGCTTGACTGAAAGATCCTAACTTGACTCCTCCCTTACAAGTCAGGATCTGGCGTTTCCCGAACGCACCGTGCAGGAGTTAATCTGATGGCCCGCAGCAGCACAGTATAGGCAGAGTCTCTCACGTATTCTTCTTGCCCGCTCTTCAGGAGTTAGGCGGGACCTATTTATCTGCATAGGCTCGTCAGAAGAGGGAGACTGGAACTGTACAGAGGGTATGAACCTTGATCTGCGTGGCTCACTCCGAGCGCGTTCATTATTGCGTTCGCGGATGCGAGAGTCCAACTTAATGCACAGGGAGGTCAAATCAGACAGTTGAACAGGAATGTCACGGGTCGCCAATTCATCCTTGATCCGATCCGAGAGTCCGTGCCAGAAAGCTGCTACCAGAGCTTGGTTGTTCCACTGAACCTCTGCAGCCAACGTCTGGAACTGGATGACATATTGTCCCATGCTTCGGGTACCTTGACGAAGTTGGATCAGGTCTGCCGAAGCTGATGTCGCACGACCAGGCTCGTCAAAGATCCGTCTGAAGGTTGACACGAAGTCTGTGTAGTTGTTAATCAGAGGGTCAGCACGTTCCCACAGAGGAGACACCCAACTCAGAGCAGATCCAGAGAGTAAGGAGATGATGTAGGCAACCTTGGATCTTGGCGTGGGGAAATTATGTGGCAATAACTCAAACTGTATTTCACATTGATTGAGAAACCCGCGACATAACTTAGGACTGCCATCATACTTGCTCGGCACGGGCAGATGCAGACGTGACACTGGAGCTGATGCAGCCGGCATAGAAGAACTCACAGCACTGGCAGGTGCTGGAGTAACAGGAACAGTAGGAGAGAGTACACTAGGCAGGGATTGCTGTAGTGTATCTAATCGGGAGGACATCCCTTGCAGGAATTGAAGCATCTGCTGCTGCGCAACCTCTTGACCATCCAGACGGGAGACCAGATTTTGCAAGGCCTCTGACCCCACACTCCGTCCACCATCCGAGTCCATCGATCCTGGACTTACTGTCAGATTGTGTTTGGGCTGTGTCCCCGGAGGGGGCGCTAGTGGGTCAGTGGAGGTAGATGGGAGAAAACGAGGAGGCTGGATAACGTTCCTGCGCATGAGCGCAATGGTATTTATTTGGCAGATGATATTAAACAGGATGGTAGCAGAAACAATAATAACAGATGAATAAAGTCAATCACTCAGCATGATAACTGAAAGTCTATGGCAATGGATGACAGATGACTTGAGAAAATAATAACCGGTAATATATAAACAGAAGAACAAGTGCTTGTGAAATGGTTCTGGTTTGGAAACCAGTGCAGGTTTTAAAACAGGAAACTTAGGCAGCAAGGTGTAGAATGGCAAACCTGAGCAGAGGCAGGAGTCTGACTTCACAGTGCAGGTGATGAGGCACTGGCAGCAGCAAGCTGTATCACAGGTGGAGGAATGAAACACACCTGGAGTCAGTCTCAACTGCAGGCTGGAGCACACAAGGTGGTGATGAGTGTGAAGCCTTGTTGCAGGTTGCAGGTATTGCTGGGCCTTGAAGTTCCACGGAGCTGTGCAGAATAACCAGGAGTACAAGTTCTTAACCAGAGAACCAGGAACACAGGAGGAACAGGAACAGATCCTTTCACATGGGTCGCAGGAATGACACAAAGTCCAGGATGCCTGCAGACTGATCCTGCAGTCTCTTATGTACCCCATGGTGCACAGGGATTGGATGAGTGAAGGAAAGTGGGTGCGGCCAAGCACCGGATTGACCGCAGTGTACTGGCTGTTTACAGACTGTCATGGCGGCGCCCACGCTGCGGCCTAGCAGGGACGCGGCGCGCTACATGCCCGCTGTCTCAGGAGTGTTCCCAGGCCCTTGATGATGTCCCATGGCAGGGGCATAGGTGACAGGTGACCGCAGGGAGCCAGGACGGAGTCCGCAGCGGCGGACGGATGTCAGCCTGGTAAGTCGATTCCTGACATATATATATATATATATATGCACAACGGATCGGCACTCCATAATTACCAGCATAACATCCCGGTGCCCTCACATTCTCAAAGAGAAAATATACAGACCAGTTTGGTGCGGCACTCGCAGGCTTGAAATAAATACTCAATAGATGTGCAGAGGTTTCCAACGTTTCAATGATGTTACATTTTTGTCAAGGACAAAGTGCAATAAAACATTTAGGGGTATAAATACCTGAACAACATGTGCCTCTGGCATCCTCTCCGGCTACGGGACTGCCCCCCCCCCCCCCCCCGGCTGGCGGCGTTAATTAGTTACGTCATAACCCGGCAAGTGAGCCGGTCTGTGCAGAAAATTAAAGTGACAGGTCTAAACATAGTGTCCGTTACTATAAATATACCAGAATAAAAAGTGAAAAGATATAAAAATAGAAGATAAAAAGTACTAAAAATGGGTCAGCAACATTTCACAATATACTAATGTTCATAATTATAAGTATTTTAAAACAAAAAAAAACTGGGGGGAAAAAACACCCAAAAAAACATTGTAACTATTTAATAGAAAGCGGGTTATATAGATAACAAAAAAATACAAACATTAATAGCTACTTTGTTAATCATTCGGATTTATTGTGTATAGGCTACTAACATCAACACAGCATAACAGGTTCTCCCCTTCCAAAGGGGGCAAATTGATAAGCTTATTTAAAAGATCTATTGTATCCAACAAAAAGTTATTATGTTGTTGTACACATGGCTGAAACAAAGAATCCAGGTATGCTGAAGTTGGCTGGAATAAAGAATTAGTAGCTGCAATAATTGGACGGCCCGGAGGATTCACCAATGATTTGTGAATTTTAGGGACCGTGTATAGGATAGGGACCACGGGAAAATCTGGTATCAGAGCTTCACTCAATTTCTTAGTGATAATTTTATCCTGAACTGCATCCTGGAGTAGACTTTGTAATTCTTTTTTTTAATATACTAGTCGGATCTTTAGGTAAAATCCGGTAGACACTAGGCTGTAGTCGGCATAGACGGTAACGTTTCAGTGCCTCTTTATTAACAACACAGCACTTTCATCAGACTATATATATATATATATATATATATATAAACACAGCGCGGTCCTAGACCGGAGGTATATATCAGAATTCTAGTACAATATATTCTGTAATTGGTACAATTTTTCTTAACTAACACTGTCTGTAAAGAGACATGTAGAATACTCAAGTGTTTGTAAAGTCACAGCGCTGCATACAGGCAGCTATACAAGGGAGACCTTGCCCTGTAGTCCCAGAGACTAGCCGCAGCTATACTCCTAAAATGGCGCCCAGCGTCTCAGTCAGGGAGTGCGGGAGTTTATGAGGAAGCTCCAGGGCGGGAAAATCTGCAGTAGATGTCGCCCTGGGCCAGGGATAGGCTACAGGTCCAGCGCCGACTCCCCTATGCTCGACCTCACCCCTGGTACTACGGAGTCTTATTAATAGTGGCATTAGTACACCCGACCTGTACACCCGACTCCTATGCCCTGGCGGATATAGTGGGGTTCCTGCTCGGTGACAGTGTCCACGCCAGCGTCGCAGTCCGTTTTCCTAGACTGCGATCAGGAATGCTATTTAGTGGCGGTTCCCGCGTGGGGGACACTCTTACCTCCTCCCCGTAGCAGCTATGCAAACCAGGAGAGCGTCTGCGACTGTGTGCCTAAAGCTGTAGCGTCTCCACCGCAAGTACCTGGAAACTGAGCCACGGGAGTATGCAACGCCGCTTGGGAGGTGACGGTGCTGCAGCGCCGAAGTGTCAAAATGACATACAGCGCTGACAGCCCAGTTTTGAAGAAATTTTCTGTCAGAAAAAGCTTTTTCAGGGCTGCCCAGTCCAGTCCTCCTGTTAGGTGACCTGCTGCTACAGGCACCAACTCGAAACTGAGCTCACAGTGCCTGGAGGCCGGGTTACAGAGGAAGTCCCAACGCATCCTGGGACAGCCTAAAGCCTTAGCCTGTTGGTGCCTCTGGATCAAGATCCACTCTACACCCCCAATGTTTTCCTGTGGAACACAGTGTATCCCGCTGCAGAAATAGTATTTTCATGTTATAATTATGCCATGTTGTAGGGGTATAAGCTCTGACTGCCTAGAATGCCTTATGCAGCAGGATGGTCATTGCTGTTCTTTTTGGACACAGGTTCAGTCTCCAATATCCAGGGCCGGAGCAAGGTCTTTCTGCACCCTAGGCAAAGTTGCAGCCTAGCGCTCTCTAACTTGCAACCCCCTCTCCTTCACCACCACCACCTCCTGGAAGGGAGATGCAGGTAGCCACTAGGGCTACACAGGGCTATTTCTCGGACGGAATGTTCCGTGACAACGTTCCTGAAGATGTTCTGGAAAAGGACGTCACCTGGAACGGCATTCCGGAATGGCCGGCAATGTTTGGGAGGGCGGGTGCGGGCGTGAGTAAGCTAACCAATAGCTCCCGCAGTGGAATGAGAGTGCCGGGGGCCATGGGGCGCTTCCGCCCATAGCAGTATAAAAACCTCTCTAAAAATGGCTGCCGCCGAGGAGGAGAGTGTCTATTCAAAGGTGACAGATACACTTGCGCTGGGCATGCCCCCCACAGTGACGGGAAATAGGGGCATGGCTCGCGATTGCGACTTCGCCGCAAAGCCATGCCCCTTTTTGCATAGCCATGCCGCCCTTTTTGGGAGCGCGCGTCTCTGGCGCGTGAGATGTCCGTTTTCACATTTCACGATGTTGGGAGGTATGATATATTTACGCACAGACATATATATATTGTGTTCCATCCCCCATCTGTAAGTTAATTACAGCCCCCCCCTCCTCCATTTATACTGTATTGTGTTTCAGTGCCTGTATTTTCCTGATTATGCTGTGTACAAGTGCAAACCACCCATTGGCTGTAAGATCTGTACTGTCTGTGGTCCCATGGAAACCCCCACGGGTTACTTACCTTAATTTTACCTACCGAGTTACTTACCTTAGCTGTTTTCTTGTTTTTCCCCACGTCATTGGCAGGATTCCTCTTGCAGGTGGCAGCAGCATTACAGCAACACTGCTGGGTGCAGACGTAGTCAGGTGCTGTTTGCTGCTGGAGAGCTGGGAACCAGGGGCCTATAATAGGTGTTTCAGGGCTATGAGGATCGGCATTGGAGGCACCCCTCGGGAGCCATAGTTAAATACGCCTCCTGTGTATCTTAACATGACTTGATGTTACATGTGTCAGCACGAAGGAAGCACTGATGCACTATGTCAGTGGTGGCCAACCCGCAGCTCTCGAGCCGCATGCGTCTCTTTCTCCGCCCGCATGCGGCTCGGCGCCCTGCTCTGGGTGGTCCTGCCGCTTACTGCCTGCCCGGCACACTGCTAGTGCAGCAGCGTTTCTAAAGGTGCCGGCCCGTGAGCCAACCAGAGCTCGCAGACTGGCAGCTGCAGCTCCTGATTGGCTGCCAGACCGCAAGCTTTGATTGGCTCACGAACCGGCGCCTGACACATACTGCCACCAGAGACTGAGGGTCAGGAGAGGCGCGCCTCTAAAACAACAAAGGCACAGCCCATCAGCAGAGCGGTGAGCAGCACTGGGGGGCATATCTGGCACTGTGGGGGCTTATGTGAATCAGGCACTGTGTGGGCATAGTTAACATAGTTGTATCGGTATATGTATCTGGCACTGTAGGGGCATATGTCAATCTGGCACTGTGTGGGCATATATGTATCAGGCACTGTGTTGGCATATGTGTACATGGCACAGTGAGGCATATTTATATCTGGCACAGTGTAGGCATATATGTATCTGGCACTGTGTGGGCATATGTGTATCTGGCACTGTAGGGGCATAGCTGGCACTGCGGGGGCATATGTGTAGCTGGCACTGTAGGGGCATATCTGGCACTGTGGGCATATATTTATCTGGCACTATGGGGGCATATGTGTACCTGGCACTGTAGGGCATATGTGTATCTGGTACTGAGGGCATATGTTTATCTGGAACTGTGGGGCATATGTGTACCTGGGGGATCCGGTCTGAAGATCGACAGTGTCTAGGTCGACAATGTTTAGGTCGACCACTATAGGTCGACAGTCAATAGGTCGACATGGATGGAAGGTCGACAGGGTTTCTAGGTCAACATGTGCTAGGTCGACAGGTCTAAAGGTCGACATGAGTTTTTCACCTTTTTTTGGGGGGGGGGGATTTTTTCATACTTAACGATCCACGTGGACTACTATTGGAACGGTAAAGTGTGCCGAGCGAAGCAGTAGCGGAGCGAAGGCACCATGCCCGAAGCATGGCGAGCGAAGCGAGCCATGCGAGGGGACGCGGTGCACTAATTTGGGATCCCGGTCACTTTACGAAGAAAACGACACACACAAAAAAAAAAATCCTCATGTCGACCTTTAGACCTGTCGACCTAGCACATGTCGACCTAGAAACCCTGTTGACCTTCCATCCATGTCGACCTAGTGACTGTCGACCTATAGTGGTCGACCTAAACATTGTCGACCTAGATACTGTCGATAAAACGAACCACACCCGTACGTGGCTCTGTAGAGGCATATCTGGCACTGTGGGGGCATATATATATCTGTCACTGTCGGGGCATATGTGTATCTGGCACTGTTGGCATATTGGTACCTGGCACTATGGGGTATATGTGTATCCGCCACTGTGGGGCATATGTGTACATGGCACTGTTGGTGCATATATGTATCTGGCACTGTGGAGGCAGTTATGTGTATCTGGCACTGTGTGGGCATATGTGTATCTGGCACTGTAGGGGCATATCTGGCACTGTGGGGGCATATCTGGCACTGTGGGGGCATATATGTATCTGGCACTGTGGAGGCAGTTATGTGTATCTGGCACTGTGTGGGCATATGTGTATCTGGCACTGTGGGGGCATATCTGGCATTGTGGGGGCATATCTGGCACTGTGGAGGCATATATGTATCTGGCACTGTGGGGGGCTTATGTGTATCTGGCACTGTGGTCATATGCGTATCTGGCACTGTGGGGCATATGTGTACCTGGCACTGTGGAGGCAGTTATGTATATCTGGCACTGTGGGGGCATATATGTATCTTGACTCCAGATCTTTTCTAGCTCTTTGCCTCTGACTGGTTGGCCATCCCTGCACTATGTGGTCTAGCCAGAAAGAGGTTAGATCCGCAGCAGGGGCCAGCGTAGTGTAAATGGAGGAGGCCGCATACAGAGACATCCTTCATTTTTTGCTAGTTGAATTCAGTGGCGCCCCTAGGCACCGCCTAGAGCTGCCTAATGGTAAAACGAGCCCTGACAGTATCCAAAATATTTGTGACCAGACGTATTCTGGATTTCCTATTTTTCCATAGTTTGGAATATTTGCAAACCGTAATGTGATATATTGGGGATGGAAGCCAAGTCTAAACACGAAATGTATTTGTTTCATATACTGTACACCTTAAACACACACAGCCTGAAGGTCATTTTATACAATCTTTTTAATAAGTTTGTACATGAAATAAACTTTGTGTACAATAACCCGTCAATAAGCAAAGGTGTCACTATCTCATTTGGCTCAAAATATTTTGTAGTTCGGAATATTTTGGATATTGGATTGTTGGATATGGGAGACTCCACCTGTGCAACATCCAGGGGCAGTATGAAGGATTTGGTCAAATCACAGATAAATACGTTAAACCGGTATCCGTTCACATGGTCGACCATGTTACGGTCGACAGTCATTAGGTCGACCACTATTGGTCGACATTGACATGGTCGACATAGACACATGGTCGACACATGAAAATGGTCGACACATGAAAGGTCGACACGTGAAAAGGTCGACATGATTTTTTTAACTTTTTTTTCTTTTGGGGAACTTTTCCATACTTTAGGATCCACGTGGACTACGATTGGAACGGTAATCTGTGCCGAGCGAAGCAGTAGCGGAGCGAAGGCACCATGCCCGAAGCATGGCGAGGGGACGCGGTGCACTAATTGGGGTTCCCAGTCACTTTACGCAAAAAACGACACCCAAAAAAGTAAAAAAAAAAACTCATGTCGACCCTTTCATGTGTCGACCATTTACATGTGTCGACCATGTGTCCATGTCGACCATGTCAATGTCGACCAATAGTGGTCGACCTAATGACTGTCGACCATAACATGGTCGACCATTCATACCGGAACCCGTTAAACCGGGTGTGGTATGCATAACCCGGACGAAGAATGACGGCAAGGGGGTGGGGGCAAGCCCCTTGTGGGCTCTGTACTCGCCACAGGTTCTATTCCCACTCTATGGGTGTCGTGGACACCCACAAGTGGGAATAGTCCCTGTTGGTCGGCATGCCGACCGTCGGGATAGTGAGGGATCGGGATGTAGGTGGACGGGCGGTCTCCTGACCGCCGGTCACATAACGACATCCCGTTAAACTAAGGTTAAGAAGTTTACAATATTAATAGTGACTGCACTCAAGGCAAACCTAACACAGTACACTCCAACACTGAATACCACAAGCAATCTTTTTTTTTTTATAATGCAAACGAAGTGCATTACTTGTATTAAAAAAGAAATAAGAATAAGAAAAATACCCCTTTAAAAAACTTTGTCCATAGACTGCACGACAGTGGAACGAACCGCTCAGCGAACACGGAGGAGGCGAGGGGTAGGGATGGACATCGGAAGCCCACCATCAAATGATGTCTGGGCTTCCACCATCAATTCTTTCGATGCGATGGTAACTGACCCCAAAAAATGCATATGATTTGCGCATGTGGAAAAAAAAGCCCTGTTTGAGCATGTCTAAATCTCTGCAGCATGGCCACGCATGCGCAAAACCTCTACAGTGTCGCCAGCCAGGTATAGGACCTTCGCAACACCATCAAATATTTACCATTCAGTGGCGGCAAATATTGAAACGCCGCCATCGAATGGTAAAACCATTGGCATAGCAACAAAAAATAGGATTTTACTTACCGGTAAATCTATTTCTCGTAGTCCGTAGAGGATGCTGGGGACTCCGTAAGGACCATGGGGAATAGACGGGCTCCGCAGGAGATAGGGCACTTTAAGAAAACTTTGGATTCTGGGTGTGCACTGGCTCCTCCCTCTATGTCCCTCCTCCAGACCTCAGTTAGGGAAACTGTGCCCAGAGGATATGAACAGCACGAGGAAAGGATTTATGTAACCTAAGGGCGAGATTCATACCAGCCACACCAATCACACCGTATAACTTGTGATAAACTACCCAGTTAACAGTATGAACAAGTAACATAGCCTCGGTTCAAGACCGACCAACTATAACGTAACCCTTATGTAAGCAATAAGTATATACAAGACTTGCAGAAGAAGTCCGCACTTGGGACGGGCGCCCAGCATCCTCTACGGACTACGAGAAATAGATTTACCGGTAAGTAAAATCCTATTTTCTCTAACGTCCTAGAGGATGCTGGGGACTCCGTAAGGACCATGGGGATTATACCAAAGCTCCCAAACGGGCGGGAGAGTGCGGATGACTCTGCAGCACAGATTGAGCAAACAGGAGGTCCTTCTCAGCCAGGGTATCAAACTTATAGAACTTTGAAAAGGTGTTTGACCCCGACCAAGTAGCAGCTCGGCACAGTTGTAGTGTCGAGACCCCTCGGGCAGCCGCCCAAGAAGAGCCCACCTTCCTAGTGGAATGGGCCTTAACCGATTTAGGCAATGGCAATCCTGCCGTAGAATGCGCCTGCTGAATCGTGTTACAGATCCAGCGAGCAATTGTCTGCTTTGAAGCAGGACCGCCAACCTTGTTGGCCGCATACAGAACAAACAGAGCTTCAGTCTTCAAGGCCCTGACCACATCCAGGGACTCGGAGTCCTCCAAGTCCCATGTAGCCATAGGCACGACAATAGGTTGGTTCATATGAAAAGATGAGACCACCTTGGGCAGAAATTGAGGACGAGTCCTCAACTCTGCCCTATCCACGTGAAAAATCAGGTATGGGCTTTTATATGATAAAGCCGCTAATTCCGAAACACGCCTTGCAGAAGCTAAGGCCAACAACATGACCACTTTCCAAGTGAGATATTTCAACTCCACTGTTTTCAGTGGTTCAGACCAAGGTGACTTGAGGAAACTTAATACCACGTTAAGATCCCAAGGCGCCACCGGAGGTACAAAGGAAGGCTGAATATGCAGCACTCCCTTCACAAAAATCTGTACTTCAGGAAGAGAAGCAAATTCTCTTTGAAAGAAAATGGATAAGGCCGAAATTTGGACCTTTATGGACCCTAATTTTAGGCCCAAATTCACTCCCGTTTAAAGGAAGTGAAGCAGACGGCCCAAATGGAACTCCTCCGTAGGAGCAGCTCTGACCTCACACCAAGAAACATATTTCCGCCATATACGGTGATAATGTTTCGATGTCACATCCTTCCTAGCCTTGATCAGGGTAGGAATGACCGCCTCCGGAATCCCTTTTTCAGCTAGGATCCGGCGTTCAACCGCCATGCCGTCAAACGCAGCCGCTGTAAGGTTTGAAACAGACAGGGCCCCTGCTGCAGCAGGTCCTGCCTTAGAGGAAGAGGCCACGGATCTTCTGTGAGCAACTCTTGCAGATCTGGATACCAAGTCCTCCTTGGCCAATCTGGAACAATGAGAATTATTCTGACCCTTCTTAGTCTTATTAATCTCAACACCTTGGGTATGAGAGGCAGAGGAGGAAACACATAGACCGATCTGAACACCCATGGTGTCACCAGAGCGTCTACCGCTACCGCCTGAGGGTCTCTTGACCTGGCGCAATACCTCTTTAGCTTTTTGTTGAGACGGGACGCCATCATGTCTATTTGAGGCAGTCCCCACCGATCCACGATCTGTGTGAAGACTTCTTGATGAAGTCCCCACTCTCCCGGATGCAGGTCGTGCCTGCTGAGGAAGTCCGCCTCCCAGTTGTCCACCCCCGGGATGAACACTGCTGATAGTGCGCTTACATGGCCTTCCGCCCAGCGCAGAATCATGGTTGCCTCTGCCATGGCCACTCTGCTCCTTGTGCCGCCTTGGCGGTTTACATGAGCCACTGCCGTGATATTGTCCGACTGAATCAGAACCGGTTTGTTCTGAAGCCACTCCTCCGCCTGGCGTAGGGCGTTGTAAATGGCCCTTAACTCCAGGACATTGATGTGGAGACAAGTCTCTAGGCTTGACCAGAGACCATGGAAATTTCTTCCCAGTGCGACAGCCCCCCAGCCTCGGAGGCTTGCATCCGTGGTCACCAGGATCCAGTCCTGAATGCCGAACCTGCGACCCTCTAGGAGGTGAGCACTGTGCAGCCACCACGGGAGAGATACCCTGGCCCTGGGAGACAGGGTGATCCATTTCTGCATATGTAGATGGGACCCGGACCATTTGTCCAATAGGTCCCATTGGAAAGTCCTCGCATGAAACCTGCCGAAGGGGATGGCCTCATATGAAGCCACCATCTTCCCCAGAACCTTTGTGCAATGATGCACCGAAACCTTTTTCGGCTTTAAAAGGTTCCTGACCAGGGCTATGAGCTCCTGAGCCTTCTCCACCGGCAGAAAAACTCTTTTTTGGTCTGTGTCTAGAATCAGGCCCAAAAAGGTCAGACGCGTTGCAGGTACTAGCTGGGATTTCGGTAAATTGAGAATCCAGCCGTGCATTTGCAACGTCTTCACGGACAGAGACACGCTGTCCAGAAACTTCTCCCGAGATCTCGCCTTTATAAGGAGATCGTCCAAGTACGGGATAATTGTGACTCCCTGCTTGCGCAGGAGCACCATCATTTCCGCCATTACCTTGGTGAAAATTCTCGGGGCCGTGGAAAGACCAAACGGCAACGTCTGAAATTGGTAGTGACAATCCTGTACTGCAAACCTCAGAAACGCCTGGTGAGGGGGGAAAATCGGAACATGAAGGTACGCATCCTTTATGTCCAGGGACACCATCCAATCCCCTCCCTCCAGGCTGGCGATGACCATTCTGAGTGATTCCATTTTGAACTTGAACCTCTTCAAGTACAGGTTCAGGGATTTTAGATTTAGAATGGGTCTGACCGAACCGTCCGGTTTCGGTACCACGAACAGGGATGAATAATAACCCTCTCCTTGCTGGAGATGAGGAACCTTAATTATCACCTGTTGAATGTACAATTTGTGAATTGCCGTTAACACTAGCTCCCTCTCTGACGGGGAAGCCGGCAGAGCCGATTTGAAAAACCGACGAGGGGGCATGTCTTCGAATTCCAGTCTGTATCCCTGGGAAACAATCTCTATTGCCCAGTGATCCACCTGTGATTGAACCCAGACGTGGCTGAAAAGACGAAGACGTGCCCCCTCTTGATTTGACCCCCCCGCCGGAAAGCCCCAGCGTCATGCTGTGGACTTTGCGGAAGTAGGGGAGGACTTCTGCTCCTGGGAACTAGCTGAGTGCAGCTTTTTTCCCTTGCCTTTACCTCTGGCAACGAAGGACGATCCTCGTACCTTCTTGTTTTTATTGGAACGAAAGGACTGCATTTGATAATGTAGTACCTTCTTAGAATGCTGCGGGGGAACATAAGGTAAAAAATTCGATTTACCGGCCGTAGCAGTAGAGACTAGGTCCGAGAGGTCTTCTCCAAACAACTCCTCCCCCTTGTAAGGCAATGACTTCATATGCCGCTTTGAGTCGGCGTCTCCCGTCCACTGTCGGGTCCACAAGAGCCGCCTAGCAAAAATAGACATAGCGTTTATTCTAGAGCTTAGTAAACAAATGTCTCTCTGAGCATCCCTCATATACAAGGCAGCATCTCTGATATGCTCCATGGTCATTAGAATGGTATCCCTATCTAAGGTGTCCATCTCCGTAGATAAGGAGTCTGCCCATGCCACGACAGCACTACAAACCCAGGCCGACGCCATGGCTGGCCTAACTATAGTTCCTGAATGTGTGTAAATGTGCTTCATGGTAATTTCCTGCTTGCGATCAGCAGGATCCTTGAGGGAAGCAGTATCTGGAGAAGGCAGTGCCACCTTCTTGGATAAGCGTGTCAGCGCCTTGTCTACTTTAGGCGCAGATTCCCATCGTATCCGATCCTTCTGTGGAAAAGGATACGCCATGAGAATCCTTTTGGGAACATGGAGTCTCCTATCCGGAGATTCCCAAGCCTTTTCGCATAATTCGCTTAGCTCAAATGAGGACGGAAACGTGACCTCAGGCTTTTTCCCTTTATACATGTGAACCCTCGTGTCAGGGACAGGGGGTTCCTCCGTGATATGCAAAACCTCTTTTATGGCAATAATCATGTACCTAATACCTTTTGCCACCTTCGGCTGTAATTTTGCATCCTCATAGTCGACACTAGAGTCAGTATCTGTGTCGGTATCTGTGTCAGCGACCTGGGATATGGGGCGCTTTTGAGACCCTGAAGGTCCTGGCACCACAGGGACAGGCACGGACTGGCTACCTGACTGATCCCTAGCTTCAGCCTTGTCTAATCTTTTATGCAGGAGATTAACATTTGCATTCAAGACATTCAGCATATCCACCCAGTCCGGTGTCGGCGTTACCGACTGCGACCTGACATTCAAGCACTCCCCCTCCACATTAAGCGATCCTTCCTCATCAAACATGTCGACACACACGTACCGACACACTGCACACACCCAGGGAAACTTTTTTCTGAAGACAGTATCCCCTGAAAGGCCCTTTGGAGAGACAGAGAGAGAGAGAGTATGCCAGCACACACCCCAGCGCAACAACCTGGAGACCAACACAGAATGCTTTTCCCCAGCAGCGCTGTATTATACTTTATCCGCCAATTATGTGCCCCCCCCCCTCTCTTTTTAAACTCCCTTCACCGTGTGTAAGCAGGGGAGAGTCCGGGGAGCTTCCTCTCAGCGTTCTGTGGAGAGAGAAATGGCGCTGGTGAGTGCTGAGGGAGAAGCCCCGCCCCCTCAGCGGCGGGCTTCTGTCCCGCTCAAAATCGTGTAAAATGGCTGGGGCTCAATTATATACATGTACAGTGCCCAGCTGTACATGTATATACCTATTGTCACTGACCTGGGTTGGGGATGTTGTGGACTTGGGGGTGCTTCCGATGGTCGGGAAAAGGAACCACAGGTAGGACGGAGCAGGGATGGTCGGATATAGGATTTCCTCATACAAGACTCTAACAGTTAGGTTTGGTAAAAGAATGCTGAGGAACTTTATTAAGGGAAGGGAGCAATACAGCGGCACATGAAAAAACGTGAACTTGTAGGCAATGTCAAAAAGTTACTGAAGAATTAATGAGCAATGATGAAGGACACTGAAGAATTTGTGAGCGATGTTTAAAGACACTGATGAATGAAGAACTTGTGAGCGATGGTAAATGACACTGAAGAATTGTGAGCAATGTTTAAAGACTGATGAATGAAGAACTTGTGAGCGATGGTGAATGACACTGAAGAATTGTTGAGCGGTGTTTAAAGACACTGATGAATGAAGAACTTGTGAGCGATGGTAAATGACACTGAAGAATTGGTGAGCGGTGTTTAAGGACACTGATGAATGAAGAACTTGGGAGCGATGATAAATGACACTGAAGAATTGGTGAGCGGTGTTTAAGGACACTGATGAATAAAGAACTTGTGAGCGATGGTAAATGACACTGAAGAATTGGTGAGCGGTGTTTAAGGACACTGATGAATAAAGAACTTGTGAGCGATGGTAAATGACACTGAAGAATTGGTGAGCGGAGTTTAAGGACACTGATGAATGAAGAACTTGTGAGCAATGGTAAATGACACTGAAGAATTGGTGAGCGGTGTTTAAGGACACTGATGAATGAAGAACTTGTGAGCGATGATAAATGACACTGAACGCTGGAAGCACTAAGGTTGGTTCGGCCCGCAGGCCTTGCTGAATCCAGGGAGCGCTGGCAACTGCACTGCAGAGGAACACACTAGTTGCTCGGATCACTGGAGACTGTGCTGCAGGAAGGCACCCTGAATGCTAAGTGCACAGGAGTATAGCTGCTGGAAAACACACTGCGTACGGGAGCTCTGGCATCCACTTCAGAAAAGAGACGATACTCAGGCACCGAGGCACTGCCCAGCGTCTGACTTTGAATCTCCCGCCTCCGCTGGATTGGCGGAACAGTCTGATGATGTCACCTGCTCCCCGCCCACGTGATGCCGGGTGTCATGGCGGTGCCCCTGCCCCGGAGAACCGCCGGGAGCCGCGCCAGCCAGACGCCGGAGCCCATGGACCACCGAAGGCGAATGCCGCCTCTGGCGTGTGACAGTACCCCCTCCTCCAGGAGTGGCCCCCGGACACTTCCCAGGTTTTGTTGGATGTCTGGAATGGAAGATCCGCACCAGTCGGGGAGCCATAACTTCCGTAGCCTTGACCCAGCTCCTCTCCTCGGGGCCAAAACCTTTCCACTCCACCAAATACTGTAGATTATTGTGAAGATAACGAGAGTCAAGAATAGCTTTGATTTCAAAGTCCGTTCCAGCTTCAGTCTCTGCAGAGGTTGGCCTCGGAGACTTTAAATGGAACCGGTTTAGAATAAGGGGGCGAAGGAGAGAGACATGGAAGGAATTTGGTATCCGGAGGTGGGAAGGCAATCCCAATTTGCAGACAACCGGGTTCAGGACTTGTAACACGGAATAAGGACCAATAAACCTCGGAGCGAACTTCATAGTGGGCACCCTTAACCGAAGATTGCGGGTAGAGAGCCATACCCTGTCACCAACCTTATATTGGGGAGCTGCTCGTCGCTTCCTGTCCGCAAAGAACTTATAACGGCTGGAGACTCTCTTGAGGTTAGCATGGACTCGACTCCAAATTTGACTGAAGTGCCGGAGAGTAGAGGCTGCAGCAGGAACATCCTCCAGAGGACAAATGGGTAATTCTGGAACTTGGGGATGGAATCCATAATTAATGAAAAATGGGGACTCACCGGTCGAAGAGTGGTACAGATGATTATGGGCAAACTCGGCCCATGGCAACAGTTCCACCCAATCATCTTGCGAGGGAGAGAGGTAAACACGGAGAAAAGTCTCTAAATCTTGATTGACGCGTTCAGTTTGCCCATTGGTTTGTGGATGGTAAGCGGATGAAAACTTGAGTTTTATTTGTAAGGCTATACAAAGGGCTCTCCAGAATCTTGCAGTGAACTGTACGCCCCGATCAGAGACGATTTCCTGTGGTAACCCGTGCAGGCGGAAATGTTCCCGGATAAATAACAAAGCCAACTTGGGAGCTGATGGTAACCCGGTCAAAGGTACAAAATGTGCCATCTTAGAGAAACGGTCAATAATTACCCAGACGGTATTGTGACCCTTGGAGAGAGGCAATTCAGTGACAAAGTCCATAGAGATATGGGTCCAAGGCCTCTTAGGAATGGACAGTGGATGCAACAACCCCGCAGGAGGCAAATGAAGAATTTTGTGCTGAGCACACTGAGGACATGAGTTGACATAACTTTGAATATCCTTCTTCATAGTGTCCCACCAGTAAGATCTTCGTAGAAACTCCCACATCTTTTGAACTCCAGGATGACCGGAAAACTTGGAAATATGAGCCCACTGCAACAACCTTGGTTGGAATTTAGCTGGCACAGACATTCTCCCAGGAGGAGGACCCAGAGCGGTGGGAGCTGCTGAAATAGAAACTGGACTGAGAATCAAAGCCTTTCCAACGGGGTTCTCCTCATCTGAAGCCGTCAAGGAGCGAGATAAAGCACCAGCTTTGGTGTTAAGCATCCCGGACCGGTACTTAATGACAAACCAGAATCGAGTGAAGAAGAGCGCTCATCTAGCTTGACGGGGATTCAAGCACTGGGCTGTCTTGAGATACAGCAAGTTCTGGTGGTCGGGATAAATCGTAATTAGGTGTTTACCACCTTCCAATAGATATCGCCATTCTTCCAGGGCAGATTTTATTGCCAAGAGTTCCTGATCTCCGATGGTGTAGTTTCGTTCAGCAGGAGAGAACTTGCGAGAATGGAAACCACATGGATGCAACTTCCCGTCAGAGGAGTACTGTGAGAGCACGGCACCGATGCCGACCGAGGAAGCATCGACCTCCAAGAAGAATGATTTTGAAAAATTTGGTTGCTGGAGTACCGGAGCGGACATAAAGGCTGCTTTCAACTGGGCGAACGCTGCTACAGCTTCAGAAGACCAGTGACTTGGTTCAGACCCCTTTTTGGTTAGAGCAGTAATAGGTGCCACAATGGTAGAGAATCCCTTTATGAATTTCCGGTAGTAATTAGCAAAACCCAGAAATCTTTGTACCGCTTTCAAAGAAAGAGGCTGAGTCCAGTCCTGAATAGCAGTGAGTTTTTATGGGTCCATGCGAAGCTCCGTACCTGAGATGACGTAACCAAGAAATGGAATTGAAGGAACCTCAAAGGTACATTTGGAGATCTTACCGTAGAGATGATTCCTTCGTAGACGAAGAAGTACCTCCTTGACCTGAATTCTGTGCTCCGTGAGATTTTTAGATAATATCAGAATGTCATCCAAGTATACCACTACACTTAGGTATAACATATCTCAGAAGATTTCATTCACAAAACCTTGGAAGACGGCAGGGGCATTACTGAGCCCAAACGGCATTACCAGATATTCGTAATGCCCATCTCTGGTATTGAAGGCCATCTTCCATTCGTCCCCCTGTCGAATACGAATCAAATTATAAGCTCCCCTTAAGTCGAGCTTCGTGAAGACATGGGCTCCGCGAACCCTATCAAATAGTTCCGTGATGAGCGGCAAAGGATATTTGTTCTTAATGGTGATCTCATTTAAGCAGCGGTAGTCAATGCATGGCCTTAACCCTCCGTCCTTCTTCTTCACAAAGAAGAAGCCGGCTCCCGCCTGTGACGAAGAGGGGCGAATGAATCCTTTCTGCAGATTAGACTTGATATAGTCCGACATGGCTTGGGTCTCGGGCAATGACAAAGGATAAATGCGCACCCGGGGTGGCATCTTCCCTGGGATGAGCTCAATGGGACAGTCCCAGGGTCTATGGGGTGGTAACTGATCGGCCACCTGTTCCGAAAACACGTCTGCGAACTCCCGATAGGCCTCCGGAATGAGCTCCTCATCCGACTTGGAAGATACACGGAGCGGGTAGACAGGAGTAAGACAATTAGAATGACAGAATGAACTCCAAGATATTATTTGTGACGACTTCCAGTCGACATGAGGGTTGTGTACCTTAAGCCAAGGAAGACCAAGAACCAGATCGTGAGGCATCTCTCGAATCACTAGGAACTCCAGATGTTCTTGATGTAGAACTCCAACCTGCAGTTTGATTGGCACTGTGCGACTTGATATAAGACCATTAGAAATTTGGGTACCATTGATGGCAGTCAGCGTAATAGGTCGTTCGACGGATTGTAACTGTAAACCCAGTTTTTGAACGCAAGAAAGAGAAACAAAATTCCCTGCAGCCCCGGAGTCCAGCAGGGCCTTAACAGGTTTGGCTATAGACCCAGGAAACAAAGACACGGAGAGTAAACAGTCCACTGTCGGAGAAGGTTTAGATGTAACCCCTAACTCGACTCCTCCGGAACAAGCTAGGACTGCCCGTTTCCCGGACGGGACTTACAAAACTTGAGAAAGTGATCTGCAGCTCCACAGTAGAGGCAGAGTCTACCCTCACGACGGCGCTGTCGTTCTTCCGGGGACAGCCGAGATCGATTAATTTGCATAGGTTCGTCTGGACTTGGAGTGATCGTTTGCTTAGTCGGGAGAGACCGGAATCTGGATTGTTCAGTCCGACTACGTTCACCACCTCGTTCCTGCATACGAAGATCCACCTTTACACAGAGTGAGATCAACTCTTCTAAGGAATCTGGCAAGTCCCTAGTGATCAGTTTGTCCTTTAGACGGTCAGAGAGCCCATTCCAGAAAGCGGCCCGGAGAGCATCATTATTCCAGCACAGTTCCGAAGCTATGGTTTGGAAATTAATCACATACTGTCCCACTGAACGGGAGCCTTGTCGGACTCGGAGCAAATCTGAAGAAGCAGCGGTCGTTCTGCCGGGCTCATCGAAGATCCTACGGAATGACGTGATAAAGTTGGTGTAACTGGAAACCAACGGGTCAGATCGCTCCCATAATGGAGACACCCAATCCAACGCTGAACCTTCAAGCAAGGAAATAATGTATGCCACCTTGGACCGATCTGTGGGGAAGTTGTGTGAAAGAAGTTCAAAATGTACCTCGCATTGGTTGAGAAAACCACGGCAATTCTTTGGATTCCCGTTATAGCGAGAGGGAGTGGGGAGCTGGAGGCGTGACCTGGTTCCGGGCAAGGATTGAACATTACCAGGGACAACTACTGGAGCGGGTACTGGAGCTGGAGCCTGGACTACAGAAGCCAGAGAAGCCTGAATTTGATCCAGCCGACCAGATAACTCCTGGAGATACTGCATCACCTGGCTTTGTGCCGTCTCCTGACTTTGAACTCGGGAAACCAGATCCTGGATGGCGCTTGCCCCTGGGTTCCGATCACCCGGGTCCATGAGGCCTGAGTATACTGTCACTGACCTGGGTTGGGGATGTTGTGGACTCGGGGTGCTTCCGAAGGTCGGGAAAAGGAACCACAGGTAGGACGGAGCAGGGATGGTCGGATATAGGATTTCCTCATACAAGACTCTAACAGTTAGGTTTGGTAAAAGAATGCTGAGGAACTTTATTAAGGGAAGGGAGCAATACAGCGGCACATGAAAGAACGTGAACTTGTAGGCAATGTCAAAAAGTTACTGAAGAATTCATGAGCAATGATGAAGGACACTGAAGAATTTGTGAGCGATGTTTAAAGACACTGATGAATGAAGAACTTGTGAGCAATGGTAAATGACACTGAAGAATTGTGAGCAATGTTTAAAGACACTGATGAATGAAGAACTTGTGAGCGATGGTGAATGACACTGAAGAATTGGTGAGCGGTGTTTAAAGACACTGATGAATGAAGAACTTGTGAGCGATGGTAAATGACACTGAAGAATTGGTGAGCGGTGTTTAAGGACACTGATGAATGAAGAACTTGTGAGCGATGATAAATGACACTGAACGCTGGAAGCACTAAGGTTGGTTTGGCCCGCAGGCCTTGCTGAATCCAGGGAGCGCTGGCAACTGCACTGCAGAGGAACACACTGGTTGCTCGGATCACTGGAGACTGTGCTGCAGGAAGGCACCCTGAATGCTAAGTGCACAGGAGTATAGCTGCTGGAAAACACACTGCGTACGGGAGCTCTGGCATCCACTTCAGAAAAGAGACGATACTCAGGCACCGAGGCTCTGCCCGGCGTCTGACTTTGAATCTCCCGCCTCCGCTGGATTGGCGGAACAGTCTGATGACGTCACCTGCTCCCCGCCCACGTGATGCCGGGGGTCATGGCGGCGCCCCTGCCCCGGAGAACCGCCGGGAGCCGCGCCAGCCAGACGCCGGAGCCCGTGGACCACCGAAGGCGGAGGCTGCAACACAGACCAGCAAGCACGCAGCGGTAAGCGCGGCGAACACCGCCTCTGGCATGTGACACCTATTTGCCATCTAAGAGGTGTTATTATTGCTGCCCAGGGCGCCCCCCCCTGCGCCCTGCACCCATACAGTGACCGGAGTGTGTGAGGTGATGTGGAGCAATGACGCACAGCTGCAGTGCTGTGCGTTACCTCTGTGAAGCTGAAGGCTTCTGCCGCCTGAGACATCTTCTTGCTTCTGTTCTTCTGGCTCTGTGAGGAGAACGGCGGCGTGGCTCCGGGGGTGGACGCCCAGGACGAACCTGTGTTCACCCCCTCTGAAGCTAATGGTGTCCAGTAGCCGAGGAAGCAGATCCTATCAGTTAAGTAGGTCTGCCCCTCTCTCCTCAGTCCCTCGATGCAGGGAGCCTGTTGCCAGCAGTGCTCCCTGTGAAAAAAGAAAAATCCAAACAAAAATGCTTTCTGTAGCAAAGAACTCAAGAGAGCTCCCTGCAGTGCTCCCTTCATCCTCTGGGCACAGTGTAAAACTGAGGTCTGGAGGAGGGACATAGAGGGAGGAGCCAGTGCACACCCAGAATCCAAAGCTTTCTTAAAGTGCCCTATCTCCTGCGGAGCCCGTCTATTCCCCATAGTCCTTACGGAGTCCCCAGCATCCTCTAGGACGTTAGAGAAATATAGATGGCTGTGAACCATCGTGATGCGGGACAATAAACAGAGCACCTCCACTCACTGTACAATGTATGGATATCACGACGGTCAGGTGAATCGGACAGGTTTAATAGCCAATCCAAGCGGGCCAGACCTTTGCCTAGCTGGTTTCAGGCTGTGACCGATTACAGTTCTGGTCCAAACACTGAACACTAATCGCTCAACCAGTCAACTGGTTTGCTGAATTATTGTGCAGAGTATAGCAGCTTGCGGCAGCGTGGCTCAAATGTGGTAACAGAACTACAAGTGCCAGCAGTCCCTGCTACTTGCTGGGGATTGTAGCTCATCATGAACCACACCGCCTGCCCTGGTATGCTGTGGATATAATCATTGAAAACCACGCCCATGTCAAGTGAGAGTGTCAACCTGTCCTTCAAAAATCTGTTAATCCCATAATGTGTTGTTTCTGGGACGGCCTATTATTCCGCAGCACATTCTGTGGGTGAAATTCAATTGTTTGAAAAGTCGGTTGGGTCTCTGTTTTTTCCTATTAGACAGGAAAAAACAGACACCCAACTGACTTTTCAAACAATTGAAGACCGCCTTGTATGTCTGCTTTCAGTAGTTACAGCATATGGGGGGTCATTCCGACCCGATCGCTTGATGCAGTTTCTCGCAGCGCAGCGATCGGGTCGGAACTGCGCATGCGCCGCAGTGTGCCGGCGCATGCCAGCCGTTGTTGCCTAGCAATCGCCTCTGAGGCAGAGGCGGTCGCTAGGCGGGAGGGGGCTGGACGGCGGCGCGGTCCGGCCAACGCAGGCGTGGCCGGACCGTTGGGGGGGGGCGGGCCACGGCGTCTGCGCGACGTCACAGCTAAAGCTGCGCTGGTCGGGAGCTACTCTTGAAGTGCAAAACACCTCTGCATGGGGGGGGGCGGCACTGACATGTGGGGAGGGATAGCCCTGTGCTGGGGGTCCCCCCGCGTGTCAGTGTGGATGATCATAGCTGTGCTAAATTTAGCACAGCTACGATCAACTCGGAATGACCCCCATAACCTCTTCTTAGGTGCTGTAAGGGCGGAAGTTCTCTCCTGCCCTCTCGTTATGTCACTTCCAGATCCTGATCACGAAGGTAAGATAGACACAACCATAAATCTTCATCTCCACAGCTGTTTCCCAAATTAAATATGGCCGCCGCAGTCGCAGACCTCCAGTGGCTCACTTCCTGGCCGCTACTCCTCACACAACCAATAGGACTCTGTGCTCTGACGAGAAAGGCGTGAGGTCTGAGTGCCAGCCAATCACAGCGCCTGGAACCACCGTCAGGGAGCCAATGGAGTGTCAGCTTCGAAACGTCAGCAGGCTGCGGGGGTTCGATCGCGACAGGCAGCGGACTGGCAAAATGTCCCGTGCAAGCGGGCAGGAGGACTCCGACACGGCGGACGAGGCCGTGAGGGGGACCTGCGATGATGCCTCTATTTGTAAGAGGTGTGTTGAGGCCGTGGCCCGGATCTGGCCAACCATTGGGGGGTGGAGGTGTTGGTGTTTAATAATGCTATAGATAGATACGTCATACACACTTATTAATATTCACCCCTTTAGTCATAAGATGAAGGTAATATAAGTAAGCAATGATACATTGTTCCTATTAGATTGTTGTTAATATGAGTTTGGTGTATTAGGTCTACATTCACAATGACGATATTTAGAATGTCAACAATCAAAATGTTGACACTAAAATGCCGACGTGTTCTTAATACAGGCGTTCGGAATGTCGGCATGTTTGGAATCTCTGTACATGTAGTTAGAGTTGGATCAAGGACCGTGGTCAGACAGAGACACTGCACCTGCCATAGAGCTTGTATGCATTTAGATGGTGCGACTGATAGTGACTTCTGGGTATTGCAGGGTGAATGGACGGTAGATGCTAAATCCTAGTGGGCTAAGGGACCTGTGACGTCGTGGGGCGGAGCAAGGACGACAGGATACTACTTTCAGTATCCACGCCACCAACTATTACCTTTAGTAATCAGGTGGCAAGCGGAACGAGCCATCGTGCCCGAAGCGTGGTGAGCGTCCATTTCTGGACCCTTTGCCGAACTTGCTCCTCCCCTTCTCTTGCGTGTCACGTGGGTCAAATGTCCCTTAGCCCACTAGGAAATAGACACAACCGTTAACGGACGTTCAATGTGGGCTTCTTAGTCCTTAAAGATTCGTTCACATGCCAATACGCCGTACTGCGTTTGCCTGTACATGTGACTCAGAGTAAGCCCATGATGTCGACATGAGAATGTTGGCATGGGTGTTATCTTGACTCTGTGGGGTCTATTCATGAAGCAGTGAAAAGAGTGGAGAAGTGAGCCTGTGGAGAAGTTGCCCATGGCAACCAATCAGCTGCTCCGTACAATTGTATAGTATATAAATGTTACTTCAATGCTGATTGGTTGCCATGGGCAACTTCTCCACTGGATCATTTCTCCACACTTCATGAATAGACCCCTGGATCTTTAATGTGTGTATCCCTAGCCCAAAGTATAATGCAAATGTTGACACTTCATATGTTGGTATTCTGTCAGCGTTGATATTTTGAGCGTGTCGACTGCATCCCATGGTTATGTCACATGCTGTAATCCATGGGTCTTCAACCTGCGGCCCTCCAGCTGCTGTGAAACTACACATCCAAGCGGGCCCTGCCTCAGTTTTAGCGTGCCTTAACAGGAAAACTGTGGCAGAGCATGCTGGGATGTGTAGTTCCACAGCAGCTCTAATCACTCCCCCCCCCCCCCCCCCCCTCCCCCTCCCCCTTTTATTTACTTGCAGGTTTGCCGTGAGTGTTGGGTACTGGAAAGATCCCTACATCCAGTATTTTGTGAGACAGGCCAGGGAACGCAAAGCTCCCGAGATCAACAGAGGTGAGTTACCGGCAATGCAGACATACATTCTAATGCTTGTTGCTTATGCATGGTGACATGGTCACATCATGCTTGTTGTATGTTCTGTCTTTGTCTGAGAAATACGTTTCTTCTTGTATGTACATCTGACCTATCCCGACATTGCTGGATGTACACTCTTCTGCAATTGGCCTAGATTTCCTATGCCAGTAACTTCATCCATACCCCCACAGCTCTCACTGTCACTTCAGTTTGGTTGTGGCCTTCATCTCGGCCCTACGTCCAGTAACTGACAACCTTGGGTACCAGGAAAATGGGCAGGAACCTTGCACAGTTCCATGTACTTTATAATGAATACTATTTGATATGGACGATTAGGCCTAAGCATTGATATGAATAGACTATCCGGCGTTTCTGTGAGTGTCGGTGGACCCTGGGTTTGCATGGAAGATTTGCTTCAGATTTTCACAGCTTTTGAGCTAGTGACATCCAGTATAACCTGCAACCAATGGCGGCTGATAGATCCATGTTACACTGAATCCACCAGTGCTGGGACAGAACCCGGCTCCTGGGATAAAGAAAAAAAAAATGTAAGTTAATAAATCAACCAAGCAGTGAAAAAACTAATAATCTTGTTTCCATGCTCTATGATTGCACATTCAATAGAGAATAGACCCATATTATGTATGACAGTGTTGTGGTGAATTATCAAATTACTTTTTGGGGTTGTACCAGTTGGGTCAGAGTAAGTATGGGAAGGACAGTGTAAATATTGATGGGCTCCATTTTCCTTTGTGTGTCTGTGGTTTGCCGATGTGAATGGTGTATAGGAGGCCTGCAACATCAGATGTCGTCCATGTCATGCACCCTCCGCCAGTTTACCAAAAAACCGCCAGTGTGAATGAAAGGCTCGGGGGACCAGCAGTAGGAGACAGAAGCGTTCATTATCATATTTGGACTTTGTGATGCTTTAAAATGATTCCAGCGTCCAATCAGAAGCTCACTGAATATATATTTTGGGCAATCTATAGTGATGGTTCGCAGGCATTAAATACCTGGGTCATGAATGGTTACCTCTTCCTTGTGCCCTGCAGATCCTATCATGTCATTCTAATTGTACAAACTGTAGCTTATTTATATTACATCAGGACGAATTTATTGCCCGCCCTCCACATTTAGGGGGCAATTCATTTCCACGAGATAGCCATGATTTGCCATTCCGGAACTGCCCATCTTGTCATCCATTTTGACAGTTTAGCCTTGCATCCCACAGAGGTGCACAGAAAAACTTGCAGTGTCGTGGATACGGTAACTAGCTGATGGTGCACGGTGAGTTTCGCAGTGATACTCAGCGGTAAATTGGCGGCAACTGAATTCCCCCCCAAAGAACACACACTTTGGCAATCCCATCAGTTACATTTTGAAGCAGGAGGAAATAAGCTTTTTTGTATATTTGAGCTTTATAACGGTAATTAGTATAGAAAGTATTGCCACTGCTATTAATGCCATTATAAAGTAATGATACTCTACTGTCTTACATGTGGCAGTGCGTTACCTTTCTAAGCCAGTGTTTCCCAACTCCAGTTCTCAAGGTCCCCCAACAGGGCATGTTTTCCATATCTTCTTATTGGGGCACAGGTGTATTCATTACTCTCTTAAATATTTTAAAAGAGCAACGCATGGTGCAAATGATTTTCTCTTGTGATTCTGAGGAGATCTGGAAAAGATGCACTGTTAGGGGTTCCTGAGGACTGGAGTTGGGAAACACTGCTCTAAGCCTCAGTGATTCTCAGTGGTTGCTTATAATATAACATCCATTTATGCTTTATCATTTCCAATCCCATCTAAAATCACTGAGCCACCAAACTGTTGTGGCATGGGCAACAGAAGTTGTTGAAGTGCTTTTCATTATGTTTTATGTGGTTATTATAACTAGGGTGTAATTTGCCAGCAGCAGTGAGCATGACAGTGGTGTCGGGATCCTCTTTCCCGCTTACTAACCTTAGAGGTGTGTTCTCCCCCTTTTTCTCTGTGTGTTAGGTTACTACGCCCGGGTACAGGGAGTCAATCAGCTTCTCTATGCCTTCCTCAAGAGGACAGAGTGCAATTGTCAGATTATCAACCTCGGGGCTGGGCTGGACACTGCTTTCTGGAGATTAAAGGTATGTTCTTGAATACGTCTTAAATATTGTATTTACAGCTCAGTATTAAAAGAGAAAGCATGCTTTATCCAGGTAAATGCACCTGTCAGGGAGACTTCCTTATTAAGAGCTCATTTATCAGTGGAAGTCTAGGAGTTCCTGTAAGAGCAGGCTACAGTTGTCATATGTGTGTATACATACATATACTGGCAGTGTTCTTAGTGTATAGCTGCTAATGGGGTGGTCGTCGGGATCCCGGCGCACAGTATACCGGCGCCGGAATCCCGACAGCCGGCATACCGACAGTTTATTTCCCTTGTGGGGGTCCACGACCCCCCTGGAGGGAGAATAAATCGCGTGACACATGTAGCGAGCCCACAAGGGGCTCATTTGCGCTCGTCACGCTGTCGGTATGCCGGCGGTCGGGCTTCCGGCGCCGGTATGCTGGTTGCCGGGAGCCCGGCCGCCGGCATACCATACCACACCCCTGCTAATGACCTTCTAGGGAAACATGTCTTTGGTAGTTATGGGTCACATTTGGTAATTCTGTAAACCCTGCCGGGAGATGATCACACTTGTATACCCCTTTCACATCTGCAGTGCCGGATCCCACCCGGGAATTGGAAACGGGTCCTTCCCGGGTGGGATCCGACATTGGAGACTCTCCCTACCCCTTTCGCTGGCTGTCCGACCCGGCAATATGCCGGGTCGGTTCCCATAGCGGCGGGGTGGGAGGTGGAGGTGGCGCTGGGAGATGAGATCATCTCCTCCTCTCCTTATCTAGTAAACGGGTCCCGGGTAGCATCGACCCGGGAATCCGTTTATGCAGACACTGACCCGGTAGTCAACCCGTGAATAACACTGCTTATAACCCGGGTTGAATTACCGGGTCAGGCGATCCAGGAATTCGGAGTTGGCGCTTTCACACCGCACACTGACCCGGCAGTATGCCGGGACGATACCGGGTTATTTGTGCGGTGTGAAAGGGGTATTGTATTAATACACTCTTTATATGATTCTTAATCTCCTGCTGATTCATTTGTTCCCAACTTTGGTGTTGTAGTCGGTAGAGGAACCGCAGCCAATCAGTCAGAATGCTCACAGCAGCACAGATTATTTGAGGTTATGAGAGCTGCAGTATTCAGGCAGGGATTTGTCCATGTGTGATTGTGTTAGTGAGCACATGGAGGCATTATAGGATGTGAGTAGGAGAACGGAGGCAGCAGGAAGCCAGAGGCTGAGGGGTATATTTATTAAAGTGCCGGTTTATAGAAGTAGAGATGTTGCCCCTAGCAACCAGATTCCAGCTATTATTTTCTAGGTAAATAAGTAGAATCTGGTTGCTTGCTATGCGAAACATCTCCATCTCTATAGACCCGCACTATAGTAAATATACCCCTGAGAGTTATATAGTAGAAAGAACAGGGTATCTAGCAGTACAGAGTATATAAGGAGATGAGTGATGTGTTAATGAGACACAATGACATGTGATGGGCATTATATGGTATGATGAGGGGAATGGAAGCTACAGAGTATAACAAGAGAGGAGTACGGAAAGGACTGCACGTTGCAGTGACATGATGTGAAGGAGGGTAATGAGGCAGCAAGAAGCTACAGACTGAGCGTTATATAGTGGAAAGAGCAGGGTCCTCCAACAGCACAGCGTAGGGATGCAAGGCTCCAGGGGAATTTATAGCTTGCCCCACTGGTAGGGAGTTGTGAAGAGACATGCGCTCAAGACATCTGGATATGTGAGGGTATAACTTCTGATGTTTTTACCACCCAAAAAATTATTATGATTTTTTTTTCTTGCATTATCCTCTAATGTTCTCATTACATCACCCCTCCCCAATTTCTTTGGCCACTTGCATTGTGTTACTGGAGATTAACATTGATCGCCAGGAGGAAGAGAAACTGGGGAGTAGACAGTGGAGAGTTGCAGAAAACTCCTATCATTTCCCTATGTGGTTTATTGCATGAGAAGCGTTAGGGGAAGGCCTGCCTAACCAACATTAACGCCTGTGTCCTGTAATGGTCCCTGCTGTCTGCCACTTGTGTAGCCTATGTGTCTGATAGTAAAGGATACATCTTCAGTCAGCAGCAGTGTCATTTCACGGTGGAACATCTCTACCCTTATGTGTATATATGTATGTGTGTATGTATGTATATATATATATATATATATATATATATATATATATATATATATATATATATATATATATATATATATATATATATGTAGAGATGTTCCACCGTGAAATGACACTGCTGCTGACTGAAGATGTATCCTTTACTATCAGACACATAGGCTACACAAGTGGCAGACAGCAGGGACCATTACAGGACACAGGCGTTAATGTTGGTTAGGCAGGCCTTCCCCTAACGCTTCTCATGCAATAAACCACATAGGGAAATGATAGGAGTTTTCTGCAACTCTCCACTGTCTACTCCCCAGTTTCTCTACCTCCTGGCGAACACACACACACACACACACACACACACACACACACACACACACACACACACACACACACACACACACACACACACACACACACACACACACACACACACACACACATTAAAAGAAAAAAAAAAAAATACTCACCAGCCCCACTCCTGCTTCCGGACTGTTACCCTCCGCCTGGCCGTCC